>NC_091443.1:107983808-108292000 GCF_964237555.1 Oryctolagus cuniculus
GTCTGCTCTGTTAATGGATCTGGTGGTGTCCTGTGTCTTCATGATGTTCATTTCTGATGCAGGATGCCTTGCAGAATTTCTTGTCGGGCTGGTCTGCTGGTGGTGAATCTTTGTTTTTGCTTATCTGGCGAATACTTTAATTCTCCTTTATTTTAAAGGATAGTTTTGCTGGATATAATATTCTTGGTTGGAAGTTTTTTTCTCTTAAGACTATCCCAGGGCCAGTGCTGTGGCGTAGTGGGTAAAGCCACTGCCTGCAGTGCTGGCATCCCATATGGGCACTGATCCAAGTCCTCGCTGCTCAATTTCCAGTCCAGCTCTCTGCTGTGGCCTGGGAAAGCAGTAGAAGATGGCCCAACTCCTTGGACTGCTGAACCCATGAGAGAGACCCAGAAGAAGCTCCTGGCTTCGGATCAGCGCGGCTCCATCCATTGTGGCCAGTTGGGGAGTGGGAAAAAAAAAAAAAAACTATCCCACTCTATTCTGGCCTGTAGGGTTTCTGATGTTAATCTAATTGGTTTTCCTTTATATGTCACCATACATTTCTCTCTCTTTCATTTTCTCTCTCTCTCTCTCTCTCTCTCTCGTAAGATTTATTTGTGTATTTGAAACACAGAAATACGGAGAGAGAAGGGGAAAGAGGGAGAGTAACAGATAGAGATTTTTCATCTGCTGGTTAACTCCCCAAGTGGCTGCAATGGCCAGGGCTGGGCCAGGCCAAAGCCAGGAGCTTCTTCCAGGTCTCTCACATGGATGCAGGGGCCCAAATACTTGGGTCGTCTTCTGCTGCTTTCCCAGGCGCATTAGCAGGGAGCTGGATTGGAAGTAAAGCAGCCAGGACTCAAACCAGCACCCATATGGGATGCCAGCACCGCAGGCAGAGGTTTAACCTTCTCTGCCACAGTGCCGGCCCCTCTCTTACTGTCTTGGTGATTCTTTCCTTGTCTTTAACTTTTGACAATTTGACAGTAGCCTTGGAGAAGACCTTTTTTGGCTGAGTCTGCCTGGGGTCTTTGAGCTTCTTATATCTGGATGTCCATGTCTCTTTAAAGACCTGGGAAATTTACAGTTATTTCATTTAGCAGGTTCTCAATGCCTCTTTCTTTTTCTTCTCCTTCAGGAATGCCTATAATATGAATATTTGGTTGTTTAATGGTATCCCATTATTTTGCATAGACTTTCTTCGTTCCTTTTAATTCTTTTTATTTTTGTCTGTAGGCTGTTTCAAAACTCTTGTCCTCCAAGTCAGAAATGCTTTCTTGCACCTGATCTTTTCTGTTCTTAAAGCTGTTGATCACAGTTTTTATTTCACTGATTGAAGATTTCATCTCCAAAATTTCCTATTTGGTTCTTCTGAATGAGGTCTATCTCCTTAGTAATATTGCCATTCATGTCATTCATTGATTTTATCATGTCTTTAATCTGTCTATCCTCTTGCATCTTGCTAAATTTCCTTACAATCCATTATTTGGAATTCTGTATTTGTCATTTCATGGATTTCCTTCATTTCAGAATGTAATTTTGGAGGAACATTGTGCTTTTTGGAGGCATGTGCTACATTGTTTCTTCATGTCTCCTGTGTCTGTGTTGCCGTCTGCCGTCTGGTGTATTTATCCCTTCTTTACAGGGTAGGTTTTATTGTGAAAGAGTTTAGCCGGAATGCAGGCTTGGCTGGTTGTTTTGGCTTTGGTTCCAGGTAAGCCCAGGAGCGTAGCCTCTGAGTGATTTCTTTTGTCTTAATCAATGTCAGCTGTGTCTGCAAGTGACACAGTGGACTTGTCTGCTGCAGTTCATAGGGATATAAGTGTGATTTGGGGTGAATGAGGGTTTCCTTGGGTGTATATCTTTGGTCCACAGAAAGTTCAGTGCCATTCTCCCTGGAAACATGATAGCCAGGGCTTTGTTCTTGGTGAGGAAGGGTGGACAGCGGTGTCTGCCCCCTTGTCTTCCTGAACAGCCTGAATGATGCTGGAGCCTGTGGCACCAAATGCTGTGCCCTAGGACTGTGTGATATGGACAGGCGCTTCTGGGAGAGTCCAACTGGTGCTATGGCTTAGAATACCAACGGTCCTAGTCCTAGGACTAGGGGATGTGAACTGGGTCCTACAGGGTAACTACAGAGATTTTACTCGGGATGGTATGAGTACAGAGAGGTAGAATGCAGGCAGGTTCTTCCCTTTGTCCACAAGGTGGATCCCAGTGGCACTGAGAAATTCAGAACAAACTGTTAATTACAATCCTGTTGTTGCAGGATATAGTGGGATCATTACCAAGATCTATGTCTGGTGTTAACCCCCAGAAGTTACGGTGAATCCCCTTGCCCATGTAGAATGTGTGAGCATAGTCTGGGGCTAGTGCCCAAAAACTCCCACAGTTGCAGGATGCATGGGATCTGTCCTTTGTCCCACACATTGCCCTGTGACTATGATGCTGGTAGGGAAACAGAGGCACACTGCACAGCTTTCTCCTGTTGAGTGGAGCTCTGCGGGAGCAGGGAGGGGAAGGGAGCAAGTCAGCTTCCCCGCTGCAAGCCCCATCATCTCTCCAGGCTGAAGAAAAAGCCAGTGGGTGACTGTGGAACGCCCTCTCAGCTGAAGCTGTGCCGTTGGGTGTGCAGCGATTTCTTCCTCCCTTGCCGTGATAAGATGGTGGCTCACAGCCGCCAACTGGCTGCTTCACTCCCCAAAAGGCCACAATGGCCAGAGCTGGACGGATCCAAAGCCAGGAATTTCTTCAGGTCTCCTACGTGGGTGCAGGGGCCTGAACACTTGCGCCATTTTCCCTGCTTTCCCAGGCCATAGCAGAGAGCTGGATTGGAAGAGGAGCGGCTGGGACACGAACTGGCACCCTTCTGGGATGCCTGACCCACAGGTGGAGGCTTAGCCCATTACGCCACAGCACCAGCCCCATAGGGATGTCTTCTAAGCCAGCATTCCTAGGCATAAACCCAACAGAATCCTGTTGTGTGTTCACCAGAAGACAAGAGTATGAATAAGAGCATTCATCCCAGCATTGTTCTTAATGCTGCAAGTGTCTGTCAAAGTAGAGGCGGTAAACAGTGCTTCTTGCAACAGCATGGGTGATCATCAGGCAAAGACTGAGCCCAGGAGGGCAGTGCAGAGAAGCACCTGGTGCGTGAAGACAGTTCAGACACAAGCACAGCAAAGCTGTGGTGTTGGGCGGGAGTCTTCATGCCTGTGAGACCCAGGGTGGGGGACTTGTGGCTGTGATAGTGTTGTATTCCATCTGACCTGATGGGGCTGCCAGTGACACAGATGTCCACACTCTGAAAGATCTTCAGCTTTACACTCAAGAGTTTGTTTAACTTTTGTTTAATGTTACACTCAACTTTCTAAAAGACAAAAGACTGTTTTTCTATACAGCACTACATGTACACATAGCTTTTGCCCACAGCACTTCATCAAAAGGTCGGTTCAGGATCACTAATAACTTCCATGTTGTCTGAGAATGTGGGCTTCTTTCACATCCTCATTTTATTTCATCCCAGCAGCATTTGGGGATTTTTTTTTTTTTCCTGGAAATGCTCTCTGATGTCAGTCACTGCGTTCCTAATGGATTGTATTTGCAGTCTTCTCTTGAGATCCTTGGGACACTGCCCTGGCTCTGTCTAGTTTCTCTGCCTAGCACCTAGGTTGTACCTCACACTTATTTAAAATATTGCCTACCATACTTGGTGAAAATGCCTAAACTCCTCAGCTTTTATATACAGCTTCCAACCTGATGTTTTGTCTCAGGTATCTTCAAATGAAAGTGTCTAATTTTTTTTCTTTAAGATTTGTTTGAAAGAGTTACAGGAAGAGAGAGAGGTCTTTCATCCACTGGTTCACTCCCCCAAAAGGCCACAACAGTGGGGCTGAGCCAGGCTGAAGCCAGGAGCCTGGAGCTCCAGCTAGTTCACCCACTTGGACCATCTTCCCACTGCTTTCCCCAGCACATTAGCAGGGAGCTAAATTGGAAGTGGAGCAGCCAGGATTCAAACTGGCACTCACACAGAATGCCGACATCACAGATAGAAGCTAAACCCACTGCGTCATGACATTGCCCCCAAGACTGTCTAACCTTTGAACTTGAGCTTTTCCCTAACTCTGTAGCCTTCCTTATCTCCATAAACAGCATCACAGGCTACTAATTTATCTATTAGGAATCTTGGGATCATTCTTGAGATTGCTCACTGCTGGCATTATTTTATTATTTATTATTTATTATTTATTATTTATTATTTATTCGTATATTTTATTTGAAAGAGGCAGACATTCCCCCGATGCCCATAATGAACAGGACGCTACCAAGCTGGGCCAAGTCCAAGAACCCAGAACTTAATCCAGGTCTCCCCTGACAAGAACCCAATTACTTGAGCCATCACCTGCTGCCTTCCAGGGTCTGCATTAGCAGGAGGCTGGAGTCAGGAGCCAGGACTGGAAATTAGACTCATATACTCCCATAAGGCAGCTTCTTAACAAGTGCCTTATCACCAGGCTAAAAAGTTACCCTAAAATTTCAATTAAAAAAACAACTACGAGGTAACACTGTACAAAGAAAAGGTGGTCTGATTGCACCTGCTTATCACTGAGTGTGTGACAGTGTTGTCCCTGTGAGATTATTAGCTTTGTTAGATAAACATGCCTACTGTAGTTAGTGTATGGCGTGTCTCATATTACAAGGCAGTGTACATTTTCTTGGTTTGCATTTGCTTTCTTCATCTTGGACCTAGTTTTTAATTAAATTATTGTTTCTAGACCTGATTTCAGTAAAATGAGATGCTTAATTGTATGTTTGTTAGAAGATTAGAACTCCAGCAGTTGGAAGCAGCTTTCAGGCTACCAGCTTTTCACAAGCCCATGATAAAATGCCTCTTTACTACCAACTTGAGACCAGATAAATTTCATTTCAAAAGGAAATGTTTCAGAGATTTATCATGTGTCCTCAGTGTGGTAAATGAGGTATTCTTATTTATCCCTGAAGTCTAGATGCTGTGTGAGAAGCTTCCTAGAAGCTGAAAGCAGGCTGTCTGCACATCCCAGGTTCAGGGTGCTGGTAGGAAAGGTCGTGGAACGCAGAGAATGAGAAGTCTGAAAAAGGTCAGGTTTCTATAACATTATTTGTTCTGCCTGCAGCAGAATCACTGCTCTCACTGAGTAAAATAGTTTGTACCTCTTCATCTATTTATTGATATTTGCAGATTTCCTGGAGTTTCATAACTGTTCTTACATCGATAAAACTGGAAGCTCATCAGGGTTTGCGAATGTGTGCTGTCGGGGAGGACTAAGTTTGTGAATTTCATAATCTTCCGGCTGCTACTGCATGCTTGCTCTTTGGGTTTTTAAAATGTAGATCGCGGACTCTGGTGCTGGTGAAAGAATTAGGAGGGATCTTGAAGTCCTCCTGTGGTGCTACAGTTTCCACAGTTGTGGTGCATTTGGGTTGTAGGTGAGTGGGGGTGTAAGTACTTGGCTGTATAAGAAGACTGTAAAACAGTCTTCTCAAGCCAATTGCCAGTGAAGGGACAGTACTAAATAAATATAATGGAGTGGGTTTTAAGTGTATTTTCTGAAAAGGGGAAAGAGCAACTTCAGTTTGCCAGTGATACAGTGTCAGCTGCAAACTATTTACTTCCTAGCAAAACAAACTGCTTGCAAAATTCTAATTGGCAGATTTCTTCTCCCTGGCGTTTAATTAAAATCTTTCTCTAGCAGCATATGATGCTGAAGATGGTGTATCGATGCACTTATTATACCGGGGAAGATTGTACCCTCTTCCTAGCTTTCAGCCCTAACTAATTGTGTAGTTGGCAAAGAGATCCATTCTTTACAATCTTTCTGTGCCTGGGTCAGCACCAGTGGAATTGTATTTCTTTCTGTAAAGAAATTAACTTTTATTTAGATAAACAAAGTCTTATCACATAGAAGTTGCAGTTCAGTTTTTGATTGTAGCTTAACGTCCATCATGTAATAAAACAGTTCTGGTGCATAGGATCGGAGCTGAGCTCTCTGCTTCCTCCCTGGAGGGCCCCCTCTAGGTGAATGCTGTTGTTCAGTAGAGGCCAAGTGGAAGACCAAACGTGAATTCATACAGTTGTGTGCTTGTCACTGAAAGACAGAAGATATCTAGCCAGTGATGAAGCAGCAGACATAGAATATATACATGTATGTAAGGATACTAGCCTATCAGTTAGCAGTTGATCACCCAATAGGTGGCTTGAGATCAGAGATTGGAAATTCAGAACCTTCTTTTTCAAATAGAATATATGGATTTCAGTTCAGTAGTACATGATTTTATGCACTATTTTAGAAAACAGTGAGTATGATGTAGTGATTATAAGAGTTTTTCCCACCCTGTGTACTTCAATTATTAATTGATTTTTTTTTTTCAAACTAGCCCCTACTTAGAAAAGGTGTGTATGTGCAGGTTTACTGTTTGGGTACTTAGTAAATATTCATAAAATAAACTTGTTACAGCTCTGAAGTTACCCTATAATAGTATCTCTATACTCTGCTGTCTTTCAAGCAAATTATATCACCCAAAACTTATAACCTGCTTTTCTATAATAGTGCTGGCATGTTTTTGGGAGTCAGTGGAAGGAAGATTAAAACATAACTGGCACCATGGGATCTCAGTTGGCTTTACGGTTTTCTTACCTTACTCAGTAATGCGTGTATAACAGTACTGAATGGCATTTGCTCTCTCGAGATTCTGGAGTTGATTGCAACAGAAATATATTCCAACAAAGAAAATAGATACTGTAATTAAAAGGATTATGGAGGAGACTGGAAATAACTCTATTTGATATCCTGTTCATTTGAAGACCTAAACCATGAACTTAAATACAGTGCTGTGGGAAGTAATGTTCATAGTTTGAAAATTTAGAGTAAAATCCCTCATAAATAGTTATATGAATTGAATATCAAATCTTATGCTCACTTATTCTTTTTTCTTAATATTTTAGTACTTTTTTCTTTGACTTGACTTGAGCTATGAGATGTATTTGTTTGTCTTTTATTAAGGAGAAGTGGAGGTTGGATCCACATTTTTTTGTTATTGAATATTTATCAGTCTTACTAGCAAATCAGCTGGATTATACTCCCCAAAGGGGTAAATTTGTAAGAAGTTTCATGTGAGAACAGAGGGTACCACAGATGTGAATCCAGTATGAGAAAGCTGATTTGTTTTTAATACATTGTTTTAAAGTTTTCTTGTCTGTTTCATTAACCAGGTCAAAATTCGTTTTCCTGATCCCAAAACGGATTTAAGGGTAGTCATACACTATGGATCAAGTTTTACTTTTTATTCTAATGATAAAATAATATCCTTATTGTAAAACATTCACAGTTTAGACATTCAGAACAAGTATAATGTTTTTGCTTTTAAACAGAGAAGTTTAAAAACATAGGAAGCATCTGAAGGCAGTGAGCGGCCTGACAGTGATTTTACATGCAGAATGCCGAGCAGTCAGGTCTGCATGTGAGAGGACTGCGGGCAGGAAAGGCACACAGGAGGCTCCTGGAGCCATGAGGGGCGAGGAAGGGCTTCAGCTGTGACAGCAGCCGTGCGACTGTGCAAGAGAGCAAATCAGCTGAGCTCGGCAGGGATGGGGTGTGAGTCTGAGTGGCAAAGCGGAGTCCCCTCAAGTGACACAGGACATGGAAGCTGGAAGATTTTGAGGAAAAGATCTTTCTTTCGGTTTTGTGTACGTTAAGTGTGAGTTGCCCATTGCCTAACAGAGGAAGACATCCTCTTAACCATTTGAGATACAGGCCTGGAATTTAAGAGATGGATGTAGATGCTATCACTATAAATTGTTACTGCGCATTGGAGTTGAGAGAGACGAGCAGGAAAACGTGGAGAAAGACAAGGGCTGAAGGCTGAAGGGGTGGGGGAAGAAAGAGCGCGGTGCACAGGAAGCCACCGAGGAGGGTGTGCAGAAGCAAGGTCAGTTACAGCATTAACGGCCCCCAAGCCCCGAGCTTGCCCCGGCCCGCCACCACTGGCCATCTAGTGTGTTCACTGCTGTTCCCATGGGTCACAGAAGAAGCGCTGATGCCTACTAGGGACATACCTCAGCAGGCCAGACGCAGATGCAGAAGAGCTGTGCAAGGAATAAGCGTGCTTGTCGGCTGTGCCACTTGGCTGGCGTGCCCAGGACTGAGTGGTTTTGCTGGGACAATTCACATCCTAGAGGTTGTCAAGGACAGTGTAAGACCCAATGAGGAGATCTGCCACTGTGTCACCCAGAAATTTAGACCAACTTGAAATGAACCAGGCATCTCTGCTTCAGAGGACATGGCCTTGACAAAGTGTGAACTCTGATGGAGGGCTTCCCAAGGTTTTACTGGACTTGCTGCTTGATTATAAGCATCACCTGGAAACAGTGTTGATAAAGGACTTTAATGAGCACCAGACAGTGCAGTGGTAGCTTGGACTTTTTAAAAGGGAAAAGATTTTAAACGGGGGGGGGGGGGGGGGGATACTCTTCTTGTCTTCACAGTCTGAAGATTGAGTGGTATGCATTCTCCAAATTGAGGTGAGCTAAATGTCTCTCATGAGAAACTCTGACAGTCTAAGATGATAAGCATTGATTTCTCTTCCTGCTCTCATAAGTGTGCAGATGTGGCCAGCTATGTGCTGTAAATAGTGACGTACATTTAAAATTCACATTTGAAGTGAACATCTGTAAGCTGGTTATCTACTTGGGTTGAAGCATAACTTTTAAATACTTTTGGCCGAAAGAATACCATTCAGAGGTATAAAGAAGTAGACAAGTGAAGAAATGTAGGCTAATAATAGAGAATCCTGGACATTTTAGAGCTGCAAGGAATCCAGCAGTGACTAGAGGAATCAGGATAAGGAGTCTTGTGGGAATGTATTTAGAAGAGGGAATGCACTTGTTTTTAATATCACCAAGAGCTAGAATGAGAACCCAAGGAAGGAATCTCCCTGAGGATGGGTTTGGAGATTATTATATAGAAAAACTTTCTGATTGTCAGAGGTTTCGGAACAACTTGGAGAGAATTTCATGTTGGGGGCCAGGATTTGGTTGGACTCAGTGACCTTTGTGGGATCTGTAAATCCTAGAAATTTTATCCAAACCAGTACTTTTTTCTTTTCCTTGAATTTTTAAAAGTATGATATTTATGGTACATTAGAAAAATTTAAATTTATTGTACAGGTCAATGAATTTTTTATTACAGGTATACATCTGTGACTATTTCCCATTTTTAAAGATTTATTTATTTAAAAGGCAAAGTTACAGAGAGAAGGAGAGGGAGCTCTTCTATCCACTGTTTCACTCCCTGAATGGCCCCTGGGGCTGGGGCTGGGTAAGGTCAAAGCCAGGAGCCAGAAACTCCCATCTGGGTCTCCCACGTGAGGGCAGGGGCCCAAACTCTTGGGCCATCATCCACTGCTTTCCCAAGTGCATTAACAGGGAGCTGGATCAGAAGTGGAGTGACTAGGACATGAACCAGTGCCCATATGGCATGTCGGCACTGTTTGACTTGCTACACCACAGTGCCAAGCCCAGCCTGCAAATATCTCTACCACTTCAGGAGACTCTCTGGTTAGTGCCCTCTCTGCCCTGACAGGACATAACCATTTCTGGTTTTGCAAGACACCATGCAGTTGTCTTATTTGTTTTTCAACTTCATATAAATGGATTCACGAGGTATTTACTTTCAGGAATACGTGTCTGGCCTATAGGATATGACTCCCACACCCCACATTGGAGTGTTTGGGTTCGTTTTCCCTATTTTGACTCCTGCCAGTGCAAATCCTAGAAGACAGTAGTGACGGCTGAAGTAATTGGGTCCCTGACACCCACGTGGAGACCTGGATTGCGATCCAGTTCCTGGCTTGGGCTGCAGGCCAGCCCTGGATGTTGCAAGCATTGTGGGGGAGTGAACCAACAGTTGGGAGTGCTCTTGTTGCTGTTTAAAGAACAAAACAAACTCCCTTGGGAATTCATTCTCTTGAAAAACTTTGCTAGGTTTGCTGCTTTTGCTCATCTTTATTTCTAGGAGATTCATCCATGTTCTTTGGAGCAGCGGTTTTAATCTGTACAGAATTCTGATTTCACTGTTGGAATATACTATCATGGTTCCCTGTGACTGCTGATGGACATGTGGTTTGGTTCCACGAGGCTGCTGTTAGCAGAGCTGCTATAAACTCTTAGATATTTGTGTGTGTGTGTTGGGGCAAATGCCCTCATTTCTCTGGGGCTTTTTTTAGGCGTGAAGTTTCTGGTTTACAGGATAGATGTAGTGGGTGTAGTGCTACAGTTTCCCAACGTAATTGTGCCCATTTAAATCCTCAGTCGTAACATGATAGACTTTCAGTTCCTCATTCATTATATTAGCCATCCTTTTTCTATGGTTATTGGTCTTTTGTATAGTCTCCTTTTAGAAGTACTTGTTTTTAGTGCTTTATAAAGATTGGGATCTTTATCTTACTGATTTTAGGAACTCTGTTCAAACTATCAGTGTTTGGTGAATCCATGTATTACAAATATAATTCTAGTTTGTGACTTTTCACTCTTCCAGTAGAGTATTTTGATACCCAGACTTTTTAATTTTAGTGAATTCCAGTTTTTCACTTTTCTCTTGTAGTTAGTGCTTTGTATCCTCTTTAGTAAGTCTTTGCCAGGGTCACATTTAGACCTGTAGTTCTTTTTTTATTCTTTTTAATTTATTTATTTGAGAGAGAAAGACAAGAGAGCTCTCCATGGGTTCTCTCTCTAGATCCCTACAATGGCCAGGGTTGGGTCAGGCTGAAACCAGAAGCTGGGAACCCCAGGTCTCCCACAGAGGAGGCAGGAGCCCAGTTCCTGGGGCCACCACCGCTGCCTCTCGGGGTGCACTGGCAGGACGCTGCAGTCAGGAGGCAGAGCTGGGAGTTGCCCCCAGTAGTCTGCTGTGGGACATGAGCCTTTAGTCACCAGACTAATACCCAGCGTGGGGTTTATACTGTGCCCTCCTGCTCCCTGCACTCCAGCCCGAGGGGCTGATTCACAGGGAGTGAGGGGCGGGGACAGCGCTGGAAATAGCCCTCTCGGTTTCTTTCAGCAGAAATCATGTTACTACTGAGGATTTCCTTCAGCTGTGATTTTATTTTTTTTCTGAGGGAAAGGAGTAGAAAGTCTAGTTAAAGAGAATGTTGGCTCTTTGTGTTGTCATTTAAAAAAAAGTACTCATGCATTGCATGTAAAATTAAAATTTAATTTAAAAATCTGTGATTCTGGATGACACTTCTCTTTTTTTTGAAGTCCCGTAGCTGTGTTACTGAAAGGGCGCTAGAGCTGACGGGAAGTCGTCTCTCCTGATCCCACCACCCTGACATGTGCTGAGTGTTTCGGTGTTTTCTTCCCATCTTCTTTATGTGTCTGCTCTTTTAATGTGTTTATAATCTGTGTAATATACTTTCTAAAAATAGATCATCGCAAACTTGTAGTATGATTAACAAAAAAAGCCTTCATGTTCTTTTATTATTTGCAGGGCACCTAGAAAAATTCTCTATTCATCCTCACAATATCCTTTTGATATAAGTACAGTAGGTATTAGCCCCATTTACATATGAAGACATTGAAAGCAGATAATCATACAGTGCTTCTGCTTGGTGTTATAACAATTTCTGTTCAAGGCAAAAGTACCTGCTAACACAAGCAAGTGGGTGCATTCACAGTAGTCTGAAGAGTAGACCAGTCATTGTACACATCCTGCTCCTTGGGATCTGCTGCCTAACTGGACTAAGCAAACCCTCGAACAGCAGTGGGCAACTTTGAAAATACACTTTGTCAGGCCGGCACCACTGCTCACTAGGCTAATCCTCCGCCTGCGGCGCCGGCACACCGGGTTCTAGTCCTGATTGTTCCTCTTCCAGTCTAGCTCTCTGCTGTGGCCCGGGAGGGCAGTGGAGGATGGCCCAGGTCCTTGGCCCCTGCACTCTCATGGGAGACCAGGAGGAAGCACCTGGCTCCTGGCTTCGGATCAGCGCAGCGCACCGACCAGTAGTAGCCACTGGGGGTTGAACCAATGGAAGGAAGACTTTTCTGTCTGTCTATCTCTCTCACTAACTCTGCCTGTCAAAAAAAAAAAAGAAAATTCACTTGGTCAGATTTCTGTGAACACACCCAACGCCAAGAATACTGGGGTGTTTTACTCAGCCTGGTGACTGGCTGCAGCACAGCTAACGTGGTTTTCTGCTGGGTTTTGTTTCACCTGGAAGCAAAGGGGAACCCTCCGTAGTTTGCAAGCCAGGAAGGTTACATCTGACCACTTGTTCTGAATTGCCGCGGTGGGCCCTGTGTCCAGCCATTGAAGCCTCCTCATGTTGGGTAGGTTATCAAAGGAGAAACGATCCTGAGAAACTGGTCTGTTAGCTCTCGAAGTATGTCAAATTGGAATGGTTTTTTTTTTTTTTTTTTTTTTTTTTTTTTTTTGACAGGCAGAGTGGACAGTGAGAGAGAGAGACAGAGAGAAAGGTCTTCCTTTTGCCGTTGGTTCACCCTCCAATGGCCGCCGCTGCAGCCGGCGCACCGCGCTGATCCGATGGCAGGAGCCAGGGTCCAGGTGCTTTTTTCCTGGTCTCCCATGGGGTGCAGGGCCCAAGCACCTGGGCCATCCTCCACTGCACTCCCTGGCCACAGCAGAGCTGGCCTGGAAGAGGGGCAACCGGGACAGAATCCGGCGCCCCAACCGGGACTAGAACCTGGAAATTTGAGTCTTATGGTTATTTGGCAACTTTCTGAAGTCTCACACATTGTCAGCTTGATGATTCACAAACAAAATATTTCCCGAAGTAACTGCACTTTAAATTTTCTTTGAGTTGCAACTGTCCTGTTCAGCACAGTCAATGGTGCCTGCTGGTTCTGTGAGGAAAGCTGCAGTTCTTTCTGGACAAAGCAGGGAAAGCCATGTTGCCCTGCCTTTCTTTCCTACAACTAAAGATTTCTTTTCGCCTTCAGCTTTTGGCTGAGGAAATTTCCCTACTAGCCAATGGCCTCTGTTCTTCTTTTAGGAATTCTTTCTAGGGAGAGAATTCAGTTTGTAAGTCAGTTGATTAACATGAAGAACACCTGGATGGAATCCTTTGCCATTTTATTATAGTTTTTATAAGTGTTTTGATCTTCCTTCTCAAGCATGTCTCCTTTGCTTGCAGTCTTCATTGACTCTTGAGAGATCTGTTGCCTGTGAGAGAAAGCAGCATTCTTCCCACCTCTTCTGAGGCTGGTTTCACAGCTGCAGGTCCGAGCTACAGAAGATGCAGAAGCAGCGGTCCTGACCAGTGAGGACCTGCCCTAGAGCTGTGGACCAGCAGTGTTACGTTTGGCCCATGGCTGTTGCTGCGTCCTCACACACTGCCTCCCTGGCTCCGCCCCGAGTCCTGCTGGTGTGGCCCTCTCTGCCTGGATCCGGATCTGCGTCTGGATTGCCAGACATGGAAGTCCTCTGGGCGGGGCGTCCCTTCTCAGCTGACTACTCAGCTGCTGGGTTTTGCTTCCTTCTTTCCGGTGTATCTGTGACTCTCAGGATGAAGAGCGGTGGTCTTAGCTGCTTGCCCCTCATTCAGTTCATCTCTGTTTCTTCCCTGATTCTCACAGTTAAGTAAATAAATACCTTTACACACTCCAGGAACTCCCACCTTCCACATTCTTTCTAACTGTTAACCCATATGACCCTAGCTTGATTCTAGGCTGTAAAGGGAAAAGACTTTTTTGTAAAAAAGAAAAAAAATCTTATTGCTGCTGTCTCAGTGACTTACAATAAACTGTGTGAAAAACAGTTTTAACTTTTCTGGAAACTTATATCTCCTCTTGATAAACAGAAATTCTATTCTGGTAAACCCTCTGTGAGTGAAACTATAGGTATGTGTCTTTACTGAGCAAAACTACTAACTGTTTGTATTTTTGTAACTAAAACGAGCATGATTCTTCTTTCCAAAGATAAAATGAAATGTGATTTTCAAATGCCTTTTTGTATACGTATGCATATATTGCCCTGGAGGGAGAGTGTGGCTGCACTAGCATTCCTAGCGCAGTTCATACACACCCGCTCCATAGTGCACCAGTGTCCACGCTAAGGGAGCTGCGCCAGGTTTTAGCGGATTACTATAGCTCTTAGGTCCAGCACTGGTCCAGAAATTGTCTTATATGGGCAGTCATTTCCTTGTTTACTACTAATAAAAGCAGTACATAGATAGCCTGTGTGGAGAGAGCACTTTGGCACCAATAAGCACAATAAGAAAACAAAAAAAGGCAACAAAACCACTAGGTAGACTGCGATGGCAAAAGACAATGCCCTGCTTATAAAATGACGAATTTTGCTTTGATGGAAGACAGTGCTTTCTGCTTCCCTTGCGTTATCACAGTGTTCCACATAAAAGTGATACAAAATACTGTCCTAGATATTTTGGCTTTGTTGGGTTTCTCCCTGCCAGCGCATTTTGTGTCCTGATGTTACCCTCGGGAAACAGCTCCCCATCACAGTTCCACTGAGGAGAAAGAAGTCTGCACTCTGCCCGGTTCCTTCTCATAGCCTAGTGCTCCTGTCATCCTTAAGGTAGTGTTCGATTCAGAAGCCTGCAAAGCTGCTACCTGAGGGGATGGTACCCGGGCAGGCATCTGGCCTAGGGGCCTTCATTGAGGAAGGCACCCACGACTCACATCACAGTGCCTGGGTTTGACTCTGACTCCAGCTGCCTGCCGATACAGACCCTGGCAGGCGGTGGTGTTGATGCCGGTAACTGAGTCCCTGCCACACATGTGAGAGAGCCGGATTAAGTTCCTGGCTGATGGCTTCAGCCCCTTTCTTGGGGTTCTTGCAAGCATCTCTATCCCTGCTTCTCAAATAAGTAAATAAATAAACAAATCATAAAGAAGATTTACGTTCCCAACTCTGGCATTTTCTTCCCACATAGCGTTCTACGGTCTGTGGTCCATGAGACTAAAGTTCTGTGATACAAAGCTGCACACCAATTGACACTAACCACCATCTTGGTCACACAGTGCAGGTGATCAACAAATGTTGGTTATTGAAATATAAACCCTAGAAGCATTTGCATTAGAAGGAGGCTGGATTGCCTTTTTTTTTTTTTTTTTTTTTAAGATTTATTTGAAAGGCAGAGTTACAGAGAGGCAGAGGCAGAGAAAGATCTCTCCGTTGAGGATCCAGGAGCTACCTCTGGGTCTACCATGGGTGCCCAAGGACTTGGGCCATCTTCCACTGCTTCCCCAGGCCATAGCAGAGAGCTGGATCGGAAGTAGAGCAGCCGGGACTAGAACCAGAGCCCATATGGGATGCCGGCACTGCAGGCAGCAGCCTTACCCACTACACGACAGTGCTGGCTCCTGGATTACTTCTTGTGACCCTCCCCCACAAAAAAAAAAAAATCACTACATTAGCTTCAGAAAAAAATTATGAATAGTCAGCATTGCCTCCTTTACCAGTAAGCATGATACAAGACTACAGTTAAAGTGTATGCAGACCTCAGTTTAGGCATTTTTTTAATCTTTTTCCCCCCTCCCAGCTACTTTGAACTCTACCTTTAAAATATATTAGGAATCTGAGCACTTCTCACCCTCTCCGCCACTGCCACTCTGGTTCAGGCCGCCACAATCTTCTAGCTGGATTATTGCTGTAGCTTCCCCAGTGATCTCCTTGCTGCCTCCGTTTTCCTCTCCTCCCATCAGTCTGTTCTCAGAACAGCAGCCAGAGTGTTCCTAGAGATCTTATGCCTTTTGTACTTAAAACCTAGTAACTTCCCCTTACTCTGACCACCAAGCCGTGGATGGGTGGTCTGAGCCATCGCCTGCGTTCAGTCCAGCCCCTTGGCACTGGTTGCTCCCCCTGCTGGGAGGACTCTCTCCCACACATATGCATCTCTCCCCAGAGATTACCTAGTGATGATACTAGTTTTCTTTCCTGGTCTCTGTATATGAAATTGCAGACACCCACTTCCATTGAAGGCTCCCTAACCTCCTTTCCTACTGTATTTTTTTCTTTAGTACTCTCATTATACATCATTATTCATTTTACTTATTTTATGTTGATTTTTTATCTTTCCCAGTACACTAAGCAGAGATTTTTTGCCTTTTTTTTTTTTTTTTTTTTTTTTTTTAAGATTTATTTGAAAGGCAGAGTCGTGGCCAGCGCTGTGGCTCAATAAGCTAATCCTCCGCCTGCAGCGCTGGCACACCAGGTTCTAGTCCCAGTCAGGGCGCCGGATTCTGTCCCGGTTGCTCCTCTTCCTGTCCAGCTCTCTGCTGTAGTCCGGGAGTGCAGTGGAGGATGGCCCAAGTCCTTGGGCCCTGCACCCACATGGGAGACCAGGAGGAAGTACCTGGCTCCTGGCTTCAGATCGGCGCAGCACGCTGGCCGTAGTGGCCATTTGGGGGGTGAACCAAAGGAAGGAAAACCTCTCTCACTCTCTCTTTCACTGTCTAACTCTGCCTGTCAAAAAAAAAGTTTTAAAAGACTCAATACAGACAAGTCACTTTTTAAAAAGATGTCATTTAGATATAGATAAGAATTGTGAAGTATTACAGGCAAAAAAAAAATCCTAAGAGGATCCTGCATTCATAGTGCTTTTCAAGTATCTTTTAAGTTCTTACAACATGTATTTAAAAGAATCTAAAACTAGAAATTGTAGACAGGGATATTAAGGATGTGGGAAAGAAAAACATTAAAGAATTCCAGTTAGTGGACGAATACTCAGAAGATAGATCTTGGGCCTATGTCCACAGGTTGATGAATGGATGAATATTGATATGTATTTTAAATGAAAATCTTTAAGGTAAATGCAGTTTTTTCCTGATTTGCCATTTTAATCTTTTCAGTTAACTATTTACCTCCTTCTATGCAACTGGATGTCTGCCATTAGACAAAGCCTCCATAATTGTGCTTCTGAGTTTTTGCTTTCAAAGACAATGCTAAACTACTTGGATCTCTAGTTGGAAAACATTGTAGGCAGTATAAAGAAGTGAGAAGAAAGCTTTTCACTAAGAGGAAACGCTGCGAGAGAGAGGTTCTGGGAATTCACTGGAAGACTTGCCTAAGTCTCTCAGCAAAATCTCCCTTCTCAGGGGCCAGCATTGTGGCATAGTGAATTAAGCCTCTTGTGCAACTCCGGCATCCTATAGAGGTGCCAGTGATCCACTTCAGATCCAGCTTCCTGCTAATGCATATGGGAAAGCAGCAGATGGCCCAAGTGCTTGGGCCCCTGTACTCAGGTAGGAGACCCAGATGGAGTTCCTGGCTCCTCCTTTGACCTTGCTCAGACCCAGCTCCAGAGGCCATTTAGGGAGCAAAACAGTGTTTGCAAGATCTTTCTGTTTCTCCCTTTTGCTCTATAATTCTTTCAGATAAATAAATCTTCAAAAAATTTTTTTCTTTTAATTTTAGAAAGTGTTCCTGCATCCCCAGCCATTCCTATTCAAGGAGTTCACAAACTTACTTGCCTGTAAAATGAAGCAATGTGAATGAAGAAGTGAGGTGTGGAGACTGTGGAGACAGCTTAGTTACCTAGCACCAGCCAAATGCAGCCCTTCCTGGATCTAGGTTAGGTATTGGCAGATGTTTTTTATACGTATAAAAGAATTTGGAGATCCTGATTTTGTTTTTATCTGTATGTTTTATTTATTGGCAGCTTATTCAGATGTGTGATATATTTGTGTTAGATTTATTGATTTATTTGAAAGGCAGAGTGATGGAGAGAGAGAGAGAAAGAGATCTTGGATCTACTGGTTCACTTCCTCAAATGGCAAGAACAGCAGCCAGGGCTGGACCAGACTGAAGCCAGAAGCCAGGAACTTCATCTGGTGTCGCTCCCCCTCTTCGTGGAGGAACGACACAGGACCCTGCCTAGGCTTCATATCCGAGTCACGGCACCATTATGTCGCTCCCCCTCTTCGTGGAGGAACGACACAGGACCCTGCGCTGTTCTTTTGTCTGCTCGGCCCTCCCCGGGTTTGCTGCTGGTTCTTCCCAGGTTGGCTACCGTCCCTTCCACCTCCGTGGAAGGGCGGTTCCCCCTGCCACTTTCCCCACTTCCGCGGGGGAGCGGCACACTGCCGGCCGTCTCTCTCGGGGGCTGCACAGGTGTTCCTTCAGATAGATGTTCCCCTTAGATGTTCCTGGTGCATGTTGTCTCTCTCCTCTATAGTCCTCCTCCGCCAATCCCAACTCTGCTACCCACACGCCGAGCACGCTGCTCTCCTCCAATCAGGAGCAGCTCCTGCAGCTTGTCAAGTTGGTGAGAGGCAGCTGTGTAGAAGCTGTTTCCTCCTCTCCCAACGCCATATTGTGGGAGAGCAGATGCATAGAATAAGTCTTAATTCCAGTAACTTAGTCTAGTCCGAGTTGCTCCCCACAGGTTCTAGTCCTGGCTGCTCCATTTCCAATCCAGCTCTCTGCTACAGCCTGGGAAAGCAGTGGAAGATGGCCCAAGTCCTTAGGCCCCTACACCTACATGGAAGACCTGGAAGAAGCTTCTGACTTTGTATTGGCTTAGCTCCAGCCGTTTTGGCCATTTAGAGAATGAACCAGCACATGGAAGACCTCTCTCTCTCTGTCTGTACCTCTCTAACAATTATTTTTCAACTAAATAAATTTTTTAAAGTTTTTTCCTTTTTTTTTTTTTTAATTTTTTTGACAGGCAGAGTGGATAGTGAGAGAGAGAGACAGAGAGAAAGGTCTTCCTTTGCCGTTGGTTCACCCTCCAATGGCCGCCACGGCCGGCGCACTGCGCCGATCCGATGGCAGGAGCCAAGTACTTATCCTGGTCTCCCATGGGGTGCAGGGCCCAAGCACCTGGGCCATCCTCCACTGCACTCCCTGGCCACAGCAGAGAGCTGGCCTGGAAGAGGGGCAACCGGGACAGAATCCGGCGCCCCGACCGGGACTAGAACCCAGGGTGCTGGCACCACAAGGCGGAAGATTAGCCTAGTGAGCTGCGGCACCGGCCAAGTTTTTTCCTATCATAGTATTTGCACACTTCAGTGTTGCACGCAGCACATCCCGTTGTAGTTGTTTCCTTTTGTGGTGTTTTTGTTTTCCCTCCATCTACTGGAAGTGAGTTCTGCCCGAGGGCAGGATCCTCGGCTAAATCGCCAGCACTGGCATGGTGCTAGGCATCTAGCCTGTGCTCAGGCAGTATTGGCGGACGTGAGCAACCAGTTGGCTTTTCTTTCTTTAGTGGGTGAGAGCGAAATCACTTGAATAAATCTGGAGCAAAGTTTATGCTAAGATGGAACGCTTACACATGATAGCGGAAATGGAAATTTGCAAATCCCAGTCAGAATTGACATTAAATCCCTGGCAGGAATATGCCATTGTGTGAAGACAGTCTCACTCCTTGCAAGTAATAAAAGAAAAAGCATGGATAAGAACATGCTTAGAGAATGCAGAATTATAGAGTGAAGTTGACCATCTGCAAAAGCAGGTTTATTACCTGAGCGATAAATCAATAACCAGATGACTGAAAAGCTTCATTCAGTTAAAGAATAAGCTGTGGTTTTAAGCCAAGTATAGCTGCCACAGTATAACAAATCCGTGAGGTACATAGCTGTATTTTTTAATTAAATACATGTTTAACAAATATCCATCATGTTCCCAAATAAGGTAAGAGGGGGTGGAATAAAAGGTAACTAAGGCACTGTCCCCAGCCTATTAGAAAAGGGAAGTCTATACCACCGCAGAGTTGAGTATTAAGACAGGGATTCAGTACAGGTACTCTGGGAGAGCAGAAGAGGCTGCCTCCCAGGTTCTTTGTTGACCTAGGAAAAGAGGCAGACAGGAGACACAGCTGAGCTGAGACCCAGTGTCGCTCCCCCTCTTCGTGGAGGAACGACACAGGACCCTGCGCTGTTCTTTTGTCTGCTCGGCCCTCCCCGGGTTTGCTGCTGGTTCTTCCCGGGTTGGCTACCGTCCCTTCCACCTCCGTGGAAGGGCCGTTCCCCCTGGCCACTTTCCCCACTTCCGCAGGGGAGCGGCACACCGCCGGCCGTCTCTCTCGGGGACTGCACAGGTGTTCCTTCAGCTAGATGTTCCTCTTAGATGTTCCTGGTGCATGTTGTCTCTCTCCTCTATAGTCCTCCTCCGCCAATCCCAACTCTGCTACCCACACGCCGAGCACGCTGCTCTCCTCCAATCAGGAGCAGGTCCCACAGTCTATTAGTTGAACTGGAGGCAGCTGTGTAGAAGCTGTTTCCTCCTCTCCCAACGCCATATTGTGGGAGAGCAGATGCATAGAATAAGTCTTAATTCCAGTAACTTAGTCTGGTCCAAGTTGTTCCCCACACCCAGGGTGTAAGTAAGTAGCCTCCAAAAGGAATTGGGGTACTCAGGAAGTGTCCCAACAGGAGACACTTGCAAGGATAAAAGGAAGAGCAGTAGGGTGCATTTGTAAGTAGAAAGCACTGCAGGATGCCAGGAGAGTTCAGATCTTGCCCACAAAGTGTGCTGGGAGAGCTAGAGATGGCCACACGCAGAAGAATGAGTATGGAGCTCCTGCCTCACCGCATATACACTGTTAAAATTAACTCTGAATGGATCAAAGACATACTTACATTTATGTAAAATTAGAATACTCCTACTAGAACACATTGAGGTAAATACATCTTCATGACTTGGATTAGACAGTGGTTTCTTAGCTTTGATCTCTAAAGCACAGCCATCAAAGGAAAAAAATGGATGCTAATTTGTGGAGTTTTTTTTAAAAGATGTATTTATTTACTTATTTGAAAGGCAGAGAGAGAGCTTCCATCCGCTGGGTCACTCCCCAAATGGCTGCCATGGCCCAGGGCAGGGCCAGGCTGAAGCCAGGAGCCAGGAACTTCTTCCAAGTCTCCCACATGAGTGCAGGGGCCCAAGTAGTTGAGTCATTTTCCACTGCTTTCCCAGGCACATTAGCAGGGAGCTGGATTGCAAGTAGAGCAGCCAGGAGCCAAACCAGAACCCATATGGGATGTTGGCATTGCAGGTGGCAGCTGAACCTGCTGCACCACAGCGCCAGCCCCCAAAATAGGCAATTTGGACTTAACAAAATTAAAATTGTGGGCTGGCATTGTGCCTCAGCAGGTTGAGCCACCCCTTGTGATGCCAGTATCCCATATGGATTCTGGTTCAGGTCCCAGCTGCTCCACTTCCTATCCAGCTCCCTGCTAATGTGCCTGAGAAAGCAGCAGAGCATGGCCCAAGTACCTGGGCACCTGCCAACCATGTGGGAGGCCTGGATAAAGTTCCTGACTCCAGGCTTCAGCCTGACCCAGCCCTGGGCACTGTAGCCATTTCAGGAATGAATCAGCAGATGGAAGGTCTCTCTGACTCTTCCTCTCTGTGACTCTGCCTTTCAAATAAATAAATAAATCTTACAAAAAATTAAAAACACATGTGCTTCAAAGGACACTACCAAGAAAATTAAGACAACCCAGAGAATTGGAAACAGTACTTGCAAATAATATATGTGATAAAGATCTAGTATCCAGAATATAAAAAGAACTTTTAAATTCAGTTCTCCAAAGAAGGTATATGATATAAGTGGCCAATATGCATCTGAAACGATGCTGGCTGCCATCACTTATTAGGGGAGTGGGTATGGAAGCTACACTGAAGTACTACTGCACATCTAGCAGGTGGCTGTGATCCAGAAGCTGAGCGGTAAGCCGTGCGCTAAGGCTGTTCTCAGCAGAACCTGGAACCCTGATGCTCTAATATTGGGAAAGTCAAGTGGTCTGGGTGCTTTAGAAAACAGTTTGGCCTTTCCTGAACATGGTAAGCATGGAGCTGCCAGTATTCCACTCCTAGGTGTTTACCCAGGAGTATTGGAAACATGTCTACACCAAAGCTTACACAAAAATAGTCAAAAGCAACTACATTCACAGTAGCGAAAAAGTAGAAACAACTCAAGTTTTACCAGCTTGTGAATGGATAAACAAAATGTAGGATAGCCCTTAAATGAAATATTCTTCAACCATAAAAAGAAATGAAATACTGATACATGCTACAGTATGATGAACCCTGAAAACATTGTGTGAGATGAAAGTAGCCTGACACAAAAGGCCACGTATTGGGTAATTCCATTTATGTGCAATGTCCAGAATAGGTAAGTTCATAAGACAGTAGATTAGTGTTTGCCCTGGACCGGGGCGGGGGGGGGGGGGGGGGGAGGGATTGACCTGCTAGTGGGTATCAGGTTTCTGTTTGGCAAGTTGTCCCAATAATTATGGTGTCAGTTGTACAAACTTGTGAATATACTAAAAACCACTAAATTAGATGCCTTAAAGGGATTTTATGTTATCTTAATTATATCTCACCAAAAGAAAGCAATTTAGGGTGTCTTCTGGTGTGACCTGGGGACATGTGGAATGTAAAAACATGAGACTGAATTGGAGGCTAGCGGTGAGTTAGGTTTGAGCTGGGTTATAAACGTGACAGATGATTTAGCACTTGGGAAATATTCTAAGAACATAAAGAAAGCTGAGAGTATCAAGGGCCCAGTTGTGATTGGATACCATAAATTTACGGGAGCACCCCTTATTCTGTCACTGTTTTCTAAACCAAGTTAAGCCAGAACTCAGAGTTAATCTATATCTAATAGTTGGGAAGTTAACAGGGAAAGGGAGCCAGGAATGTTGGCAAAAGGACATAACAAAACGTAACTGTGGAACCTTAAGCTGGAGAGAAGGGAAAGTCAAGGATCAATGAATAGACGCTTGTATGGGAGAAATTGAGAGCTGAGAATGATAGGAGAGAGTGGTCAGATTTGGAATTTGAAGCTGCTGTAGCCAAGTGACCTGATCTTCAGGGAGCCAGGGATTTTGCGTGAGACTGGTATGGAGAATGCAGAGGGCGGTATGCCACATCTCGGTTGAGCTGTATACCTGGGGAGAAGTGATGGGAGAGGAATGCAGTGCATTTCATCAGGGGACCCAGTGAGTGGACGGGTGGATGTAAGGAAAGGGCCCTGGAAAAGAGCCAGCCCAGAAAGCGGTAGTTATGCTCCTAGCACCATCCAGCATGTTTGAATGACAGTCTCATTGGTGAGGTCATCTCTGCTTTGGAAACAAGCTTGGTTGAAGATGCTGTCTTAGATTCCACCTGATTTGCTCGGTCCTGGCCCCATATTGACCAGAGAGCAGCGTTCTGAGTAGGATTTGGCTCCCGTATTATTACAGAGAATGTGCTCATTGGTTGAGAAGTATCTAAAGTACTTAACGTAATTTTCGTTATAAGCTTTGAGATCATAATTAAAGCATTTTGAATTGGCACTCCTGTACATCGGGGTTTTTCAGTGAATGGTTTGGGTTGGAGGGGATTTTTGGATGTCTATGGCTAAGGTCCCAGATGCTGATCAGAGTGCAGGCCCCGGGGTCATAGTCATTTTGTGAGACACAAGCAGAAGCCTCCACTGGGTAAGTCCCCTCTGCAAAGAAACATCTGCACCATAAATCTATTTATATCAACTACAGTGGAAAACCAAACTTGTATATGTCTTTGTGTTTGTACGGAGTTCTCCCTCCCCCTCCCAGAGCAGCATTCATGACATTTCTTAAGTGCCTTGCATAGAATTTCAAAGTTCAGTGTGACCTCTGTACAGGGACATCATCAGGCACAGATGCTACACTTAAAAGGCTTTTGGCATTTAGTGTCTTAGGAGCCGTGATTCAGTTTGAATCACTCCCTCACAGACCATATGAAAGCACACTCTTGCAGAATCCCAGCCATATTCTTGGGAATCATTTTATTTTCCAACTTACTGGACTGCTTCAGATGCCTTTGGGTTTCACTGGACTTTCCTTCATTTCCTTCCTTTGTTGATCTTGGCCCCTTAACCCTCCACCCACTTTATTACTCATTTTTAGGGACCTGACTTCTCAGTAATAGAAAGTATGTCTGAACCCATATGGGCTGAGTAAAACAAACTTGAGAGAGGGGAAAAAAGGAAGAAATGTGTGTTCTCTGAACTTCCTTTGTTTATGTGATGTTTATATGTTGTTAAGGTAGTGGTATCCAGCTGTCTCCCTGCACTTCAGAAATAACTGAAGATCCTTGGGCGAGGCTGAGAGGGTCGTGGTGGTGTAGGGAATGAAGAGGCACTTCATTTGTCCACTCCAGATAATACGTCTTCTTTTGAGGTGTGAGAGCCATGCCGCATCCTGGTTCTTGAAAGACCATCGACTCTTAGAGACACTTCTAGAAAGAAAGAAGCATCAGGAATGAATCTTTTTAAGTTTGAGGATATACACCTGACTCAGTGCTCGCTCATTACAGTTAGACTGTGTGGTATCTAATTGATAATTTTCTCCCGGTAGAATGAGACTGGCGCTGGTGTGAGGTGGCGTTAGCTAGCCTTTTAAGGCCCAGGCTCTACTTTGGGCTTTGTGTAATGTGAACTTAAAACTTAAGTACACTTGGGTCAGGGTTGTTCTAGAAAATATGTAGAATGGAATTCTGTGTTTATTTGTTAGAGCCCTCCCCCTTGTAAACACCCCATCTTGACAGAACTGCAGAGGGCTGGCAAGCATTCCTGCACAGACCCAACTCCTCACTCTGGTCCAGTGGGAAGTTCCTCTCCAGCCACTGGCCCTGCCCACTCCACGGGAGATATGCTGGGGCACTTCAAAGTGTTCATAAAAGAATGGACATAAAAGGTGAATTTGTTTGGATGCAAAAGATTTTGAAATTCATGCCCATGTGGGCTCTTCCAAAAGTTCATGGAATGTATCTTATGGAAAAATTAAACATGGATTTCAGTCTGCACTAAAATAAACTTGTCTTTTAATTCCATTTTTATGAACTCTGTGTAATTCCCTCATGTATATTAAGCTACTTTGAGTATTTGATCTGTTTAATAATAAATTTCGAAGTGGAAATTAAATAAGAATAAGAAATAAAACAGGGGCTGGCACTGTGTTGTAGCGGGTAAAGCCACCGCTTGCAGTGCCAGCATCCCATATGGCACTAGTGTTAATCCCAGCAGTTCCACTTCTGATCCAGCTCTCTGCTGGGGCCTGGGAAAGCAGTGGAAGATGGCGCAAGCGCAAGGACTCCTGCACCCGCGTGGGAGACCCGGAGGAAGCTCCTGGCTCCTGGTTTTGGATCGGCACAGCTCCAGCCGATGCAGCCATCTGGGGAGTGAACCAGCAGACCTCTCTCTCTGCCTCTGCCTCTCTCTAACTCTGCCTTTCACATAAATAAATCTTTAAAAAAAAAAAAAAGAAAGAAAAAAGAAAACATCAGTGGACGTTGAATATCAGTTGCTCCACTGAACACGGAGAGCTAGTGTCAGTGTCAGTGTCCTTAGCGTTTTCTTTCCGTTTCCTAGCTGGGCTCTGGCTGCTGGCTTTCCTCTTAGTTGCTGCGTCGTTCGATCTCCTTAGCAGGCGCTCAGACGTGAGTGCTGAGGGAGCCCCTAAGTGATTCTCATGATTGCTGCGCCGTTCTCCTGGTTGATTGAGGCTCTCTCTCTCTTGAGTGGTTTGCAGTTCCACTTAAGTAGCTGGTGTTTGGGGTCACTGCTGAATGTTCTGTTTGAATATCACTTTCATGATGAATGGAAGGCTGCTGCTTTTAGCTGTGTGGGGTGAAGCCCTTGGTGGTCGGCCTTGAAAGAGAAAAAATCACTCTTTGCACTGAGATGCTAAACGAAATTACTCTGTCACCTTGTCCTTTTATCCTCTCAGTTCGATAGCCTCCAGTTCTTGTGATTTATTTGTTTCCTCCAATTAAGCTTAGTTGTTTCCTATGCCCAGGTGCAGGCTGCTCCCCCCGCGGAGCCCAGTTCTGACCTGGAAGTGTGGTCCCTTTGACTCAGGACCACATCAGTGTGCCTTCTGCCCTCCACTTCCTTTGCATTAGTTCTCTCTGGAGGGCTTGGTTTGTCACCGTTTAACCTCAGGGTGATTCATCTGGGCCTGAGAACTGGTAATGCTGTAATCACCATGCTTTTCTTTCTATAATAATACTCAGAGCAGTTGCTACCTTAGCCTCTCTGTTTATGAAGCACTTTCCATTTAATCCCTCGCAGTAACCCTGTAGGTTAAGTCAGCAGTTCTGTCTGCGGCTGACATGGGGAAATGGTAGCTCAGAGAGGTTAAATAACGTGCTTAGGGCCGCGGTGCGTCGGGTTCCTGTGCTCCGCAGTTTCTACAGGAAATGAAGAATGCTAGTGAAAATACTCAGGAGGACTAGCAGTGTCCCAGTTGTTAAAAAGCTAACTGGTTTGTAATCTGGTCGGTTGGTGAGACTGGGGTTAAAAGCCCATTACCCATAGAGTTTAAATTGATGTGTCCAAGGGAAGAAAGTAGGTATTTCGGACAGTTTCTCTTCTGCTGCAGATGTGATAAAGTCAAGGAAGGCTGGCTCTCGAATTAGTGGAACTTGAACTGGAAGTAATTAAGCCGTTAATTAGTTTTTATTCTACCTTCCTTTCAGAGCGATGGAAAGCTTGATGGCCACTTCCACCCTGCCGCCCCTCTTTGCAGACGAAGATGGCGCCAAGGAGAGCAGCGACCTGCCTGCAGCTGGGTAAGCAGTTGCTTTGGGACACTGGGGCTCTGCGCTGGCTTCAGACCAAGCTTCCGAGCAGCCGTGAGGTGCTGGAGAGGCACTTGTCCCCGCAAGAATGGAAGGTGTATCTGTGGTGCTCGGCAGCGAGCAGAGCCACTGTGCACTGCTCCGTAGCCTGCATCCTGCTGCCTGTGCAGCGCGTGTGCTCCTGTGATCTGGTCCTGTGGCCGGGAGGCCTGGCAGAGATCTGTACTCTGTTCAGGAGACGCCTGCTGCAGAGCTCGCTCCAGGGGCAGATGCACTTCCTGTTCAAGTTGCCACAGATATTCAAATAATTCTTTCCAAAAGATCAGATTTTTTTTTTTAAGATTTATTTATTTGAGAGGTAGAGTTACAGAGAGAGAGAGTCAGAGAGAGAGATCTTCGATCCACCCATTAACTCCCCAAATGGCCGCTATGGCTGGAGCTGCGCCGATCCAAAGCCAGGAGCCAGGAGCTTCTTCTGGGTCTCCCACGTGGGTGCAGGGGTCCAAGGACTTGGGCCATCTTCTACTGCTTTCCCAGGCCACAGCAGAGAGTAGGATCGGAAGAGGAGCAACCGGGACTCAAACCAGCATCCATATGAGATACCAGCGCTACAGGCAGAGGCTTAACCTACTATGCCACAACACTGGCCCCAAGATGAGATTTTTAAATGTTCTTCATAAAGATGGATGCTTGGGAGCTTTAGCTGACTTCTGTCCCCCGCCTGCAGTCACTGGCCATGTGTGGAAAGGAGTCCAGGAAGGAGTTAGTAGCAAAGTCCACCTCTTCCCTTGAACCTCTGTTGCACTTGTGTTATCTTTTCTGAATATTTAGAAGCTTTTTGCAAAAGAAGAAATGTATTCACTAACAGGTTAAAGTGCTAGCTAATTCCCCAAGATAAATTATTTTAATATTCTTTAGAGCGCTTTAAAAAATAGACTCTACTGGGTAATTTTGTTTCCTTCCCTCACATCTCTGTTGCGTCTCATCAATATCTGCCTGTTGGTCTCGCTGCTTAGACAACTGTTCTCCAGGGCTTTTCTGAAGGCCACCTACTCACCAGACCCAGTCCACTTGGTACAGATTTCCTGGGTGTCTCCTCTGTGCCCAGTGGTGTTGAAGGCATTGGATAAAAAATTATGATAGAGGCCGGCACCGCGGCTCATTTGGCTAACCCTCCGCCTGCGGCGCTGGCACACTGGGTTCTAGTCCTGGTTGGGGCGCCAGATTCTGTCCCGGTTGCTCCTCTTCCAGTCCAGCTCTCTGCTGTGGCCCAGGAAGGCAGTGGAGGATGGCCCAAGTGCTTGGGCACCTGCACCCACATGGGAAACCGGGAGGAAGCACCTGGCTCCTGGCTTCGGATCGGCGCAGCTCCGGCCATAGCGGCCATTTGTGGGGCGAACCAATGGAAGGAAGACCTTTCTCTCTGTCTCTCTCTCTCTCGCTAACTCTGCCTGTTTAAAAAAAATTGATAGACAATAATGCTAGCTAGCCCTTAAAGACCTCTAATTCTTCTGGGAACGTCAGGCAATAAGCAGAATAAATAAATAGAATAGATATGACATTGATAAGAACAATGGATTGCAGAATAAAGTGTAAAGAGGTACAGGAAAGGTTTGGGGGTGCAGTTTTAGATGGGGTGGCCCAGACAGAATTTGGAGAAAGGGATTTGAGTCAAGACCTAAAGGAAGGAAGCGTTATTTTGAGGCAGAGGGAGCAATCAGTGCAAGGGCCTGAGGTCAGAGAGTTTCTGCCTCTTGGAAAGTGCCAGAAGGCCTGTGAGACCAGAGCAGGGTTACTGGTGGAGGGCAGGAGAGGCTACCCCGTTATCAGCCTGAGCGTACATAGGAAGTGCCCTGAGATCTTACTAAAATGCAGGTGCTGATTTAGAAAGTCGGTTACAGCCAGAGAATCTCCACTTCTAACAAGCTCCCGTCACACCAGAGCAGTTGATAGGAGGTCTGTACTTGAGTATTAAGGGACTAGATCATGTGGGGTCCCAGAGGTCAAAACAAATTAGCTTTTACTCCAAATGAGCTGAGAAAGCACTGGCTTGGTTTGAGCAGAAAGCTGCGATCTGACTCATTTCTTAGTGGTATCCCTGTGAGTGCAGAGTAGAGGCCAGAGAGAGAGGAGAGAGGCCTTGGGGCAAGGACGCCGGCCAGGGGCTCTCAGGTGAGAGGTGATGCCCTGGGCAACACTTCCCGTGACTTGGACAAGAATATTTGTGGTGGAGTAGTGCAGGCACAAACGTCCTCTGAGAACGTCTTTCAAAGATAATTGGAATGGGGTAGGAATGAAAAGTATAGAATTCTAGATCGATTTTGAAGGTAAACCAAGCAGGATTTGCCTGAAAGACCAGGTGGGCAGGGTGAGAAGGGAGAGGAAAGCAGTCAGACGGCTCCAGAGTTTCGCCTGAGGAACTGGAGGGGTGGGGGTTCATAGCAGGGACTGTAGGAGCTCAGCTTTTCAGACTAAGTTTGAAATTCCTATTGGAAATCTAAGCTGAGACGTTAGAAGGGCAGTTTGGTTTCAGGTTCTGAAGTTAGGGGAAGTCTAGGACAGAGGAGAAAATTGGGAATCATCAAAATATAGCTAAAATCAAAAGCCATGAGACTGGCTGAGATCGCCGAAGAAATGGGCTCTGCGTAGGAAGAGAGGAGAGAGGACCTAACTCCTTAGCTCTGCGCCCTGGAGCGTCTGGAAGCCAGGCAGAAGAGGAGTCGGTATACACTGCAGTCAGCTGAGATGACAAAGAAAACTAGAGGTTTTTCTGGGGTCCTGGAAACCAAGGGTGGGGACCAGATCAACTTCTTCAGAGGCCTCTGGAGAGATCAGGTAAGAGGGCTGAGAAATGACATTGGATTTAGCATAGAGGTCGTCGACAGCCCTGATGAGATTTGGAAGTACATGTCTCCTTGGAAGCACATATCTTCGGTGGAGTAGATTTAAGAAAGAATGGAAAAGGGGGCCTGCACTGTGGCGTAGTGGGTAGAGCCGCCACCTGCAGTGCCAGCATCCCAAAAGGGCAACTGTTCGAGTCCTGGCTGCTCAACTTCCGATCCAGCTCTCTGCTATGGCTTGGGAAAGTGGTCGAAGATGGCCCAAGTCCTTGCACCCATGTGGGAGACCCAGAAGAAGCTCCTGGCTCCTGGCTTCAGATTGGCACAGCTCCGGCCATTGCAACCAATTAGGGAGTGAACCAACAAATGGAAGACCTCTCTGCCTCTCCTCTCTGTGTGTAACTCTGACTTCCAAATAAATAAATAAATCTTTAAAAAAAAAAAAAAAAAGATAAGAGATAGTGTCACATTTGCTTGCCTTTCCTACAGACAGGGAAGACCTGGCAATGACAGCCAGGGCAGAACTGCCTGAGTAGGCAAGAGGGTGTGGGTTCCCTCGGAGCATGGGCAGTCCATTATTGGTAACAAAAGAGCTCTTCAGTATCTCAGGCGTTATCCAGGTTGTCATCTCCATGGCATTTGAGTCCTTTGGCCACTAGCTTCTTATTCCTGTCCCCCCTAGGCAGGGATCCATGGCACTGGGACCCGTTCCCAAGCGAGGTTTTGTGTTTTACCAATGTAGGAATGCTCAAGAATCCGTAACCTGAAAACTCATGGCACAGTTGAAGTCAGAGTGACAGTGGAAAAATAAGTTGCTTAACACATCCACAATGATTGAAGTGTTTGGGAAATGGTGATGCTGAGTCCAAACTGGGTCCCTAGTGGCTCCTCTTTTTAGAGAGTGGGCTTGGCATCGATTTTAGCATTTCTTTTACTTACCCTTTTATAAAGGACCTCAGAAATATCGGAACTTCCTGCCTGAAATCATCTATTGTATTCATTTCTTTCATTCCCAGGATAGTCTGCATCTCTTTTGTTCATTTCTCAGTCCATAGTAATCTGATAATTGTTTCCATAGTTCCTCAAACACCGTACTCCCCCTAAAATCCCAAGCAATCTTTGCAATCTTCAGGTCTTCCAATTTAGTGGTTACTTTTTAAGCCTGTCTTATTTGACATCTGCAACTTTTTGCTTGGCTAATATGCCCATCTTAAAAGTCTTCCTGCCACAGCCAATGTTAAAGCATAGCGGGTTACCTCTGCTGCGGCATCTCATGTGGGCGCTGGCTCGAGTCAGATGCTCCACTTCCAGTCCAGCTCCCTGCTAATGGACCTGGGAAAGCAGTAGGGGATGGTCCAAGTGCTTGGGCCCCTGCACCCACATGGGAGTCCTGGAGGAGGCTTCTGGCTCCTGGCTTAGGCTTGGCCCAGCCCTGGCTATTGCAGCCACTTAGGGAACAAACCAGGTGATGGAAAACCTTTCTCTCTCTCTTTCTCTTCCCCTCTCTCTTTAACTCTGCCTTTCAAATAAATAAAAATGTAAAGTCTTCCTGCCCTGGCCTCTACAACAGTTTTCTCTCCTGCTTCTCAGTCTCTTCGCCCAGTTTGTCTAATAGTTGCTCCTGAAATGATACTGTTTCAGCCAAGTTCCATCCTGACTTTTCTTTTCTCCTGCTGTCTTTCTGGAGAGCATCTGACACTGCCCGTTATGTCCACAAACGGATGCCTCCCACATTTATCTCATGCAGACTGGCATTGTGACGAAGCGAGTTAAGCAGCCATTTGGGATGCCAGCATTCCATATTAGCGTGCCTGTTGGAGTCTACTGCTCCACCTCTATGTAGCTTCCTGATAACGTACCAGGAAAGCAGCAAATGATGGCTCAAGTACTCGGGTCCCTTCCTGGGGTAGCCAGGGTGGAGTTCCTGACTCCTTGCCTTGGGCTGGCTCAGACCTGGTTGTTGCAGCCATTTGGGGAGTAAACCAGCTGTTAGGGGATTCTCTCTTTCTCTGTCTCTCCCTCTCTGTTGTTCTGCCTTTTGAGTAAGTAATCCTTTTTGAAAAAAGATATATTTCATGTCTGTTCTCTCAGGATGTGTTTCTGGTAATCTGCGGGACATCTCCATTAATTATGCTGCAAGTGCTTCACACTGACCACTCTCTCTGCCTATCACACACACGTACCGCGTTCTGGCCTTGGCTGACAGGAAGTCCATAACCACAGATGTGGGAGTCCCAGGTCGCCTCTGCCCCTTCCTTTTCTCTCAGAGATGGCGTCCTCGGCGCGCCTCCTGCGAGGACCGCGTGCGCCCTCTGCTCCCCTCTCCAGGCCTGCTTCCCTTCCTCTCAGTCTGTTACCACAGCCTCCTGACAGCCTCCCTTTCTCCTGCTGTACCCAGTGCTTCCTGCCGGGAAGAAAACCAGTCATCTTTGAAGACCTCCTCCGTGAAGTCCTCCATAGCATTCTCTTCATGCATAACAGAAGCTCACGCGCAGTCCCATGCCTCCGTGCACTTTCACAGCCTGTTTCCGTCCCCATGTTGCATTGTAATCATTGCCTGTTCCCCTTTGGGTGTGCATTCCTCAGAATAATGACCGCCACTCGTGCTGCTAGCTGTCCTCCTGCCACCCTCCCCTTCCCATCTCCCCCATGCCCTCCCCGGCCCAGGGATAGCCTTGTCATCCGTTCCTTTTCCACACGTGATAAAGCTGATCCTGACCATCCTCTGTCAGAAGGCTCAGAGGTGGCTGGTGGGAGCAGAAAGTTGTATCTGGTTTGTTAACACTTAGAACTTACTGGATCTCCTAAGACTGTTCTTCGATGATCTGATTATCAGTGAACACAGAATGCAAGAAGTAGGCTGTACAGTGAGAGTTATCTCGTCTGCCTTCACGGGCTCTCTATTTTGTGACAGGGGCACACTGCCTCTCTCTCCCATTCCTATTCATCTCCTCGGTCAATGGCCTTTCCCTTCCCATGGAGAAACCTGAAAGGCAGCAAGGAAAGTCAGACTCCTTTGCCTGTGCAAAGTTCTAGAAGGGAGAGGCCGTTTTGGGGGAAAGATTATAGTTAGTTTTGATACAGTATTCTTTATGGAACCAGTCCAGTTCGATCAAACTCTAAAACCGTCTTTTTAATCATCCTGTGACTGCGATGGAGACAGTGCTCCCATTGACACAGATTGCAGTGGGGGGGAATTCAAGCACGGGCATGTCCTCTTGCTGGCACAGTTTGCCTTGAATTCTGATAGATGAGGGAGTCTCTGACGCTGCTGATACGAATGTTTGCGCTTGTGCCTGTCCTTCAGGTTAGCCCACCCAGAGGCCCCTTATGGCAGTGGAGCTACATCATCCACCAACAATCCAGAATTGGTGGAGGACCTCTCCCAAGGTCAGTTGCTACAGAATGAGGCCTCAAACGCAGCAGAAGGCACTGAGCAGAGGCATGAAGATGAGGTAAGCCGTGAGGTGTCTCCCGCTATTGTCCTCTGCGGTGTCCAGAGAAGCACCTGACCCAGGAGCTGTTGACTGAAGGTGTCTGTCTTAGGCTGAGACCTGCAGAAAGTTCTGTTTTATATTTCGTGTCCTGCTTAGAACCCTATTAGTGGTTTTAATGACATAGAGACAGGTAGGCTGTTTCTCTCCTCTGCCTAAGAAGTTTACCCCTGCCTGTGTTAGATGCCCAGGAAATTTTTGTTGAGTGAGTGAGTGATTTGATGAGAAAAGTAAAGAGCAGGAGTTGCACACACACTTGTTCAGGGCCACGTCCTGCAGCCCAGAGCCTTCTGTGCTAGAGGGTTCCTCCCACTCGTTGTGTCCTTCAGCTCCCAGGGGGGTGCCTGTCTCTGGTTTTCACAAGGGCCCTGTATGGGCCTGCGCAGTCATGCTTGTCATCTAGAAAAAAAAATAAATCACCATTGATTTTTGTCTCTTTTCTTATTTTCAAAAACTAATTTTGGGGGCCAGCATTGTGGCATACCAAATAAAGCCACTGCCTGCAACACCAGCATCCCATATGGGCGCTGGTTTAAGTCCCAGCTGCTCCACTTCCTGTCCAGCTCCATGCTAATACACCTGGGAAAGCAGCAGAGGATGGCCCAAGTGCCTGGGCCCCTGCACCCACATGGGAGACCTGGAAGAGGCTCCTGGCTTCAGACTGGCCTAGCCCCAGGCCACTGTGGTCATTTGGGGAGTGAACCAGCAGATGAAGATCTCTGTCTTTCTGTAGCTCTGCCCTTCAAATAAATTTTAAAATATCTTTTTAAATAAACTAATTTTTTCCTTTGTCTTGTTGGCATTCTTATTATAATGAATGTTTGAAATTTTAAGCACTTTAAAATCCTTAGTAGCTTTAATATTACTAAGTGAATAAAAAAAAACCCTAACACCAAAAAAATACCATTTGCCAAATAAGTTCTCGACCATTTTCCCTCCAAACAGATTTATTGATGATAACAGAAATCTCTGATACACAAGTGACCTGGGTCTGCTGCTTTACAGCATGATCCTTTTTAATAACTTGATTGGTGTGTGTGTCTAAAGAGTGTTTAAAAGCAAATAACTGTAACATAAGTAGAATAGTGCCCATTGCACATGAAAGAAGTGACCCAATGACAGGAACTTTAGTGGTTTTATAAGATTACATATGGGACCCAGTCCCTGGGACAGGCTGCTGGAGAACTGGTAAGAGGTCTCACAGCACCTTAAATGTGTTTGTAGGAGTACAGTACCACATTAACAGGCTATGTGTACTGGTAAAATTATGAAACGAAAATACAGTGTACCCTATGTCTCATTGAAATGACCAAAGGAGGGGCTTTGTGAAACATCAGACTTCATTTCTTTTTTTTTCCTCCCTTTTTTTCAAAGTGATTTAATCTTTTGATTTAACTAATAACTTATAAAGACCTCTGACTTTATAAAATATACATCTTAAAGGAGCAAATTGTCGAGCCAAGGAACAGATCTTCACTTTGGATATATTATACTCTACTGAAATTTTTCTGATATTTAGATACTAATTGAAAAATCTGTATGCTCTCTGCTGCGGGAAGTAACTCGTCTCTGAGTAGTACCAGTGAGAAATACCCTTCCTGAATGATTTTTAATCCCTGTGCTGTAGCTTGTCTCTTCTTTCGCCCGTGGCCGGTGACAGATCTCACTGTGATCCGCTCTTCCTGTACAGTGTGTGTGGTCCTGCATTTCTCACTGAAGACACTATGCTGGCAGGAGGCAGCACCTGTTGAGCTGTGTGGCCCTGGCTCCCCGTATTCTCACTTGTGGCCATGAGCACAAGGATGGCCCTTTGGTGCAGTGGTTTGTAGCATCCTGCACAGAAGGGTCTGCCAGTGAACCATCTGGAATCCCTTCTTAAACACTGCGCTGCAGACACGCATACCCGGGACAGATGTGGAGCACTCTGCATGTCTAGGGCCTTATTCATCGGAAAATGAAACTTCCTATTCTCTGTGTTGGTGTTTATTGTTGTTGAGATATGTGTGGGGATTGTCATTGTTTGTTTTTTTTACTGTGCTTTGTTTTGTAGCAAAGAAGTAAACGAGGAGGTTGGTCCAAAGGAAGAAAGCGGAAGAAACCTCTTCGAGACAGCAATGCACCCAAATCCCCCCTTACAGGATATGTTCGGTTCATGAATGAACGGCGAGAGCAGCTTCGAGCAAAGAGACCGGAAGTCCCGTTTCCGGAAATCACGAGGATGTTAGGCAACGAATGGAGCAAACTGCCTCCTGAGGAAAAGCAGGTAATGGCTCTTCTCCTCGTCCTTTGCTTGGTATTGATTCTGTCTCAAAATAGCTGTGTCAGAAAAGCAAAGAGGAGCGATGAGTGGTTTGTCTTGCAGTTATGAGGCCTGCATCCCCCATCAGAGTGCCAGGGTTCAATACCCACTTCACCTCCACCTCCTACCTCCAGCTTCCTGCTGATGTGGACCCTGGGAGGCAGTGGTGATGGCCAAGTAACTGGGCTCCTGCCACCCATGGGAGAGACCTGATTGCATTCCTGGCATCATTTGAGAAGTGAACCATTGGATGTGAGAACTCGCTCATGTGCGCTTTCTCCATCTCGCTCCCTCTTTGTCTCTCAAAAAAACAAACAAACAAATAAAAGCAAAGAGGATGGATGGTTGCTTCTCTGATTTTGTTGCAGAGCCTAGGAGACTAAAATAATAGGATCCTTCATAGCTCTTTTCTCTAACAGTGGTTCTTAAACTTCATCACGGTTTGCTGCAGGGATGTGAGCAGGAGGTAGGACTCCCCTCAAATACAGCAGCTCCACTTCCATGAGTGTTTGATTTCTGTGCTAAGAGTTCACATCAGACTGTTTTGCAAAGTTGTTCAATATTAAGAAATTAAGAAATCAGTCAACAGGATTTATTCCACTGAGTTAAACAAAAATTGTGAATTAAATGGGAAGAAGTTCATTTGATAAGATGCTACAGTTCACGTCAGAATTTTGTTTATGGGCCAGCCAGCGTTGTGGCACAGCAGGTGAAGTGGCTACTTGTAATGCCAGCACCCATATCAGAGCACTGTGCAAGTCCTGGCTGCTTGGCTTCTGACCCAGCTTCCTGCTAATGCACCTGGTATTGATGGCCCACGTACTTGAGCCCCTGCCACCTGTGTAAGAATCCCAGATGGAGTTTTAGGCTTCTGGCTTCCAGCTGCGGCCTGGCTCAGTGCTGGCTTTTTTTTTTTTTTTTTTTTTTTTTTTTTCCTTTTTTTTTTTTTTCCTATATTTGGAGCTCACCAACAAATGGAATGTCTCTCTCTTTCCCTGTCTCCCTCTCTCTCTCCCTGCATCTCTCCCTCTGTCTCTGATGTTGCGCCTTTCAAATCAATAAATCTTTTTTTATAAAAAAATATTTTTGTTTCTGAAAAGGATTGTACTGCTTTAAGAATTTTTTTTTAGCTAGAGTTCTGGCAGATTTTACATACTATGGAAAATAAAGCAAGAACTACTTGAATTCTTTCTCATCTAAGACAGAGACTAGCCCTGTTGCCAAACTGAAACAAATCCATTTGTTGAAGAGATTTGAGGGGAATTAAGGACAAGGTAGCCTTGCGCTGGGTGAGATCCCACTGAAGCAGAGTGAGGCTGAAAGTTCCCACCAGCCTCAGCGTCTGAAAGATGTCCTTATTCTTTTATGTCTTAGACTCATAGATCTGTGACTTAACCCTCTTTTTTTTTTATTTTATTTACTTATTTGAGAGGCAGAGTCACAGAGAGAGAGAAAGGCCCTCAATGCTCTGGCTAACCCCCAAACAGCCATTGTAGCCGGAGCCAGGAGCCTCCTCCGGGTCTCCCACGCAGGTGCAGGGGCCCAAACAGTTGCGCCGTCCTCCACCATCTTCCCAGGCCATAGCAGAGAGCTGGATCAGAAGAGGAGCAGCTGGGACCAGTGCTTACACACAGATGCCAGCGCCACAGGCAAAGGCCCAACCCACTACACCACAGCGCCAGCCCTGACTTACCCTGTTTATAAAGAATGTCAGACAGGCCAAAACCAAATTGGAAAATGCTCTCTGGGTAATTAATTGAAGTCAAACACTTGTAAGAGGTTAGATCACATCGCTGTTTGTGGTAATAAGCTAATATAAAGAATATGTATCATGCGTTGTTTTGGCTTTACTGTATAAAGGGGTCAGGAACAGGGACATCCTAGCTAGATTATGATTTTCTCTTTGTTTCATTCAAAATTAATGCATATCCATTGTTTAACTTTGTTCAGACAGTACAGAAATGCCTACATGAAAAAGCAAAAGTGACAGTTTTCTCCAGGGATGACCACTGTTAGTTATGTGGGGAGAGAGTTTTGTGTTTTTGCTCTTTTCACTTTTTCTTTGCAAATAGTTTTAAATGTTCAAGTTACAAACAAAAATAATACAGAGAATATCCGCCCATGCTTTACTCAGATTGAAAGTGACAGACAGATTTGCCTGTTGACACATTTCATCCCATTTCTCCATTTCATTGCACTCATACTTGTACACACCCAATCTCTCTCTCACATGCACACATGCGGTTTTTTCTGAATCACTTGAGGGTAAGTGACATATAATCATGACCCTTTACCCCTGATTATTTCAGTGTATTAGAAATAGTCTCTTATGGAGCCGGCACTGTGGCACAGCTGGTAAAGCCACTGCCTGTGATGCTGGCATCCCATGTGGGCACCAGTTTGCGTCCCGGCTGCTCCACTTCCGATCCAGCTCCCTGCTAATGGCCTGGGAAAAGCAGCAGAGGATGGCCCAAGTACTTGGGCCTCTGCTACCCACATGGGAGACCCAGATGAGGCCACTGCCTCTTGGCTTCAGCCTGGCCCAGCCCCAGCTGTTGTGGCTGTTTTGTGGTGTGAACTAGCAGATGGAAGATCTCTGTCTCTCCTTCTCTCTCTGTACCTCTGCCTTTCAATAAATAAATAAGTCTTTAAAAAAAATTTCTCTCTTAAATTAACTGTAATAAGCAACTAAGTAAGAGCCTTCCTCCTCTGAGGAAGGCTTTTATTTGTTGTCTATTATTGGTATGAAAACAAATAGTTATTATTGCTATGAATCCTTTTTTCCCCAATGTTGTCTGACTTATTGTACATAATGATTTCATTGCTTAAGTGATCCCAGATTTGACTGGTTCACTCTCCTCTGTGTCTGGCTCATATGTGGCACAGAATTGTCAACAGAATTTCTAATTCTGGTTTGTGTTCATTCAGAAGCAGTACGTTCATATTTTCTTATACATAGTTTGATGACTGCACAGCTGAAGACATTAAACAGAATAATCCTGGTAGACCGATGAACCTTGTTTAAATAATTAATAGCACACAGCAACAGAGCATGTAGATAGAGGCTTTCTCGGAGTAGTCTGTTTTTGGATCCATAGGATGAGGTCACTCTTTTTATGTTCCTTGTGTCCCTCTGGCACTAGTGCGCCACTCTTCTGGCTCTTAAAAGGCCGGTTGATGCATGAGATCATCCCCTCAAAATGGGTTGGCAAAGAAGCCAAATAATGATCCATCCCCTCCCCTGGAAGACCTAAGTGTGCCTGTTGGCGTGCAGGCCTCCTGGGGACTCTAGTGGCCATGTGGAATTACATCTGTGGGGTAGAGGAGCAGCAGTCATCATGTTCATGGGTTTTTAATGAGAATGATCTCAGTAGGACTTATGTTTCTTAAGGAAGAAAAGACAGTAGTCTAAAAAGTGAGAAGCACCTGTTTCTTTTATAACCAAGAGGTTATATTTTCATTCTATTCATATGACTTGGTTTTCTGAATCTCCCTTAAAGTATATTTTATGTATACTTTTCTTTCTGTGTTCTACTTCTCCTGTTTTCTTCAAAAGGGTAATTAGTGTTTTACTTTAAATAAAGTCTCAGTTTGTTAAGAATAACCCCACATTTCCTTCCTAGCGTTACCTTGATGAAGCAGACAGAGATAAGGAGCGGTACATGAAGGAACTGGAGCAGTACCAGAAGACAGAGGCCTACAAAGTTTTCAGCAGGAAAACCCAGGACCGTCAGAAAGGCAAATCTCATCGGCAAGGTATCAGGCCCAGCACCGCAGTGTAGCTCGCCCTACCTGACGGCACAGTGCAGATGTCGGACATCTCTCTTAGCCCGTTCTCACATCACCTTGGAGCTTGCTTAGGGTCACGTTGCTCTCTCAGAACGCCCCTCTGGCTTTCCACACCTGGTATCAGTGATTTGACTTGTGCCCCAAGACCCCTATCAGTTGTCTGTGTTCCTAATTCTCAGTTTGGGCCGTGTCTCTTCCTGTAACAAACTGCCTACTGAACTAGGTAGCTGAGTGCGCACTGCCCCTCAGCCTGTCCTGTGCCGTTTCTCCCAGCCTCCAGTGAGCCTCTTTCATTCATTCGTGTATACATGCATTCAAAAATACTTATTGAACACTTGTATTAGATATCAGGCTCTCTTATAGGTATTAAGGATGCAACAGTGAACAAGATGAACAAGATCTTGTCTTTTGGATCTTGTATTCTTTGTTGAAATAGATCATCACACTTACAAGTCTGACTTCAGGTTCCCGACTCCAGCACACTGCCAGAGGAGCACCGCCCACACCCAGGCTGCCCCGGGGGCCTCCAGCTGGCCTGTGTTTCCTGTCTTCTCCGCAGCTCGTCTCCCAAAGGGAAGGGCTGTCGGCTGTGCTCGTGTGCCTCGTGTGTAAGGGATTCCCATTCACTCGTGTTGACTGACAATAAGTAAAGCCAGGTTGTCAGTCTACATATTCCAGTAGGTTTTGTAGTTGGGTACAGGCATATAATAGAGTTTTTATTTTGTCGGTTTTTTTCTTAACTGAATGTTCTCTCATTTCTTTCGTATTTCAGATGCAGCCCGGCAAGCCTCTCATGACCATGAGGTAATCGGCCTTCTGTCCGCACGTCACCTATGTAGTAATGTCACTGTTAGACGTGGTCTCCTGTGTGTATGTCATGCCAGGGGGCCAGTGTTTCCTGCCCATAATTCAGGTTAGGTAGACTACGTTAGCTGAGGAGTTCTCTACACAGGGCAGGCAGACATCTTGAGTCTGTCCTTAAACTACTGCCCCTAACCACAGTCTTTTCCTGTTATCTACGAATTTTATTGCCTTTAAGTGCCAAAGATGACTGGAATTCAGGGTGAGGGATAGAAACGAGGGCCAGATGAAGGCTATAACTCAACTATAGTTTATCATCACCAGATACCATAGTCTGACTCTCACTGTTATTTAGGGAATCAGCATTTTGTTAAAGTGAAGCATTCAGCTATGGTGTCAGTCACACACAGTGACAGGTCCACAGGTCCTCTCCCTCCTCTCCTCTCCTCTCCTCACTGGCAAGTGGCTAGTCACTGGCCTCTTCCCTCCGCCGTGGTTCTGCCCCATCGACAGCATTCAGGCCTGTGTTGTGTGTTGTGTGTGTGTGTGTAAGACTCAGGCCTGTGTGTGCTGGCTGTGCTGCGGAAAGAGCTTTAAATATATTTGTGTAGGCTGTAGTTAATACGTGCTTGTACAAAAATAAAGCCTGCGGCAACTCCACACTCTCACACTCAGTGACTCCTCGTTGCTTACAATATCACATTTGAATCCAGCACCATCCGTAAATGTCAGCCTCCCGTTCTCGATGCCGGCGCTGCTGTCTTCCCCATGTGCGCCGCGCTCTCTGCCTCGTGCCTGTGCTCCTGGTGCTCCTTCCCCTGCCTGCTCCGAATTCTAGTCGCTCCTCAACTCCTCTCCCAGTCTCATGTCCTCCTTCAGCTCCTCTTGCTTCCTTCACTTCCCTTGGGCTCTCGTGGCTTAGTTCTCCCCTGGGCCCTTGGCGCACCTGGCCTGGTGTTGAGGTTATTCTGGCACTTCCGTTACTCACACTCACGGATTAGGATCTCTCTGGGGCACACGTGGTCTGCTCTCCAATGTGGCTGCCAACCTTGTGTGTAGGAGCCAGTCCACGCGTGCTTGTGTGTAGGAGCCAGTCCTTGCATGCTTGTGTGTAGGAGCCAGTCCACGCGTGCTTGTGTGTAGGAGCCAGTCCACGCATGCTTGGCTGCTCTGGGACAAGAACGCATTCAGTGGAACTTCAACCGAAGATAATTTTGTGGTGTACTCTCTGCATGTATTTTTAACCAAATCAAGGAAATCATTTCTTCAAAATAGTAGCTTATCTTGAGATTATAGTTACAGAAGGAGAAGCATGGTAAATATGAGGATTTTACTGTATAAATCGCATTCTAAATAGTTATGTGAAACATGTCTGTCTGCTGGTTACGGTGAAATGGCAGGAGTCTGTTTTGCTTGAGAAACATGGTATGTTTACTTTGTGTTTAAGTCATAATTGGATAATGTTACACGCTTTCCACAGTACTGGACACTCATGTGAGCAGTACTTACTTCTCTTTTCTTTCGTGTACCAACCCACCAGTGTCATGAAATGTCCATGCTTCCTTTTCCCTGCTCTGTAGCTACCTGTCCCTATTGGTCACAGAAGAGACCTTGTGCCGTGCCCTGAAGCACAGGTCTCGCCTCCTCTGGTCCACCCCTCCCTCTCTCATCCCTTTGGGTTTTGCTGGCCAAGCTCGATGCGGCACTCCTGTCCTCAGTAGAGTTGATTATAGTCATAAAAGATAGAGTAGATTCAGTACCTAACACCTAGTGCTGCTGCGGATGATGATTTTATAGATGAACCTTTTTATTAGAATACACTAGTATGATACGAATTTCTGTAATTTCTATGATTTATGAAAAGGAATGGGTCTCTGTGCTTTTCCTGTTTGGGGATTAGACACATGTCAAACCAGACAAGAACAGAAGGTGTGGGTGGGTGGAGAGCCAGTGACAGCTTCTCAGACGTGGGTTCTCCAAGCACTTGCAGGACGGCGCTCTCCCGGCGAGGCTGCTGATCGTTGAATGTCCCTCACTGCATCAGCTTTTGTTTGTCGTTGTGTAACAGATTCTCCAAACGGGAGCGTTTCAGAACAACTGCTGTATGAAAGAACTGGTTTGAAGGTTCTTGCGCTGCTTTCGAGCGCTGTTAAAGCTGTTTGTGAAGCTGCTGCACCCGCAGTGTCTTACGTAAGACGCGCTGCTGGTGTGACAGGCGTTCAGGAAGGCAGCAGTCCCTGACAGTGGAAAGCTGCCCGTGGGCCAAGGGAAAGGAGGCGTGGGTCAGCTGCAGACAGCCGAGGGGTTGAGCAGGTTCCTGAGTGCATAAGGACGAGAGCAGCAACTGCAAAGTCCCCAGACACCATGGGTTCCAGATGCACGCTGTTGTGCTTGTCTGCGGGGGCAGAAGGGGAGACGTGGTAGTCTCCGAGCTCGCCATGGAATCCTCTCAGCGGAGGGCCTCACTTTGCCAGTGGGGGGAGTGACTTGGCTAAGACAGGAAAGAACTGACCCAGAAGCGCTCACTGAATATCATGGGAGGCAGGAGTGTGACTGAGCCCCAGGCCTCCTGGGTCTGAGTCCAGCATTCTCGACAGCACAATGCCACGCTTCCAGAATAAGCTAACCAGTGTTGAGCGCTCACATGGGCAAGACTGCTCTGAGATGTCAGCAGAATGTGCTGCCAGTTAGACAGGAATTTTTTGGTTTGTGTACAGTAAAGAAACTGGCTGTATTCCTAAATGGGTTTGGGTCCCAGAGACATTGTTAGCTTGCCAGATGCTGGAGAGAGCATCCTGGAGCCGAGCGAGTGCTGACCTGAGAGCCACTCTGCATAGCAGTGGGCACTGGGGCCTGGCACACAGCACGGCGCACTCCCCCGAGGAGAGGGCACATCACACTCTGAGAGTCTGGCCCTGAGCCTAGATCACAGCAGAGTAGGTTCGGTCCAAAAGGACCTCTGTTCTTGGACTCTGCTCAATATATAGAATGGAAAACCACAGGGAGGAGTGCTTTTGCTCCTCTCAAATCAAACCAGCCAGCCAGACCCAGGAGTTGGCTGGGTACCCTCAAAAACAGGTCTGCATCTCAGGTGAGAACTAAGAACAAGAAACAATAATTTTGTTTCTCCTTTAATTTATGAGAAATGACAAAATGACACGCAGCCTGAGCAAATTAGGCCCTTCCAGTGAGGGAGTAATCAGATCCTTCGGATTTTAGTCCCTTGAGCAGTGCTTGGAGCGACATAAGCATAGCCACGCCCCCAGGAGGACCCTCTCCATGCGAGTGATGTGCTCAGAAGTGGAGAGGGCTGATGGCTTTTCTTACCACTCCTTCTAGGAAGAATTTCTCCGCTGCCTTTCAGCAACTGGATGGTTTCATTTAATTGCTTTAATGCTTCTTACTTTGCACTCTAAGAATCTGTACCAAGGGGCAGCACGTCAGTGCGGCTGTGCACTGCTGGCCTCTGTCCTCACGTAATTAGCTCAGTTTGGACTGCTCTGGCTGGGGAGAGAACAGAATGACCAGGCGGAGCATTGGAGACCTGGAGAAAGCCCTCTGTACCTTAGCAGCAGTCCCTGCACATCCCCGCTGCCTGCTGTCAGGTGCTGAGACCCATGGCGCGGTAACTGATCTCATGTAGGTCCGTGTGGTGGATAGGAGACTGAGCAGGAAGGATGAGAAAGCCGGAGGACTGGGTCCTAAATCTCATGTGCAGTTACATTTAGATGCGTTATGTCTTGCATGTGTAGGGAGTGCATGCCCTAAATTTCCTGTTTTCCGGCAGCAACCTGGTTAAAGAATCAAAGCATATGGTTAGCTGGCAGGGTGGAAAGAAAGCCAGCGTGACGTGTGTCTGACATCCCTCCTGGAACCAGCCTTTCTTGCCCACGTAGTAGTGCTCATTGACTATACTGGGAACTGGCTTCGCACATTGAAACTTGGCGGGGAGGGGGCTTTGGTTAATATTTTGTTGTGTACATTTTTCTGGGAAACCTTGCTTTCAGAGGAAAACGAGAGGGTACAAGTTAGAGATTGTCCTTGGGCTAATACTTAGTGTTTCCGACAGTGTTTGTCATCGGCGTCTTCCTTGATCAGATTTGACAGGCAGTCCTCACAGGCCAGCCCCCGCGCCAGGCACACTCCAGTGTGCAGGCAAGAGCTCAGCTGTCAGAATCTTCTCTTAGGCTGTGAACCCCTTCACTTTGCTACTGGGCACCAAATCATTTTTTTTTTCTTCAAAGATGAAAATCAGTGGTGCTAAGAGTAGAAAAACTACATTCTAGGGCCAGTACTGTGGCATTAGGCCTCCACCTGAGGCCCCAGCATTCCATATGGGCACTGGTTCGAGTCCCGGCCACTCCTCTTCTGATCCAGCTCTCTGCTGTGGCCTGGGAAAACAGTGGAGGATGGCCCAATTACCTGGGATCCTGCACCCTCGTGGGAGACCTGGAAGAAGCTCCTGGCTCCTGGCTTCCAATTGGCCCAGCTCCGGCCATTGCAGCCATTTGGGGAGTGAACCAGTGGATAGAAGACCTCTCTCTCTCTCTCTCTCTCTGTGTGTCTCTCTCTCCATAACTCTGCTTGTGAAGTAAATAAATAATTTTTTTTTTAAGATTTATTTACTTATTTGAAAGGACAAGTTAGAGAGAGAGAGAGAGGCTTCCACCCATTGGTTCCCTCCCCAAATGGAGCAATGGCCGGGGCTGTGCCAATCCGAAGCCAGGAGCTTCCTCCGGGTCTCCCACGTAGGTGCAGGAGCCCAAGGACATGGGCCATCTTCTACTGCTTTCCCAGGCCACAGCAGAGAGCTGGATCAGAAGTGGAGCAGCCGGGACTCAAACCCATACCCCTATAGGAGGCTGGCACTCTGAAGGTAGTGGATTTATCCACTACACCACAGTGCCAACCCCATAAATAAATCTTTAGAAAAATTACATTCTATCTCTAGTTTTAAACATGTTTTTGTAGTATGATTTCTAAACGATTTGTTTACTGCACTGTTTGTGTCATAAAGGTTTGAGAATCTTCACATTTTATTATCGATTTCTTCAATATTCATTTCATACTGTTTTCTTTACCATCTTGTATAGTACAAGATTTTGAATACCATACTAAGACACTTAAATTTATATTCATAATGCTTTCAGCTTCAGATTCACCACAGAATTGACATGCAAACCATCTTGAAATATTGAGCTTTTTCTTTGTTTCTTTTTTTTTTTTTTTTTTTTTTTAAGGTTTATTTAGTTATTTGAAAGCCAGAGTTAGAGAAAGAGATGTCTTCCATCTGCTGGTTCACTCCTCAGATGGCCACAAGGACCAGGGCTGGGCCAGACCCAGGCCAGGAGCCAGAAGCTGCTGGCAGGGGCCCTAATACTTGGGCCATTTCCACTGCTTTTCCAGGGCCATTAACAGGGAGCTGGATTGGAAGTGGAGCAGCCAGGACATATGGGATGGCGGCAGCTGTACACACTACAACACGGCACTGGCCCATGACCTTATTCTAAGGATCATTGTGGAATGATATGTTTTGCATTGGTTTTATGAGACTTTTTCATTATTAATGACTTACTGATGAATTCTAGGCTTTGTTATCCTGTTCTGTCTCACACAATCTGTAGCTTTCTCGTTTCTGACTTCTTGGTTTTATATTTTTGTTTTTCCTGTGTCTGAGGAAAGTCTAAAAGAGCCCCAAAGATAGTTTGCCCCTCATACAGCAGGTGCAGCAGTGGAGTACCATTGCTGGTGTTACAGCCAGCAGGTCTCTGCTTGAAGCCCTTGTGTCTGCCCTGCGGACAAGCTGCGTAGGCCTGCCTGCCAGGGCGTCTGCGTGCGTGCCTGGGTCCCTGCCTCAGCCGCTTGGACAGCCGCGTGCTGGTGACTGACGAAAGCGCAGAGCAGACAGACAGCTTCCGGGTTCTCCGTGAGGAAAGCGCGCACAGGTTTGAGGCTTTGTAGTGGACCGCAGCTGTGCACCCGAAAGAAGGGAGGACGCGCCCTGCTTTGCTCTGTGAAAGCGGATTCCAGTGACGAGGGGAGAGCCTTGGCCAGTCTCTGGACGCCCCGGCTCACCCTGCTGAGGGGAGTTGAGCTGAGAATTCACTGTTGTCACTCTCGATTCACAGAAGGAAGCGGAGGTGAAGGAACGCTCTGTTTTTGACATCCCTATCTTCACAGAAGAGTTCCTGAACCACAGCAAAGGTGAAGGCTGACGGGTCTGTCTGCGGTCCTCAGACCTTTGACAGGGCGAATGCCCTGCTCGGGGTAGGGGTGGTAGGGAGAGCCCTCCTGAGGGCCCACCCGACCCAGCGCAGGGACCGGGGCCGTGTTGGCAGGGCTGCTCTGGGCTCTGGTCAGAGGGAATAAACGTAAAGCACGGGTTCGTGGCTCAAGGCTGGGCCTGGGACCCTCTGTCCAGGCGGGCGCCTCCGCGCGAGTCTGAAATGCAGAACAAGTGAGAGAAGGCAGATGCCACTGCACGAAGGCGGGGCATCCCCCAGCCCCCTGCGCGACTTTCACACTGGAACCGCGCCCGTGCGCAGCTGCAGGATGAGAAGGGCTCCAGGGCGCCAGGCATTTCCCTGTGCATCGCTGCCTGGAGTGCAGGCGCGAGGGGAGGGGGGGCGCCGAGCCGACCCCCGAGACGCCGCCTCACGCGGCCGCGCGCTCGGTGTGCTGTGTCCACAGCTCGGGAGGCGGAGCTGCGCCAGCTGCGCAAGTCCAACATGGAGTTCGAGGAGCGGAACGCGGCCCTGCAGAAGCACGTGGAGAGCATGCGCACGGCGGTGGAGAAGCTGGAGGTGGACGTGATCCAGGAGCGCAGCCGCAACACGGTCCTGCAGCAGCACCTGGAGACGCTGCGGCAGGTGCTGGCCAGCAGCTTTGCCAGCATGCCGCTGCCCGGTGAGGGCGCAGGCAGCCTCGGTGGCCGGAGGGGCTGGTGCCGCTGGGGCCCGCCATCTCCCCGGGGGACTCGGGGGTTGCTGGCAGGGTGTTCTGTGGGTCCCGTAATCGAACGTCGGGGTTGGCTAAAGTCTCCCAGAATGCCAGCCTTGCCGGTCATTCACGTTTTGGGCCACTTCCATTTTAATGTAGTTTGTTTTCCTCTCTAGTAAGCTTGATTTGACCGTCAGAAGCCTGGGAACTGAGTGCTGAATCCCAAGAGAAGCACTGCCCCGTTGTGTGTTTGCTTGCTTTGTGTTCGTTTTTGTTTTCATGGGGAGGAGGAGAACACGAACGCTCGTATTCTGTAGACGCTTTTACGTGGGGGTGGTCTGGCAGTCTTGCCGTCCGTCCCGTGCAGCCTCTCAGGTGCTGCACAGCACTGTACCCCCATTTGTCTCTAGGAGCGTGTGGATCAGTGTCATCTCTTCTGAGAGCAAACGTCTGTCTTCTGAAATCACGTTGTGTCTGTGGACCAGGGCATGTTGGAGGCACCGCCCCCTTGCTGTGGGTTCACTTACATGTTCTGTGGTTGAACAGAGTGGGAAGAATTTTCTTACTGTCTCTCCTGTCTTTCTACAGGAAGTGGAGAGACTCCGACAGTGGACACCATTGACTCCTATATGAACAGACTGCACAGTATTATTCTAGCCAATCCCCAAGACAACGAAAACTTCATAGCTACAGTCCGAGAAGTTGTGAACAGGCTTGATCGTTAGGGAGTGGTGAGTGCCCACTGATGGGATGCCTGTGTGCTGCGTTCATCAAAAATAAGACACCGTCAGACTTGATCAGCATTCTGGAAAAAATCCTGGAATTCCATTGAGTTCACAAATTGGAGACTTGAGATTCCTGTTGCATTGTTGCTAAGTGTGGTAAATAATGTCAGGTGACGAAATCAAGGCAGCTTTTTTCCAGTGCTTGAGTTTACTGGAGGAACCCTGACTTTTGTGGTTGGAGCTCAGTTCGAGCTTTGATGCAAATTGTCCTTGAGCATTCGTTTCTTCAGGCATTTGAAGAGTCAGTGAGAAACTTAGCAGAAATCACCCCAAAACAACACTCAGATGGGAAAAATGCTACTCATTGTTAAAATTCCTTTTCCCTGGAAACTGTTCATAATTTCTAAGTGGTCAGTAGCACATTGAAACAAACAGAAGAGAGAGAAAATAAGCTTTTTTTTTTTTTTTTTTTTTTTTTTTTTTTTTTTTTGACAGGCAGAGTGGACAGTGAGAGAGACAGAGAGAAAGGTCTTCCTTTACCCTTTGTTCACCCTCCAATGGCTGCTGCGGCCGGCGCACCGCGCTGATCCGAAGCCAGGAGCCAAGTGCTTCTCCTGGTCTCCCATGGGGTGCAGGGCCCAAGCACTTGGGCCATCCTCCACTGCACTCCCTGGCCACAGCAGAGAGCTGGCCTGGAAGAGGGGCAACCGGGACAGAACCCAGTGTGCCGGTGCCGCAGGTGGAAGATTAGCTCATTGAGCCACAGCGCCGCCCAAAAATAAGCTTTTTTAAAGTATATTCAGCAGGGGCCAGCGCCATGGCTCACTTGGTTGATCTTTCCCCTGCAGCGCCGGCATCCCATATGGGCATCAGGTTCTAGTCCCGGCTGCTCCTATTCCAGGCCAGATCTCTGCTGTGGCCCGGGAGGGCAGTGGAGGATGGCCCATGTGGGGAGCAACTCGGACTAGACTGTTACTGGAATTAAGACTTATTCTATGCATCTGCTCTCCCACAATATGGCGCTGAGAAGGGAGAAACAGCTTCTACACAGCTGCCTCCAGTTCAACCAATAAACTGTAGGACCTACTCCTGATTGGAGGAGAGCAGCGTACTCGGCGTGTGGGTAGCAGAGTTGGGATTGGTGGAAGAGGACTATAAAGGAGGAGAGAGACAACATGCACCAGGAACATCTAAGGGGAATATCTAAGAGGAACACCTGTGCAGCCCCCGAGAGAGCCGGCCGGCGGTGTGCCGCTCCCCCGCGGAAGTGGGGAAAGTGGCCAGGGGGAACCGCCCTTCCACGGAGGTGGAAGGGACGGTAGCCAACCCGGGAAGAACCAGCAGCAAACCTGGGGAGGGCCGAGCAGACGAAAGAACAGCGCAGGGTTTAGTGTCGCTCCTCCATGAAGAGGGGGAGCGACATAATGGTGCCGTGACTCGGATATGAAGCCTAGGCAGGGTTTAGTGTCGTTCCTCCACGAAGACGGGGAGTGACATAATGGTGCCGTGACTCGGATATGAAGCCTAGGCAGGGTTCAGTGTCGTTCCTCCACGAAGACGGGGAGCGACAGCCCAAGTGCTTGGGCGCCTGCACCCGCATGGGAGACCAGGAAGAAGCACCTGACTCCTGGCTTTGGATTGGCGTAGCCCTGGCCGTAGTGGCCGTTTCGGTGGTGAACCAATGGAAGGAAGACCTTTCTCTCTGTCTCTCTCTCTCACTGCCTAAATCTATCAGTCAAATTAAAAAAAAAAAAAAAAAGTATATTCAGCAAATGACTGGTAGTGTGTGTTAGAATCTCTCTGTGGAGTCTCCCAGTGCAGTCTGCGCGGCACTAACAGACGGTCGGCACATGCCCTTCCCAGAGGGAATTGGTTATCCGTTCACTTCGGATAGGGAGTTCCCACAAAATCGTTAGCTTTGGTCTTTCAATTAAGTCAGTTGTTCCATCCCTTCAGGCACATAAACTGTCTGGAAACCTCAGGGTTGGTCTGCACAGTGAGGTGGCCACGCGCAATACTAGAACAAGAGTCAGCAGCAGGTGGGCTTCTTAGGCTGTCCGGCCGTGGCCTTGGATCTTTGATTTGTCCTGCAGGTAGGCGAACAACTGTCATTCATGTTCCAGCTTAGCTTGGACTTGAGCAACGTGTGGAGCAATGAATAGAACCTGCGATTCTTTATCTGATGAGGCAGCTTCCGCAGGCAGAGGCAACGGCACGAGTGCCTGTCCTTCTCAGTCAGGCCTTCCAGTGGCAGCCATAGGAGTAGTCCTTGACCCTGTAGCCTCAGCCGTGCGCTGAGGGGAGGGAGCGCTGTCCTAGCGAGCAGCCAGATGGATGGACTGCACCTCGAAGAGATGGCTGGACTCCCCGCAGGATAAGGCAGCGACGCAGCTGCTGCTGCTTGCGTGGGAACAGCTTGTAAGCGCAGGCCTGGGGTTTCCAGGAGCTCGTCTTCCTTCTCATTTTCACATAGGGTTTTCAATTAGCACTCCTGTAGGCTTGGAAAGACAGCGCTGGGAGGAACGGCGTGGAGATTGTGCAAGCACAGTGCCTCGTCCTGTAGGTGCAGGGCCGTGAGCAAGGACGGGACCGCAGTGGTTTTCGCTTCTGAGCATTTTGTAGGAAGACTCCGCACGCTTTGTCCATCTTAAGGGTCTGCTTCCTGGGGTGTCTGACACCCTGGAATGTCACCATTATCCTTGACTTTAACCTACAAGTATTTTGCCCTTGGAAAAAAATGTCAGAAAATGTAAACTGCTGTATTATACAGATTTTTGCACTCTAGCCATGCAAATATAACTAAGAATGGTTTCCTGCACTCCCCAAAAACTGTCAGATGAAACAGTTAAAAGACTGTGATTAATACTAGCTTGGCCTCATTATACAAATACGTACAGACAGCCAGGCTGATGTCCCCAGCGCTCATGGTGCCATTAATTACTCTACCATGAGCTCGGCAGCGGTTCCATCCGCTGTCAGGAGCCAGTGAGTGCAGGAAAGCTGATGGCTCCGAGTTTCGGGGGGGCATACCCATATTAGAGCCGCGGGACCCATTGGCAGTCCAGAATTGACACGGGAAGAGACGGACTCGCAAAGAGGAGAGCTCTCTGCCTGAGCCCACCTGAGTGAGTGAGTGAGTGAGGAGTCCAGCAGGTCTGCTGTCACTCGGGGTTCCTAAAACGCTGCTGTGAGGCGACCTGGGAGGGCTGGGGGGACACACTGAGTGGTCCCAGGAGGCGGCAGTGAGACAGAGAGGAAGTCGACTTTTACTTTTTAATTTCCATCTAGGAATTAAGAAGTTATGAAATTCTGGTCAGCCCACTTAAAGATTGTGTTTCTGAATACACAGCGGAAGGGTTTCGTGAGCTCTGACTTCCTTGCAGCTAACCAGGGCCTGGAAACGAGTGCTGCCGGAGGAAGCCGTGGGGGACTCTTAACTTGAGCAGTGACCGCTTGATGCGAGCTGTCGGAATCCATGTGTTGCCTAATTTCAGTTGAACCTAATAAGTGTCTGGCTGCTTGAGGATTGAAATAAAATCTCTCTCGTGTGATTGCGTGTTTGTCTGTGTGAGCAAGGCGCCCTTGGACTCACACGTGGAGAAACTTGGCTTTGATCTGCACACATTCTGTGGGCTGGGGCAGGGTGCTCACCTCCTGTCGCCAGGAGTGTCCCTGACAGTGGCGGGACTAGAGCAGGGGTGTGCGCTGGTTGAGACGTCACACAGACACCTCCGGGAGGCTGCCCGCCGCAGCTCCCCGCTCAGCCCTCAGGAACAACTCCGCGTTGTGGGCCGCTGCCACCCAGTCCTTATCTTTTTGATGTCATCCTCTCTCGTGTTGTTCTTCAGGTCTCCACAGTCCCAGACGTTCTGTAAGTGTTCTACCTGCGAAGAGTGAGAAGCCACCCATGGAAATGTGAACTGAGTGGAGGCCGAGCAGACCTTTACCTAGGAAAGAACTGTCCGTGGACCGTCTCCTCCCCAGCAGCATCTGGGCGGGCAGCTGGAGAGCCCTGTGCATGAACCTCCTGTGGACCCCTCACATGGGGGCCACACCCCGCCTCAGAGTGTGGCCAGCTCCTCCCGTCTCCAGGCTCCTGTCGTTTGTGTTCTGTTAGTGGGTCTCCCGCAGGGGGGACCCTGAGACCCACATCTACAGCAGGAAGACAGACCTCCCACGTTGCAGTTCCCGTTGGACCCTCTGGTTGGCCAGCGCGGGTTTTCCTACCTAGCTGTCCCTTTTGTTAATGCCATGGAGGGGAGGGGTGCGCCTTCCTTTCCCCCACCCCCCAGGTTATCCAGCTCCATGCGCTGACCTCTGGGCTCTGCCGCTCCGCAGGGTTCTGGAGGAGGGTTCTCTTCTTGGCTGGGCGGGGTCATCTCCCATCGGGGCCCTGCTGTGACTCCAAAGAAAGGAACTCCTGCTGACTGTGTCGTGTGGGGCGCAGCTGAGTTCCCACCCACAGCCCGGAGGGGACGCGCCCTCTCCTCCCCATGCTGCCTACTGTTCTCAAGCACTGCTCCCACACAGGCCCCAGGCCCCGCCCCAGCAAGGCTCTTGTCCACACCTGCGGCCTGTGTCTTGTGGGGCGCTTTGCTGAGGAAAAGGCCATCAGCCAGCGGGAGAAGGGAGAGGAGTTCCTCCCTTGGTATTGCAGAAGAGCCCAGCGTCTCTCCCGGTGGACGGAGTCCCCGTCGTCTTTGGCGTGGATTTGGACGGGAGGACAGTCGGCCGCAGCAGTCTCGGGGCCTGACCCAAGGGGCACGGAGGAGCTCGGGCCCTCGTCCTCCTGCAGCCCTTCATCCACGTCGGAGTGAGAGGACAGGCCTCCTCCTTCCCCCTCCTGCCCAAGGGGGTGGAGGTCCTGCTTCCCCCAGGGCTTTGTCCTTCTCTGATGCTTGGGAGCACAAGGCCGCGGTGGCAGCTGAGATCTGGGAGTGAGGCTGAGCCGCCGGGCCAGCCGGACGCTCCCCACCGTGGGGCCGCCTTCCCTTAGGCTCCTCCCCTGGTGTGGTTATCCGTGCAGAGGAGCGCAGCAGCCCCAGCCTCGTGTGTGAGCACAGACCAGGTGTCCACGCTGACGCCCCCGTGGCATCCCTTGGCAGTTGATCCGAGTCAAGGCCCCACTGTGATCTGCCATTGACCTGGGCGGCTCTCCCAGCTCGCTGTGTTTGGTCTCATCTGTTTCTGCCACTTCTCGTAGACGCCTGGCCTGCGACGTCCGTGCTGGAATGCACTGTAACAGGACGTCCAAGCTGGTTCTGCAAGTCTGTGACTGCCTTCTGCCAGTGATTCTCCTGCTTCCTCCCTTCCTCTCGTTTCTCCCAAGTGTGCAGTTCTGCGCAGCTTTGTCAGCACTGGTTTTGTGACCAGTAGAGGCTGTAGCTCGGCCCAGAGCTCGCCATCTCCGGCTAGACAGCACACCGCAGCGACCGGGCACGTGCGCATTCAGGAACGTGTGAGACCCCACAGTGTGGAATGGCTTTCTCGAGATGGGCCGCTTGCTGTGAAAACGCTGGCTCTCGCAGCAGCTGTGCCCTCGGCACTGGTGGCCGGGCCCCTCGGGCTCTGCAGAGCGGATCTGCCGCGCCTCCATCTGCACGCTCAGGAGGTGGGCGGGAGGGCCCGGGACTCGCTGCCCCCACCCCGCGTCACAGATCTCCTTTTTCTCTATTTAAAACACAAGGAGCAGCTGAGGAAGGGAGACAGTTTTTATTTCTGACACATTTTAGGACATACAGTGGTGTCCGTGAGTTTGGGACTGCCAGGCTTTCCTGTAAAAGTGTTTTGTAACTGAACTTTTAAGTTTTCTTTGTTTTTTAAGAAGTTGATATGCTTGTCTGACATTTGTCTCATTAAAACTTTTCTATGTGAGCTCACCTGGTCCAGCGGTTGCTCGTTTTGTAATGAAAAAGCCGCACCTCTGCTCCTTCCTCTTGAAGACTTTGTCAGCTGTGCATCAGTCATCAGGTCTGTTCGGTTTTCCAGGCAGCGGCACGTTCAATTTACCAATCGCTTATTCCGAATGTGCCGTCCCCTGTTTGAGAGAAGTCAGTTATTTTCACATACGTTGAAACAGCACCTTGAGTCGTAGTTCATTATAAGGCGGCTGTGGGCTCTGCGGCCACTTGAAGGGTGTCTGTTTTTAATGTCAGTGACTCTGGGGTCCCTCTTGATGGGAGCTGTTTTGACAGAGAAGAGAAGTTGTATGCCTTAAATGCTTTTTTTTAAAAAAACAACCACCACTCGTCTTAACCAGTCTTTGTGAAGGAGGTTTGTCACCTGTTCCCACCATGTTTGAAAACACCAGAGGTGAAGCACCCTAGCGGCCAGAGCCTGCTGCTCCCCGGGCAGGCAGCCCGGGCCCCGGCCCAGCACAGCAACACACTTTGGGCGGTGGGAAGTGTTTGTCACATGAATGCCAAGAGTTACCAGGGCGTCTCACTTAGGATGGGTTTGACTATATGGACAGAAACCCAGATCAGCAGGAGCTTACGTGAGAGGGGTGTCGCGGTCACAGAACACTCCACCAAGGGTAGGCAGGCCAGACTCATGGCCACCACACAGGCGCCCTTTCTCAGGTCACCTCTGGTCCGAAACCTGACGCCCCTGACCAGCAGCAGCACTGACATTGCCGACAGCACGCCGGAAAGAGGGCAGGGGCCGAACGAGCTGGTGTGGGTTTCCCAGAGCGGTCACCCTTGGGCTTCCTCTGGCCCAAACCTCAGCATATGGCTACAGCTAGCTGTAAGGAACGGCCAGAAACGTCCTTGTGCGGACGTGGCTGCCTCCAGGAATGCACTGGTTTTAGTAAGAGGGATATGGGGTAGAAAGCTAACTTCACCCTCGAACCCGTGACTCCGTGTGGGCTCCAGACCCACGCTCCCCCAGCTTGGTGACCGGGATGTGTTAACTTGTCTCTGAGAATAAACTCCCTACACAGCCAAAAAATCTGAAAACTAGCTTCAGTCTGAGCTGTCTCCTGTTCCCGCCTTAGCTCCTCCCCTGTCCCGCAACAGCTGGTGGCCAGCCCTGTTTGGCGAAAGCCCCCAGAAACAGGTGGTAGCACTTCCCCCAGTTTGTCTCCTTTCCCTAACTGCCCTGCACCTGCTGGTTCACAACACCAGGATAATCTGTGCCTCGGGTGGGGAAGTGGAGGTATTTGGCAGAGAAGCTCATAGCTACTTCCTGCCCTCGGAGAGAATTTCCTTGTTCTATTGATTGACCTTTGACACGTAGCCTGCCCTCAGATTCAGACTCTGTCCGCGCTCATTCACCAGCTCAGGTAAGAAATCAGCACTGAAAGTCAGGCCGGGTGGAAACAACGGCGGCCATCCACTCCCCCGGAAACCCCTCGCCTGGTGTCTATGGGAGAAGCCAGAGCTGCCAGCAGGAAGGGCGTCCTGGGCGAGGGACCGCAGTAAGAGGAGGAGCAGGGCCAGGGCACATTCGGCAGACTTAGGGGCCCTGGACGTTCCTGCGGGAACACGGAGGGCCCTCGTTCCCAGCCTCTAGCACCCTGCCCGCCGCTGGACCCCAGAGTTCTGCTGACTCAGCCCCTCCCTGCTGCCCTGCAGCTCACTCTGCCTCGGGCCTACGAAGGTGTTGATCAGCCCGCTCTGCTGTGGCCAGGGAGTGCAGTGGAGGATGGCCCAAGTGCTTGGGCCCTGCACCCCATGGGAGACCAGGAGAAGCACCTGGCTCCTGGCTTAGGATCAGCGTGGTGCGCCGACCATAGCACGCCAGCCGCGGTGGCCATTAGGGGGTGAACCAACAGCAAAGGAAGACCTTTCTCTCTGACTCTTTCTCTCTCTCACTGTACACTCTGCCTGTCAAAAAAAACAAACAGAAGGCAGCTGTACTGGGAGTGGGAACATGAAAGAACTCCTTGAATCTCCTCTGGTAGGAGAGGGTCTTCCCTCCAGTGCGAGAGCGCTTGCAGAGGGAGCAGAGCTCAGCTGGGACAAGTGGGTCAGCTAATAAGGACGGGATGGAAGTGAACTACAGAAGTCCGCGTTTTCCTGGTGGTGGCCGAGGTACCTGGAACGTGATAGTTGCATTAAGTGTCATTTTTTAAAGAGCTATTATTTTTATTGAAAGCGGTGACAGGGAGAGGTCTTCCATCCACTGGTTACTCCTCAGATGACTGCAAGATAGCCAATGCTGGGCCAGGCTGAAACCAGGAGCCAGGAACTCCACTAGGTCTCCCAAGGGTGGCAAGCGCCAGAGCCATCATCTGCTGCCTCCCGGGCACGTTAGCAGTGAGCTGGATCAGAAGCAGAGTAGCTGGGGTGCAAACAGGCGCTCCCATAGGGTACCAGGCATCCCCAGCAACATCCTAACCTGCTCCAGGCCCCGAAGTATAATTTAGATGAATTCTCAAGTACATTTCTGACTTACTAATAGGTCATTAAGGCCAGCGCCGCAGCTCACTAGGCTAATCCTCCACCTTGCGGCGCCGGCACACTGGGTTCTAGTCCCGGTTGCCCCTCTTCCAGGCCAGCTCTCTGCTATGGCCCGGGAGTGCAGTGGAGGATGGCCCAAGTGCTTGGGCCCTGCACCTCATGGGAGACCAGGAGAAGTACCCAGCTCCTGCCATCGGATCAGCGCGGTGCGCCGGCCGCAGCGCGCTGGCCGCAGTGGCCATTGGAGGGTGAACCAACGTCAAAGGAAGACCTTTCTCTCCGTCTCTCTCACTGTCCACTCTGCCTGTCAAAAAAAAAATTAAAAATTTAAAAAAAGGTCATTAAATCAATAAGTTGTTTTAAAATTTTTTAATTAAAATGAAAAGCTATGAGAATTCACTACATGTAGTAAAAAGAAATTTTTTATTTATGTAGATTTATTTATTTGAAAGAGTTACAGAGAGGCAGAGGCAGAGAGAAAGATCTTCCATCCACAGGTTCACTCCTCAAATGGCCTCAATGGCCAGAGCTGGACCGATCCAGAGCCAGGAGCCAAAAGCCTCCTCCGGATCTCCCACTGGGTGTAGGGCTCAAGGACTTGGGCCATCCTCCACTGCTTTTCCAGGCCGTAGCAGAGCTGGATCAGAAGTGGAGCAGCTGGGACTTGAACCGGTGCCCATATGGGATGCCAACGCTGCAAACTAGGGCTGTAACCCACTGTGCCACACCGCCAGCCCCAAAAGAACTATTTTGTGAAATTATTTACACTTAACATACATTCATACTGAGGGACTTCAAAAGTTCATGGAAAAGAGTTAAAAGATAAGTTTATTTTGGCCGGCACCGCGGCTCACTAGGCTAATCCTCTGCCTAGCGGCGCCGGCACACCGGGTTCTAGTCCCGGTCAGGGTGCCGGATTCTGTCCCGGTTGCCCCTCTTCCAGGCCAGCTCTCTGCTGTGGCCAGGGAGTGCAGTGGAGGATGGCCCAAGTGCTTGGGCCCTGCACCCCATGGGAGACCAGGAAAAGCACCTGGCTCCTGCCATCAGATCAGCGCGGTGCGCTGGCCGCAGTGCGCCGGCCCCGGCGGCCATTGGAGGGTGAACCAACGGCAAAGGAAGACCTTTCTCTCTGTCTCTCTCTCTCACTGTCCACTCTGCCTGTCAAAAAATTTAAAAAAAAAAAATTAAAAAAAAAAAGATAAGTTTATTTTGGTGCAGAGAATTCTGAGGGGCCAGCACTGCGGCACCACTTGTGACCGTGGCATCCTGTATCACCGCCAGTTTGTGTCCCAGATGCTCTGCTTCCAATCCAGCTTCCTGCCAATGCACCTGGGACGGCCTGGCCCGAGCCTGCCTGTTGGCCTCTCCCTCTCTAACTTTGCCTTTTAAATAAATAAATAAATCTTAAAGGAAAAAAAAAGTCTTTTCCTCCCATTTTTCCACAAACGTTTTGAAGTCCTGTCATACACGGGTTCTGGGTTAGAGTGAGAAGTGTGTTCCTTCCAGAAAGTTCCAAGGAAGAGAGTCAGTGACAGCTGCACGGCCTCTGACCCTGGGAGGGACTGCTGGGCTCATTGTTAACTCAGGGATATTTCTGGTTTCTACCCTGTTGGGTTTTTGTGTAGTTAATCCATGTAAAACCCTGAGAATAGTACTGTCGCCAGAGTAGAAGTTACCCAAATATAAACATAGTCTATGACTCAAAGATACGTAAGTTAGACGCATGCTCTAGGCCAAATCCTCTGTCCTGCTTTTTATATAAGTCATGGCATTGAATTCCGCATGACTGTCCAGAGTAGGGCTGCTGTGCCCATTTTACAGGTCAGTGAGTTTAGGCTCAGAGATCAGCAGCTTGCGCTTACATGGCTGGGAACAGGCAGTGCTGACCCCACACTGCCCTGTGGCTGTACTTTCAGAGTCTCTGATGAGACTGACGAGAGCCCACAGCAGCAGCATAGAAGGGCCGTGCCGAGGCCTGCGGTGAGGCCGTTCCTTCAGCACTTGGCTGAGTGCTCTTGTATCGAGCTGATCCAGGGACTGGCGCTGTGGCATAGCAGGTTAGGCGGCTGCCTGTGACACCCGCATCCCATGTGGATGCTGGTTCGTGTCCCAGCTGCTCCATTTCCTATCCAGCACCCTGTTAATGGCCTGAGGAAAACAGAAGAAGATGGCTCAAGTGCTTGGACCCCTGCCGCCTCCGTGGAAAACCCGGATGGTTTTTGGGCCATCATCCTCTGCCTCCCAGGTGCATTAGCGGGTAGCTGGATTAGAAGCAGAGCAGCTGGGACTTGATCCCAGGCACCCTGATGTGGGCAGTGGGCATCCCAGCTTAACCTGCTGTGCTGCAGTGCCCACCCCTGCTCTGGCTGCTGTGTAGAGACTTGGGGGTGGACAGGAGAACTCAAACCAGCCAGCAGCTCAGCCCCGAGCGTGGGCAGTGGGGTGGAACAGAGCAGATGAATTCAGGATCCGTGTTGGATGATGACGGCCAGGAGTTGCTGAGGATGTGAAAGAAAAAGGATCAAGAATGGCTCCTAAGGGGGGGGGCTTTTTTTGGCCACAGCTGCTGGGTAGCAGATAGAGGTGCCGTGGCCTGGAATGGCATGAAGTTAAGGATAAAACTTAATTGGGGGTGGGGGGGAGGTTGGGAATCAAGAATTCTGTTTTGGGCAGGAACTAAATTTGAGATTCCACCTGGGCAAGTGGCTGACATGTCTGTGCTGCGAGTGCGTGGCTCGGTGAGATGCTAACCTCGTGTGGGCGTCTGCGGCCACGCCCTCGCTCATCCTGGGTGCCTGCGCCCACACACGCGTCCGCTTCCTCCAGCCGCTCTCCCAACTATGAAATCAAGGAGAGGCTGCTCTTTAATCCGCCCAGCAGCTGACTGCTCTCGGCTATAAAAATCATACCATAACCTGGTGCCTAGAAAATTCTGGGCCGGGGCAGACCATGGCTGCTTAGAGACTGGCCGGAGACAGACGTGGCTTTGAGGGCCGAAGGGAAGCGTGAGAGGCTTAGAGTCCCAGCCCATGGTTCCCACCGGGAGCACCCTATCCTCCAGGGTGAAATCCACTCCAGCCAGCTGGGGCAGGCTGCCAGACCGTAACCTTCTCTGTTTCTTGGGGCTGGTGGGTTTTTAAAGTGGGCTTATGTTATATTTATCACAAGAAGCGCTCTACCCATGGCCCAGGAGAATGAATATTTCATATCCATCCATTCATTCCAACATTCCTGGGACTTCCTATGATGTGCTCTGCGTGTAAAAGCGGAGGCTCCCAGTATAACAAAGGCCAGCTACAAACCTCACTACAATAGGGTCTGATAAGGGATCAAACGGCGGGGAGCAGAGTGTTCTGGAAATTACAAAGCGGCTGTGCTTGGGGGAGGTCAAAAGAGGGCCTTCCCGGGCCAGCATTTAGAACTGGGCCGTAGCCAAAGAGTGGCTCTCACACAGACCTGGAGGTGGGAGTGCACTGGGGGGCTCTTTAAGCAATTCAGTGTGATCAGAACACCAGCTGTATCCAGGGCATTGACGAAAAATGGAAGTGAGGGGGCCAGCGTGTGGTGCAGCAGGTTCAGGTGCTGCCTGCGTCACCAGCGTCCCCTATGAGCACCGGCTGCTCCACTTCCAATCCAGCTCCCTGCTAATGCACCTGGGAAAGCAGTGGAAGATGGCCCAGGTGCTTGGGCCTCTGCACCCATGTGGGAGACCTGGATGGAGCTCCTGGCTTGGGCCTGGCCCAGCCTGGACAACCATGACCAGTTAGAGGGTGAATCGGCAGATAGAAGATCTCTATCTGTCATGTGTCTCTCCCTCCCTCTGTAGAACTCTGCCTGTCAAATAAATAAAAAAGAAATCTTGAAAAAAAAAAAAAGGGCCTTGAATGCAATGCTTAGAGGTTGAGTTTTATTTTGCAGGCAGAGGGAAGGCACCAAGACGGTTCTTCCAAGGTCATGACACAAGTTCCCAGAAGCAGCTAGACCACAAGTTCTTAACCTCTCGGCCTTGAACTTCTTTGCCAAGCTGGTGAGGCCTGTGAACTCTAAAACAAGTCATGCTTTTAAGTGCATAAAATACAAACAAAATTATAAAGCTTATATCCACTGTACTGAATTTAGCTACCGAAATATTTAAGATGTATTATATAGGAACATTTGTGCTTCTTAATAAAACATTAGCATGATCCAGTCACAGCTCTCATAATGACCACCACCCTACAGTAGTGATGCCCATAAATGGTGTTCAATTATCCGCAGCACCTGTGAAAATAGCCTACTCTACCCGCGGTAGCGTCACAGGGCCTGCCAGTGCTGCTGGGGTTTGGACAATCACAGGAAGTGCCCATTTTCAGTTAGAGGTTTGCAAAACCAAGACTTGGTCTTCCCTTATCCGTGACTGTGGTCCTTAGGGCAATTGCTACTGAATTTCAAGCAGTGTGGAGAGAGACACGGAGGCCTTAGGGACAGGAAAAAGACAAGCTCGCTCTTCTCCACACTCTCGCTCAGCCGTCGGCACAGCCGTAGACACTGAGGGGCAGACGCTTGGCCTTGCTGTCAAGATGCTGCCTACTGGTTACCCCACATCAGGAGCACTGGGTTCAATCCCAGGCTCCCGGCTCCAGCTTTCCTCCGTGCAGGTCCTGGGAGGCAATGGTGATGACTCAAGTGTCTGCCACCCACCTGGGAGACCTGGACAGTGTTCCTGGCTCCAGCCCCAGCCTGGCCCCAGCCTGGCCCCAACCATTGTGGGCATCTGGGGAGTGAACCAGCAGATGAAAATGGTGCAGACATTGAGGTAGCCAGCGAGAAGGGACTGAGGGTTGCCGCAGCTGCACCACCCAGACTCCACCCTCTCCCATGGGACCCCAGCTGCAAGGTTTCAGTGTTTAAAAGCTGGCAGCACAGTGGGCTAAGCCACCACCTGTGACACCAGTGTCCCATACTGGAGAGCTGGTTTGAATCCTGGCTGCACTGCTTCCGATCCAGCGACCTAACTTCCTGCTAATGTGCCTGGGAAAGCAGCAGCAGATGGCCCAAGTACCTGGGCCCCTGCACCCATGTGGGTGACCTGGAGGAAGTTCCTGGCATCTAACTTTAGCCTGGCCCAGTCCCAGCTACTGCAGCTGTTTGGGGAGCGTTTCAAATGAACAAGCATTAAAAAAAAAAAATCCCTGGACCAAGGCTAGCCAGGGGCCTTTCCCACAATAGGAGTTCTCTGTCTCAAAAAAAATTTTAAAACGACAGAACCACATCACCCCCCCAGGAGCCTCTGGGCGTCCAGCTCTCCAGAAGAGCTCTGAGCCCTGTCATTCTGGGCCGTTGGAGGCTTGACCACCCATGTGGGCCTGGAGAATGACTCCCCCAGGCATGGGGCCAGCAGGCTAAGCCTTCCCTTGGGCAGTGCCACCGTGAGTCTCAGCTCTGCTTCTGATCCAGCTTCCTGCTAACGCACCTGGGAAGGCAGTGGGTAATGGCCCAAGTGCATGGGTCCCTGCCACCCACCTGGGAGACCCAGCTGGAGTTCCTGGCTCCTGGCCTCAGCCTGGCCCAGTCTCAGCTGTTGCAGGCATTTGGGGAGTGAATCAGCAGATGAAAGATTCCCTTTCTACCTCTCTCCCTCCCTCCCTTGCAAATAAATAAATCTTCAAAAACCAAATCATTGGTGACTTTGCCCTCAGCCCCTTCCTCCTTCCCTGAGGGTGCAGGGCAGGGCTGCAGGTCTAACCCTGCCTTGGTCTTTGTGCTTATGTTGGCTGCCAGCCCCAGCAACTCATTAGCATAGAAAAAGTCACCACTTGGAAGAGTGGTGTGCCGGGACACGGGGACGGAGGCCAAATCTGTGTTCCACAGTGTCACAGTCGGCTTAGCTTCTCCGGAGACAAGGTGAAGGAGGCTGGGCAGGAGGAGAGGCACAGGCCCAGAAACATTTGGGGGTGGGGCTTGGCATCTCCCAGCCTTGCTGAGGAATTCCCCAAGGGCAATTCTGGGTCACGGGGGTTCTGACCAGGCAGGTCCACTGTGGGTCCTGACCAGGCAGGTCCACTGGGGGTTCTGACCAGGCAGGTCCACCGACAAAGCAGCAGAAGCGCGTTAGGCAGGCTCCCGTATGGAGGCTACTATGACCCATTATATGACTATGTGTCATAGTGTGGCGGGTGCTGGGAATACAGCAAAGCAGGCATGGGCATTGCCGGCACGGGGCTCGCCAGGCAGTGGGGGAGACACGACCAAACAGGGCAGGAGCGGTGGTGTGGGGGGCCCTTCGGCAGGGAGGAGGGCAACAGCGTTTTAGTTTGTAGGGTCAAGGAAGACCCTCCAAGGAAGTGACACTTGAATACCGGGTAGACTTAGGCAGGGAGCCCAGACAAGGAGATGACGGCCCCCTGACCCTGACGGCCCCAAGGGACTGACGGGAGGTCAGGGGAGCCAAGAAAGGCCGCCGGGGCGGCAGGAAGCAGAGGGGCAGGGCCACGTGTCACCAGCGGTTTCTGGCAGCTCCACAGCCTTGCTCCACCCACTTCCCGTTCAAAGCCCTAACCCGTCCCACGCACCGGATGCCTTTGGACTTTTGGCAGGCAGCTGGATTGGAAGCAGGGGCAGGATTCAGCTCAGCACTGCGGCACGGGCGAGATGCTCTAAAACCGCCAGCCTGGGTCCCGAGAGCCCATGGCTGACACGGGGGTGGGGGGAGACAGGGGGTGTTTACTGCAGAGCGAGGAGCGGGCAGCTGTAGCCTCGTTCCCTGGCTCCCCAAGGGGTCGGGGCGAGGGTCAGGGGGAGAGGTGCCTGTTCAGCTGGTGCCTGTGGCCTGCCTCTGATTGTTTGGTGATACCGTATTTTTCAGGGAACTTTCATGATGGCCGAGTGGGCTTCCACTTCGTCTGGGGGCTGCATGCAGGTGGGGGTTTCTGCCTGCCCCCCAGACCGGGAAATCTGGAAGTTCTAGAAACAACCGCCCTGGAGACAGTACCACCCCTCAAGGTGTTATCTACGGGAGAAGCAGACGACCGGTGAGGCGGTTGATTTCTGGACAGGCAGGGCAAGGGAGGGAGAGGAGGAGCCGGGGCCCGATGGGAGCCGGGTCTGCACCGGGTCTCAGGATGCCGGCATCCCACACCAAGGCGACGCCTGCACAAGGAGGCTTTGGGGTTTTTTTTCCTCTCTCAGCCCTTTCCTCCCAGGCCCTGGTGCTGTTCTGTCCACCCCTACCCCACCCCTCCCCCGATCAGATTTCCCTGCTGGCTTGACTCCTCTTCCACCTTCCCCGGGCACCAGACCCACATGGGGCCCAGGCGCCACGTTTCCGGTGGCCTGGCTTGGGGCGTTCCGAGCATTCGCCGCCTGCGTGAGTTCCGGCAGGGGAGGCAGGTGCTTTGCGCCTGGGAAGAGGATGCGGGGTGCCCCGGTGGCACTCAGAGAACCAGCATCTGTTCATCTCGGCCGCTTCTACAGCAAAAGGGCTTGGGATAGTCACTGGTGCTGTCTCGGGTCTGGATGAAAAGAGCGGGACTGCACAGCTCAGCATGCTAATCACACAGCCAAGGGGCGGAGGTGCCGGAGAGTGATGAATCACGATCACTCAAACAGGGGCTTCGTGGCGGCCGGAAGACTTGACCCACAGCTGAACGGGGCCACGCTGAGCCGTGTCTTGATCTTATCCCTCAGCCAGAGGATCTCTCTGAAGCTGATGCCGATGAAGGCCGTGAAGGCTCTTCTGCAGGGTGTACCGTGATGCGCTGCGCGCACTTAATGAGAGACGAGAGCCGCTGTCGCAGGCAGCAGCCCTCAGCTCCTGAGCCGCGCGTCCAGGAGCCCTGCTCGCTCTGCAGAGGGAGGCCCAGCTCCATGCAACGGGGGTGGGGGGGCGGGGGGGCAGAATCTCACAGTGGCACGCGCTCTGTTGCAGGCAAACCCTGAATCTTCTGGGAAAAGAGGGGAAGGCTTGTGTTTGTTTTCGGTTTTGCAATTAGGCAAGGATTTCACATGCAAGGAGCAAGCAGCTGACTCCAGGCTGCAGGCCCAGTGGCTTTCAAAGCCAGGAAAGGAAAAAAGCAAGCAGCGTCCAGGAGCAACGCAGCCCAGGTGCTTGACGGTTTCCCGAAAGCCCTGGAAGAATGTATCACGGGGGCCGCCTCCGAGGACAGAGACTGCCTGGCCAAAACAAAATCACCAGCATGAAGGAACACGTGTCCTCCCACTCTGTCCCCTGCTTCGGCCCCAGAAGCCCTTCATGTGAGGTGTGCCGGCACCTATTGTGATCTGCAGCAGGAAACGCAGGCAGGCAGCCCCCGACCCTCCCCTCCTCCTTTGGCTGGCCGCCCCCGCCCCCGGGGCTGCCTGGACACACACCCAGGCCCCACCTGCCGCTGCTGGCTTCCCCCTGCCGCTGCTGGCTTCCCCCTGCAGTCCCAAGGCACAGAGCAAGGCAGGCGCAGGAAGCGAACAGGGTGGTCTCCCCGGCAGCGCCCCCTGGGATGCAGGGGCGCTGGGCTTGCTTGCCTTCCTGGGTGAGAGGAGGGGGACCCTCCCAGCTTCCCGCTGCCCGCTGCCCGCCGGTGTCCCTGTGTTAAGCCCACGCAGCACAGAACAAGCCAGGTCGTTGTGCTCTTGGATATAAATATTGATTCTAGGTGATGTTAACATTCTGTCCATAAAAGAATGCAACATACTTCTCCCACACCGCATTAGAGAGATGTGTAGTTTAGCCAAGAGCGGACAGATTGCTGGCGTCTGGGGGCGAAATGTGGACATTTAAATGCATGCAGCTCTAGAATGGGCTGGGAGCGGCAGCCAGGCCCTTGGGCTGGCCCCAGCCCTGCCCTGCTCCTCGGTCCAGCGCTGCTGCTCCTCTCCCGGCTCCATTGTTTGCACAAGGCACTGACAAAGAGGCCTTCTTGGAATTAGAGCTTGTTTCTCAAGGACCCAGGCGCGTGGGGCAGCTGTGGTCTCCCGGGGGACACAGGTCAGGGCTGCATATTTCTGGTTTCCTCCCCCCACCCTGGGAGGTCCTCGCTTGCTTGCATGCTTTTCCCCCTCCACGTGGGAGGGAAGGGCAAGGGTTCCAGCCCAGGGGTGCTGGGTGCGGGCCTTACCCCCGCGGCTGAGAGGCGCCGGCGGCGGCCTCGGCGAGGCGGATTCCCCGCATTCCACAAGCGCCCTGGAGGGGGAGCGAGAGCCAAGCAGGCAGCGGCGCTCCGGCCCGGCCTGCGCGCACGCCCCGGTGCCAAGACGGCGGCTCGCAGCCACAGCGCGGCCGGGGTTTCGTAAGCGCCGGTAGAGCCCCTTTCCAGATGTGTGGGAGGGCGCCCGGGTCCGTGCGGGCGGGAGAGCCGGCGCCCTCTGCCACGCAGGCCGGGAGCGCGCTGCACCGCGGAGGGAAAGGCGCCGGGGGTCTGGGAGGTGGGCCGGGGCCGCTCCAGCGCAACCCCGGGGCTGCCGGTGTGCGCGCGGGGGCGGCGACCGCTCCTTGCTCTCCGCGGTGAGCCGGCTGGCGTCCCTGCCACCAGCTGGCCCTCTTCGTGTTTTGTGGCCGTGAACCAGCCAGAAATGACGAGGCGGCAGAATAAAAACCCAGCCTCCCGCAGCCAGAGCTGGGCCCGTTCCCGGGAAGATGAGGGCAAGCCTGTGCCGCGTCGCGCCCGGAAACCTGGCGCACAGGCCCAGCGCCCGCCCGGAGACAATGCGGGCAGCTCGCCCAGGAGGCGGCTGGCTGCCGGGCAGCCCTCGGGCCGCACCCTGGCCTGGATGGAAGGCTTCCGAGGGCCGGCCGGTGGACGCTGCAGTGCTCTGACTCAGGCCCTGGCCTCGCCCGGGGCCGCCGGAGCTGGCACACCCGAGGCTGGCTCAGCCCGCAGGCCTAGCCAGAGCTGCTGCCAAGACGGAAGCTCAGGCTCACTGCTGCAGGAGCGCGTGTGAGAGGGCACGTGTGTGCGTGCACGCAGGTGCGCCTGCGTGTGTGTGCATGAGAGTGCGCAGTGTGTGTGTGCACGCAGGTGCGCTTGTGTGTGTATACGTGCGCGTGTGAGTGTGCGCGAGTGCGCAGTGTGCGCCTGTGTGTGTGTGTGCGTGAGAGTGTGCAGTGTGTGCGTGCACGCAGGTGCGCTTGTGTGTGTGTGCGTGAGAGTGCGCAGTGTGTGTGTGCACGCAGGTGCGCTTGTGTGTGTATACATGCGCGTGTGTGAGTGTGCGCGAGTGCGCAGTGTGTGCGCCTGTGTGTGTGCGTGTCTGCATGTGTGTGTGCACGCAGGTGCACATGTGTGAGTGTGCGTGTGAGTGCACAGTGTGTGTGCGTGCATGCAGGTGCGCCTGTGTGTGTGAGGGCACGTGTGTGCGTGCACGCAGGTGCGCCTGTGTGTGCGTGAGAGTGCGCAGTGTGTGTGTGCACGCAGGTGCGCCTGTGTGTGTGTGTGTGCGAGTGTGCAGTGTGTGTGTGCGAGTGTGCAGTGTGTGTGCGAGTGCGCAGTGTGTGTGTGCACGCAGGTGCGCTTGTGTGTGTATACATGCGCGTGTGTGAGTGTGCGCGAGTGCGCAGTGTGTGCGCCTGTGTGTGCACGTGTGTGTGCGTGTCTGCATGTGTGTGTGTGCGGGTGTGCAGTGTGTGTGCACGTGTGTGTGTCTGCATGTGTGTGTGCACGCAGGTGCACATGTGTGAGTGCACACTGTGTGTGCGTGCACGCAGGTGCGCCTGTGTGTGTGAGGGCACGTGTGTGCGTGCACGCAGGTGCGCCTGTGTGTGCGTGAGAATGCGCAGTGTGTGTGTGCACGCAGGTGCGCTTGTGTGTGTATACGTGCGCGTGTGTGAGTGTGCGCGAGTGCGCAGTGTGTATGCGCCTGTGTGTGTGCACGTGTGTGTGTGTGCACGCAGGTGCGCATGTGTGAGTGTGCGTGTGAGTTCACAGTGTGTGTGTGTGCACGCAGGTGCGCCTGTGTGTATACGTGCGCGTGTGTGAATGTACACGTGAGTGCGCATGTGTGTATGTGCGCGCGTTCACGTGTGTGTGCACGCAGGTGTGCGTGTGCATACGTGAGTGTGCGTCTGTGTGAACTGTGTGCGCACGTGTGTGCGCATGTGTGCGCGAGCATGCGTGTGTGCGTGAGTGTGCATGTGAGCGAGCATGGGCGTGCACTCCCACGCTGGCGAAGGCAGGGTGGCGGCACTGGAAGGGAGAGCGGGGGAGGCAGGTGAGCGAACTTACTTCCAGGACAACCTTTCAGTTTTGGGGAAAAAAAAAAAAAAGACACAGAGCGATCCGGTTCTGATTTGGAGATTTGGAGAAAAGGCATTTATGTATTTATTTATTTAGGTAAAACAGCCTCCTCCCTGCGGGGGGAACCCGAGGGGCCCACGAGCCCCGAGCAGCAGCGCCCCCTGCTCTCGCTGGGCCCATCCGCAGCGGCTGACAAGGTGACAGGCGGCAGAGCGCCGCCTCCGTGGGCAGCAGGGTGGTAAAAGGAAATACAATAAATAGCAGCTCCATTCCTGGCTGCGCCCCCCAGGCCCCTCCTCTGCGGGAGAGAGTGTGTGGGGCAGGAATCCATGTGCTGCTGCAGCAGGTTTAAAAATAGCAGCCGGCGTCGGCCCTTTCTTACCTTCCAGAGCGGCCTCGCTACCGGCTGCTCAGCCCCGGGCCGCAGAGCCGCTGCCGGCGCCTTCTCCCCCCTGCGCTGGAAGCAGCAGAGGCGGCGCGAGCGCGCGCGCGCGCGCTCACGAGCGAGATCCATCTTCCCCGGGGCGGGCTCCTGAGCCCAGCTAGTTTCAAGCTAGGCACGTCCGGAGCTAGCTTGCATTGAAAGTCCATTGTATTTAATGGGGTGTTAACTCTGTTTATTCTCCGAGACTCGGGCAGTAATTTTACACTCCGCAAAACCAGCAGCTTGAGCCTCGAGTGGAGCTGCTCTCTCCCCAGCCCCCACCTCTGGCCCTGCTTACTCTTGGGGTTCAGGTAGCCACAGGGGGTGTGGACCCGGGCAGGGGAGCTGCGGGGGGGGGGGCTTGAAAACCTGGCCTTCGAGTGATGCAAGGCAGGGCTCTGAAACTCGTGGGCATGCACTTTGCTCATCTGTTAAATAGGGTTTTAATCTGCCCTCTAGACCTCCAAAGATTGTGGGCCATACACAGTCTTGTAGTGTCGCGGGGATCAGGACCCCCGGCTGGGTGGGAGAGACCCCCCGGCCCAGTCCCTGCTGCCGTCTTCCTGCGTGTGGGAATACAACCGGGAGACGCAGTCGGGGGAGGGGGTGAGCAGAAACCAAAGGGCTAGCCTACAGGTAGCAACCTCGCCCAGGCTGAGCCTTTGCTTGGGGTTCGCGGTGGTGGTGCTCGGAGCAGGCCTGATTGGTTGTTCAAGGGAGGCGGGGTGGGGCGGGGCTGCAGCACCTGCAGCTTCCAGGAAGTTAGCTGCCAGGTGAGGGTGGGTGTGCCGGGTCTGTGGCCGCTGTCGACGGGCTCCAAGGTCATGGGCTTTGGGTGCTGGGTGCTGGTAGTGGGTTGCTGGGTCATGGGCTTTGGAGTGCAGGGGCTTGGGTGCTGGTAGTGGGTTGCTGGGTTCCACACAGATCCCAGGCACCACCAGGCCTGGGGAGTCCACTCCTGTCCGCGTCTTCCCGGTGCTGTGTGAGCCCCAGCTCCACCCCCCCATCCGCGGCGCGTCTCCCCACTCAGCCCAAAAACCCCGACGACCAGATGATCCCTCCCGCCGGGGACCTCCAAGCCTCAGCCCCGAGACTCACAGACATCGCTCTCTGCCTGCACCGTGACCCCCAGGTTTCCTACTTGGCCCAGGGACCCTCCAGGGCCCCTACCACTCAAGCGTCCCCTGCCCTGGGCTTCCCTCCTGCGTGCGTCCAGCTCGGGCCTCGAGCTCCGGGCCCTCCCTCTCGGCGCTGCCTGATCTCCAGCCAGCTCCCTCCTGCCTCCTCCATCTGGCTCCTGCAGAATCCTCAACTCAATTTGTGCACAATTAAATACATGTTGTCCCCGCCCCGCGTGCGCTGAGGCAGGCCCGGGCTCGGTGGAGAGTCCCGCTGCCCACTGCAGCGAGCGTTCAACACAGTCTCGCCGCGAGTGCGCTGCTCCAATGGAGCCCATAGCCGTGGTCGTGGCTTTTATTTTTTTTAAAGAAGTGTTTATTTATTTTCATCTACTTGAAAGGCAAGCGAAAGAGAGAGAGAGATCTCCCATCTGCTGTTTTACTCCTCAAATGCTCAAAACAGCTGGAGCTGGGTCAGGCCGAAGCCGAGAGAGAGAGAGAGAGAGAGAGAGAGAGAGAGAGAGGTCTTCCATCTGCTGGTTCACTCCCCAAATGGCTGCAATGGCCAGAGCTGGGCTGATCCGAAGCCAGGAGCCTCTTCTGGATCTCCCACATGGGTACAGGGGCCCAAGGACTTGGGCCATCTTCTACTGCTTTCCCAGGCCACAGCAGAGAGCTGGATTGGAAGTGGAGCAGCCAGGACTTGAACCGGCACCCCTATGGGCTTCTGGAGCTACAGACAGCTTTACCTGCTGTGCCACAGTGCCAGCCCCCCTCATCAGACCTGGGCTCGGGAAGAGGTTGGAGTCTTTCTTTTTAATTAAAAACATTTTTAATTCATTTGAGACGGAGACAGAGCTCCCACCCATGGCGTCACTCCCCGAGCGCCCACATGGCTGGGGCTGGGCGAGCAGCCAGGAGCCCAGTCCAGGTCTCCCACCACTGCCGCCCGCTGGGTCTGTGTGAGCAGGACGCTGGAGGCAGGACTGGAGCCCACGCACTCCGCTGTGGGAGGCAGGTGTCCTAACCACTGGGCTAAACACCCACCCCCACCAGATTCCTTCCGCTGGGGCTCCACACCCAGCGGGGCGTGACTGGGGCTGCCCCCCACCCCCCCAGTCCCAGCTTTCCTTCATCCTGCCCCTCCATCCGGAACAGGCTGAGCCTGGGCTGTGCGCCAACCCCGCCAACTCTGCACTCTGCACCTATGGTCTCGATGGCTGAAAACAATCTAGAGGAGGAGAGCGCTGGTGCCGCGTGCGTGCCGCGTCAGGGTCTGCACGTCAGCCATCGAGCGGGGCCGTGCGCCCCGGTCTCCGCCCGCTCTGTCTCTGCCATCTCCAGGCGCAGCCAAGAACTGGGGACCCGCGCGGCCGGGAGCGCTCACTAGCCAGCCTCCCACGGGACACGCCTGCCACGCCCTGCTCCACGCCAGCGCCGTCCCCGGCTCTGCACGCGCCCATCTCTCTTCCTCGCTAACTAGATCCTCCTGCCTTCAAGCCTTACCGGTCCAGGGCCTTCTAGAGTCTTCCAGGCCTGCGCAGCCGGCGGTCTCTCATCCTCCTCCAGCCTCTGGGGACACGCGTAGAGGCTCACGCCCCAGGTACCCGGTCACTTCTCTGGGGGGCTTTCCGACTGGGAGCGCTGTGGGCACAGGGGTGGGTTCCTGTGCACCTCCCATTTTTTTTTAAAGATTTATTTATTTATTGGAAAGGCAGAGTGATAGAGCGTAAGAGACAGAAACAGAGGTTTTCTGTCTGCTGGTTCACTCCCACATGGCTGCACCAGGAGAAAGAACTGGGCCAGGCTGGGCCAGGAGAAAGAACTTCAGCCTGCTCTCCCACGAGTGTGGCAGGGGCCCCAGGACCTGGGCCATCCTCTGCTGCCTCCCACGCAGGATCAGAGGCGGGACTCAATCCCAGGGCACCCCCACTCCTGAGCAGCTGCCTAACCTGCCACGCCACAGGCCCCCTGGGAACAGGCCGATTTTACCCACCTCCGCTGGTTTCTGTCTGTGCGGCGCTGGAGCCAGGCACCTACAGCTTCCCCAGACCGCGGGGAGCGGCACCCCCAGCCCGCTGGCCTCCTGCCCTTGCGCTGTCTCACCTGCCCCTCCCCCCTCCCGCTGCCCTGAACCCTGAGTGAGAGCTGGATCCGAGCAGGGGATCCCCTAAAATCCCTTCCAGCTGTCAAATCTACTGGCTGCGTTTTTCCCATAAGCCCTCGGGGAGGTGAAAAGTCCCAAGCTGACCTCCCAGGAGGAGCAGCCGGTCAGCCAGTCTCCCGGCTCTGCAGAGGCTGGGAGAGGCCTCTGCACCCCGCCCTCCTCATTAAGCAGCTCAGCGGCCCAAGGGGAGGTTCCATTACTGCAGGTCGGCAGACCAGGAAAATGAGATCCAAGGAGGAACAGGATCCGCCCCAGCAGAGACGCGGCTCCAGGGAAGCCATTCACACCCTAGTCTGTGTGAGCAGGGCTCCCGAGGACCACAGAGCACCCATGATTCTCAAGCTTTGTGTCTGAATCCCCTGGAGATCTTGTTAAAAGCGGTTCTGACCCATTCCCTGGCGCAGGGCCCCCGACTCTGTGTTTCTAACAGGCTCCGCCTGCACTAAGAGATGCTCCTTCCTTTTTGAATAGGAAGGCAGTGTACAACCTGTGCGACTGTACGTGACCGCCCTGCCAAGCACACAGCTCACAAAACAGCAGAGCCAAGACTTCCACTGAGGTCGAAAGTCCAGGGCCCTCCAGGCTGACCCAAGACTTGGCCAAAAAAGCACCTCTGCCCTGGGAATGTGGGCCCCTGGGGAGCTGGAAGGAGTCTGATAAGGGAAAATCTGTACTAAAGAGGAGGGAAGCTGTTCCCTGCTGGCCAGGCCTGGGGGATGCCCGCCCAGGACAGGAGTCCTGTGGAACAGAGGGACAAGGCGAGGCAGCTGCGCTGGCGGCCCTGGGTGGAGGATGAGCCGGGAGCAGGGTGTTCTAAGGCGCTGAGAAGTGGGGTGGTGCTCCTGCGGCGGGGAGGCCGGGCTGGGGCTGCAGCCTGGGAGGCCTCCAGCCCCGGATCCTCCCGCCGCAGCTGCGCTGGCTCGGCGCCGGCGTCTGTGTGCCTGGAACAGCCTGGCAGTTTGCAAGGAACTCGCTGCACCCGGCCGCGCCTCTGGCCTCCCCAGGGTGATTACCCAAGAGGCGCAGGTGCTCCCTGCCGTGGCGCTGAACCTGACATGATCTGTCTGGGGGAGCTTGTGCCCATGAGAGAGCTGCGCACACACCAGCGCCGGGGTGCGGCGTGGACCTGCAGGAGGTGCGGGGGTGGGGCAGTGGGCGCTCCAGGCGGGAACAGCGGTGCACTTGGGGGCAGAAACTGAGCCGACACTGGCTGAACCCTCACACGTGCAGGGCGCCGTGGAGGCTGGGGGTGGATTGTGGCCCGGGGGTGCCTGACACCATAGATGGGGTTTGACCCTCTGTGGCTTAGAGGTCCCACCTGGTCAATCGCTGAGCCCTGGGTGGTGACTCAAGCCCACGCCCAGCCTCTGTAGGGGCCTTGGTGTCCCCCTGTGAGTGGGGCTGGAGCTGAGCAGATGCCCACAAGGGCGGCCCTGGTCCCCACTCCAGGCCTGTGCCACAGACAGGGCAGGTTGGGGCCAGCAGGCCCAGGGTGGGCCATCCCCCAGGGACCTTTGCCCTGCTGAGCACAACCAAGGCAGGCAGAGCCCTCCAGGGCCAAAGTTAGGGGCCCTGGAGCTGCTGGCCTGGTCCCTGAGGCCAGGGGTGGCCCAGAAGCGTCTTCCCTGGGGCAGGTCCCCCAGGGCAGGGCCTCAGGGTGGCCCAGAACTGGAGCAGCAGGATGAGGTTGGTGGGCTCTGCACGGGGCTCGGCGTGTCCCAGGTAGGACAGCTAAGGGCACAGTGGCTCCACCGCCTCCCCGGCCAGCACCCCCTCCTCTGCACGTTCTGGAAACTCGGGAGCGAGAGACCTGTGATGGGCGTAGGGGCGTAAACCCGGCCAGCAAGGGCTGCAGGGTGTGGCCGTGGAGAACCCTGGCCACCCAGGAGGGCAGGGGGAGGCTCAGAGGCAGAGCGCACGCAGGGGCTCACAGGAGCAGGGGGCAGAGCCGGATCTGCAGCCCGGTGCCACGTCTTCCTTCTGCCGTGCGGCCCCCGGAGTGCTATTTCCAAACACAGCCATTCCGTCTGGCTCCTTTTAAAAATGATTTATTTGAAAGGAATGACAGAGAGAAGGGGGGGAGGGAGAGAGAGAGAGAGAGAGACTAACTTCACTGCCAATGCCCACAGTATCTGGGCCTCCCATGAGGGTGGCAGGAACCCAAGCACTTAAGTGCTTGCTGCCTCTCAGGCACATCAGCAGGAAGCTGGATGGGAAGTGGAGCAGCCGGGACTCGAACCCGCACACTCAGATGCGGGACGCCAGTGCCCCAGGCAGCAGCTGTAAACCTGCTGGGCCACAGCGCCCACCCCTTCCGGAAGGGAAGCAGCACCTTGTCCCCGCTGCCCTGCCAGGATGAGCTCTCTTTGTGTCTTTCACCATTTCTCCCACAGGGGCACTGGCCCCTCCCCTAGGGCGGGCATAATTAGCAAGACACCGCAATGACTTCCTTGGCCCGGGAGACCCAGCTGAACTTGAATCTGGCAAACAGTGACTGGCTTTTTAGCATCAGGACGTCCTTGCAACGTACGGTAGCTGCTTCTACGAAAGATGTCCTGCTTCTGTCTACAAAATGTCACTTCCCTGGGGGTCCTGTTATTTGATTCTGCGACGCTTCCCATCCCCCACCCCCATCCTAGCTAACCACTCCCCTGGGAAGAGCTAGAGAAGGTTCCGGAAGGACACAGGCTCTGCATTAGGATCCTGGGGGCTTTGTTGGGCAGCCCCTGAGGGCCCGGCCCTCTGCCTCCACCCTGGCCGGCCGCAGGCCCCTGGTGAGGCAGGCGGGTGTCAGTGACTCCCTCTGGGCCCCCCAAGTCCCGGGGAGCTGTTACGGTCCCTGTCTGTCCTGCCTTCTCGTTTTCTGTTCTCACCGCCCGTTACTGGCACTCTGCCACACGGCCTTGTGGATGAGCTCCCAGGATGCCACCAACGGTTCTCTTCTCTCCAAAGCAGGGCTTTAGGAAGGCAGGGCAGCCGTGCCTGCCACACCGCACCTGCCCGGCTCTCACACCCAGAGCCTGGGGGTGACCAGCCCCGCGCCGCTGGCGGAGGCGCCCAGACTCTGGGACAGGAGGACAATTAAAGAAGGAAATGTCCTAGGGTTTCGCCTCTGGCCGCTGTGGGTGTTGATCAGTGCCTGTTTGGTGCTGATGGGGTGCAGAGGAAGAGTACCCACCCCTGCAACAGCTCTCCACAGCCAAAGCTGGGTCAGGCTGAAGCCGTCAGGAGCCAGGAGCGCCATCTGGGTCTCCCACGTAGGTGCCCATCACCTGCCGCCCCCCAGGAAGCTGGAATCAGCAGTGGAGCCCAGGCACTCACCTGGGGTGTCCCAAGTGGCAGCGTGACCCACTGCGCCCCTGCGCCCACCCTGCCAATTCCTTGTAATAAGTATCTGCATATATGGAGGGTCTTCAAAAAGTTTGTGGACAATGCATGTCCTGGACAAACGGTGCACACGGCACACTTCTGCCGCGGGTTCCCGGTCCCTGCAGAGCCCCGGCCGACACCACCCTCTTCCTTCCTCTCCTGCCCCGCCTGGCTGTAAGAGGAGGGCTGGCCGCAGAGTACATCCCCTCCCAGCCTCCCGGGAGCCAGGCAGGTGACAGCCATCGCCTGCCCTCTGCCTGGCCTCTGGTGGCCACCGGCTTAGGCTGGGGCGGGCTGATCAATCCTTAGAGAGCTCTTGAACAGGGAGACGGAAGAGGGCTAGGACGTGGGACAAACAGCACCAGGAGGAGCACACACATGGGCGTGGAGTCGGGCACATCCCACAGCAGCTCTGGGAACCCCCGAGTCGTCCTAGAGTCAAGAGGGCTGGGGCAGGTGGACCCCCTTTCTCCCAGCCACAGGGGGCGGAGCATAAATGTGCAGGCACCTCCTACTGTCTGGTGGCCTGGCTGTTGGAAGCGGAGGCACAGGTGGGCAAAGGCAGGGGACTGCAAGGGGCCGCGTGGCGCAGGTCAGGGGAGTGGGGAGGGCAGCTGGGGGTCTGGCCTTCCGGGGGGCTGCCCCATGTTCCCTGGAGGAGGTGGTTACACTGCACCCCTAGCTCTGCAGTCTCTGGGACTAAGCCTTTGCCCTGAGAGTAAGAGGCGGGTTGTGCATGTACCCTGACCAATCCACTCGCTCGGAGGGGCAGTCCCAGGGCCTAGGGTGAAGGCTGAGTCCAGGCTGGGAGAGACCCGGGGTCCCAGGCTCAGCCGCCGCCCCTCCTTGGACTCAGTGGCTGCTGGGCTCTGCCCTGCTGGGCCAGCTGTCTGCCTGCACTGACCTCTGTGGGCAGCAGGCGCCTTCTGAGCGTGAGCCCATGATCATGCCCACGAGTGTCCAGCCCCACGACCCAGTCGCCTCCAGCCCGTTTTCCAAGAAGGCAGAGACTCAGAGAGAGCAGTGGCTGATCCCCATGTCCATGGCGGTGTGGGGCGGGGGGTGCTTTCCTGCTGGGATGGCAGCCTGCCGGGGACCTCTGTGCCCCTCTGCCACCTGGCAGCTCCCTGGGCAGGCCTTATGTGCCATCGGGGGAAGTGAGCCACCCTTAACCACCCTCGCCGAGTCGGGACCTCCTCCACAGGTGGCACCAGCTTTTTTTTTTTTTTAAATAATGAATGAACTTTTTAAAATCAAGATTTATATATTTATTTGAAAGACACAGAGAGAGAGGGAGAGACACAGAGAGAGGACTTTTCTGTCTTGTAGTTCACTCCCCAAGTGGCTGCAACAGCCAGGGCTGGGCCAGGCCAAAGCCAGGAGCCAGGAGCTTCTTCTGAGTCTCCCACGCGGGTGCAGGGGCCCAGGCACTTGGGCCATCCTCCACTGCTTTCCCAGGCCACAGCAGAGAGCTGGATGGGAAGTTGAGACGCACACCAGCACCCACATGGTGGCTTTACCTGCTGTGCGCCGGCGCCCGCCCCTGTGTGTGCTTATTAAGCTGGGTGTCTACTGCTAGAGACAGGCCGAGCCCTAGGCTGGGGAGAGGAGTCAACGGCGTGCTCTGTGGATGGACAGGGGCACCCGAGGCGGCTCCAGAGCCTTCCCGAGGGGGCGGGGCCTGCAGCGCCACGTGGGGACCAGGTGGTGGACAGGGAGAGGAGTCCAGCTCAGGCCTCAAACATCTCCCAATACCTGGCACCTAACATCGCGTTGTAATTTGGTTTTTATTTTTCTTCTAGAACCTTCCTGGCTGCAGGCCCCTCACACCTCAATGCAGCCGGCTGGGCGGCCAGCCTGCCTTTCCCAGTGACTTCTGCCAGGGTTCCCCATCACCTGCAGGGGGACAGGCTCTGTCTCTCTGGGCTCTGTTCCTCTGGGTGTCCAGGCCTTGTGCTCTCTGCTGGGTGGGGCCCTGTGTCCCCCAGGAGGGCCCTGCACACAGCAGCTGTTCTCCTGGGCTGGGCGCAGCCTGGGCACAGGGCACGGCCGAGACCGGGGCCTGGGCCTGTTTTGGACTCGAGGGTGGGTGTCCCTGGGGGTGCACAGCGGACCGGAAGCAGCAGTGGCAGGCAAGCCCTTTCCTGATGGAAGGAGAGCTACTGGGCGCGCCTGCGCTTCGCTGAGAGCCTCGGGATGGGCCTGGCCTCATTCCCTGGCCAGCTGGGGCAGGCCCCAGGCCCCAGCATCCGGCCTCAGCCTGCCAAGCCCGAAGACTGTGGGCAGAGTTCAAGAGCTGGGTGGGCTCCGGGCAGCATCGCTGCCTGCAGCAGCTGCGGCGGCTCTGGCGGGAGCCCGTGGTTGTCAGCACAGAGGCCGTGGACCGCAGTGGCTGTGGTGTGCGGGGCACCCCTGGGCCAGGGGTGGGGGCAGAGGTGCACACGGGGGTGGTGGTGGGGGACGGGCAGGCCCCTTCCCTCTTCATTTCCCAGGCCGGGTGGGCTGAAGCAGGAGATAGCCAAGAGAGAGGGCAGGGTCGGGACGTGGGCAGCACACGGCGCCGAGCAGGACTGAGGAGCCCCCCCAGGGAGAGTGGGAGAGAGCTGCACACAGGGACCGGAACAGTTAGGCTGAACCCTGGCTGACGCACGGGAAATAGGGGTGTTGACGGGAGCTTCATCCTGGAACTCCACCCCGGTCCCCGACGTGGGTGCAGGGGCCCAAGCATTGGGCCATCTCCGCTGCTTTTCCCAGGCCATTAGCAGATCAGCCACGAGCCGGATTGAAGTGGAGCAGCCGGGACTCGAACCAGGGCTCTGAAATGGGATGCCGGTGTCACAGGTGGCAGCTTAACCTGCTGTGCCTCGACACTGGTCCCCCAAATTAAAATACTTTTACAAGATTCAAAAGGACACCCGGCGTGTGATTTGCTTGTTGCATTACCCAAAAGTAGGAAAATTCAGAGATTCAGACAGTGGGAGGTCATGGGACGGGGGAGGGGAGCAGGATTTCAATTTCAGCGAAGAAGCAGTTCTGGACTGGGTGTGGGGGTGAAGGTTACACCATGGTGTGAGTATCCTCACTAACCACTAAACGGTGAAGATGGTAAAGTTTACCCTATGTACAACTTAGCACGATTAAACAGAAAAACGTTAGGGGGCCTGGTTTCAACGTTAGGGGGCCCTGGTTTCGACGTTAGCAGCCCATGTGGGAGTGCCTGGTCAAATCCTGGCTGCTCCACTTCTGATCCAGCTTCCTGCTAACGAAGGTAGTGGATGATGGTGACCCAAGTACTTGGACCCCTGCCTCCCACGTAGGCGTTCCCAGCTCCTGACTTCTGCCTGGCCAGCCCTGGCTGTTGCGGCCATTTGGGGAGTGAACCAATGGCTGGAAGCTCTCTCTGTCTCTACTTCTGTCTCTCTCCTCTCTCTCTCTCTGTAACTCTACCTTGCAAATAAATAGATACTTTTAAAATAAGTAGATAAAAATAAAAATTTGAAGTCCAGGACAAGAGGGCACGAGAGCCACCTTGAAGGCGCTCGCCCGGCCAAGTCTGGGACCCTGAGGCGGGGTCACGTCCTGTATTGCTCGTGCTAGGGTGTGGGTGTGTGCCTGCTTGCTCCTGGAAAAAGGCCACTCTTCCCAGCATTCTGAAACTCGGCACCATGGCTGGCCTCCCCGGGAGTGACTGCCAGGCTGGCCTTCCACACCCAAGCCTTGCCCGGTTCATCAGGACCCCGAGAGCGACACAAACATAGCTCGCTCCTCCCACGAGCTCCCTGTGGGGATCTGCGCGAGCCAGTGGGAAGCCAGAGCCCTCTCCCCTGGCCTGCAGCACGCGGCACCTGCTGCCATGTCCATCTGGCCATGCCACGGTCACAAGGGGAGGTTGGTCTGCCAGGACCCCCAGGTCCTCCCTCGGCACTGTGCTTGGAACTTCCGCCTCCTGGAGACCAGTGCCACCTGCCTTCCTACGGCGATGGAGCCGGCCAAGGACGAATCGGGGCCTTCCTAGGTGACACAGAAGACGAGGGTGGGCTGGCCCACTGCAGAGGCTAGGGGGAACCTGGTGTGAGCCTGGCAGCCCCTGTCGTAGTCTGGAGCTGGGCCGGCCAGCAGGGAGACAGGCCTGGGGCTCCACGACCGTCACCCACAGCGTGTGGCTGGTGCCATGGGCAGACAGGGCCACAGCTCCCACGGCACAGATGCGGAATCAGACCTGCTCCATCCGAGCGCCCACGGGGCAGCCCCAGGGGCAGTGGTGAAGGCGGGAGAGCTCTGCCCCCGTGATGGGAGCAGCCAGCTCGGGGAAGGCTGGGGAAGGCAGGCATCGTGGCCCAGGGCGTGGGGCCGCCGCTCGGGACTCCCGACCCCGTAATGGAGCGCTGCTCCGAGTCCACTTCCAGCTCCCTGCTACTGCGCCTGGGAAAGCCCGCAGAGGGCCGTTACCCACGCCTGGGGCTCCGCCCAGCCTCGATCTCTGCGGCTGGGGGCCGAGGGGTCCCGCCCAGCTGCACACTGCCACGCCCACCCTCACACCAGGGAGCCGCCCGGATGAACCTCTTCTCTTTTCATAGAGGAAGGCTGCAGAGACGCCGCCATTGCAGGGAGGAAGCCTGACTGGGTTTCGAGCACTTTCCAAAGAAGTCACAGAAATTGCTTACTATGAAAACATATTTCAACATCCATGCAGGCGCTTCGCCACGGCTCATTTATCTCCTCGGGCCGTTTCTTCCACGGACGCTGTGGAGCCCCTTCCCACGGGCAGAAGGGGCGGCAGACCCTGCCAGGCCCCCAGTGCCGGCCTCTCGGCTCAGCGGAACAAGCCCGTTCCCCGCCCCCGACCCCCGCCTCCTCCGGCCCGGGGGAGGATCCTGTGGGCTCCACGTAAAGGGATTAAGGCTTAGCCGGCTGTGACTGCGTGGCCATGGGGCTACTGGGCCCTGGCGTGGGGCACAGAGGTCTGGTCAGGAGCTGCTGGGAGGTGGGCATGGGGGCCTTGCAGCCTGTGCCCTCCGAGGGTCCCCAGCCAGCCCAGGCGGGAGTGGCAGCTGGGTCTGGGGACGCCCTGAAAGCCAAGGAGTGCCAGTTCCTGGGTCATTGCCCGCACAGGTGCCTGGGCTCAGAGACAGCACACGTCCTGAAAATGCCACACGGCAGGTCAGCAGCAGGGCAGACACGGGAACAGCCTCCGGCCTGGGCCCCCGCTGGCACGGACGGCTCCAGCCAAGGCTCGGCTAGGGACAGGGCCCCGCCCGGCCACTTCCCGGCAGTCCCCTTTCTCCTGCCTCCCAAAGCCAGCAGGTGGGGGCCTGCAGTGGGGAGCCATCTCATTTGAACCCTGGGAGTGTGGGTGTGGGGTAGGACCCACACTCAAAGTGGGTTCAGTGGTGCTGGACACGCGGCAGGGGCCATCGGGGGGTCTCTGGGCCCAGATGGAGGTCAGGCAAGCACCTTCAAGGGGCTGGGGTCTGGGTCCGTCTGGGTGTGAGACGCCCTGAGCGGTGTTGGGCCAAGCATCCAAGCCTGGTGCAGAGAAAGAGTGGGGACAGAAGAGCCAGGGTCTGGGCGTCATGGTGCAGGGGGTTGAGCCACCGCCTGCAACACCGGCAAATCTGAAAAGCACTGGGTCCAGTCCTGGCTACTCACTGCTGACTCAGCTCCCTGCTAATGCACCTGGGTATGGTAAAAGCGCTTGGGCCCTGACCCCACATGGGAGACCCAGATGAAGCTCCTGACTCCCGGCTTTGGATCCACCCAGCTCCGGCCGTTTGCAGCCCTTTGGGGAGTGAACCAGCGGATGGAAGATCTCTCTCTCTCTCTCTCTCTCTCTCTCTGCCTCTCACTCTCTGTAACTCCACCTCTCAAATAAATAAATAAAAGCTTAAAAAATAGAACCCAGTGTGGCCTTCCCCACTCTGATTTTGGGGGGGCAGTGGGAAACAAGGCGCCCCCAAGAGGAAAAGCCCGTGTGCTGCACTGCCATTCCCCTCACTGCCCGAAGACAGAGCCAAGGAGAGCTGGGGGGCAGGGAGAAGCTGGGGGGGGGGGCAAAGGATTGGCCCCTTCCCGGGCCAGCCGGCCTGCTGCAGCCTCCTCAGACCATGGAGCCACACACTCCACCCTGTCCTGTCTGCCGCCGCCCAGGGAAGGCCCGGGCTGCATTCCCAGCACGGACCCTAGAGAGCCGCTGACCGCCTGTGTCCATTGTGCAGACAGGGACAGTGAGGCCTGGGGAGGCACGGCTTGCTCCACCTGGGGAGCTAGCGGCAGGGCTAAGACCACAGCCCCGTCCTGTGCACAGCCTGCCTTCCTCCCCTTGTCTGATCTGAGCAGGGGGCAGGGAGGCAGCTGGCTTGCCCCCTCCCTGCCCCCCCAAGGGGCCCAGGCCCGTCTGAACAGGCCCAGCAGGATTGCTCTGGCCAGAGCTGCCTTCTCTGCTTCCCCAGGGCTGCCCCAGCCCGGGCCCAGGGCCCCGAGGTCCAGGGAACCGCACTCTGTTTATTTTCCACTGCCTCCTGCATGCACCCTGTGGTTTCTGCTGCAGTGGGAACGGCGGGGCTGTGCTGGGGGCGCAGCTGTGCCGTGGGAAAGCGTGGGCTCTGCATGGGGGCTGGAGCTCAGCAGACCCCGGGGTCCTGATTTCCCAGGCTGTGGCGCTGGGCCCTGATGGTGGCCAGATGTCCGGCTGCCCTCCAGAGGGGTTCTTCTAGTGCACACGTCTCAAGTTTCTATTCCATAGGTGGGGAAACTGAGGCAGAGCCCACTGCAGAGCTGGGGCTGGAAGGAGGCCCCTGGCTCCCAGCTCAGGGAGCCGCCCAACGGCCTGAAGCCCCCGCATTCCTCTGGGCTTCTCTGGGTCACCCAAAGCCCCGAGGTTCCCATGCTTTCTCTGTGGGTGGGGGCAGGGTGCATGTGCTGCAAGCACTTGGCCTTCCCCCACGGTGCCCTGGCCGCAGCCCAGGCTCTGGGCAGGAGGGAACTTGGGAAGGGGCCGCCCCCTGCTCTTGCTCTCCCTGGGGTCTCCTTGTGTCCTGGCTGCTGGGGGAGCCAGCCAGCCCGAGAGGCCCCTGAGGAAGCCACGAGGCTCCGCCCCACGCTGGCTCGGCCAGGCCCAAGGCATGGGAAGCAGCACTTGGATTGAAATTCCAACTCCTCTGCCTGCCGGCTGGGCATCCCAGCTCTCTGGGCCTCAGTTTCCTGGACTGTAAAATGGGCTCAGAACAATCCCCGCTTCGCAGAGGCGGAAGGGAGTGGGAGCGCCGTAGGAGCCGTGAGGTGCTCAGCCGTGTTGCCTGGACCAAGCTAAGCGTCTGTAGCCGTGTGGGGCACTGAGCGCTCCCTGGGGAATCCTGACCCTCTCTAGCCAGAGGTGGTGGCCTGGTGGGTGGCCCCACTTTGCAAGGGCCTCGATATTCCTGTCTCCAGCCTCCACCATCTGTCAGGCAGGTGACCTTGATCTTGATTCATCTGTGGGACAAGGGCAGGGAGTTCAGATGAGGGTGGGGGATCCCGCCTGTCTAGGAGGGAGCCCTGGGAAGCTGCTGCGGCTGGGGCGGGGGGGGGGGGGGCGGGGGCGGGGTCTCCGCAGCTCAGGTGCCAGGCTCTAATCCACTTAGCGCCTCTCCTGGCTGTTTTTCTAGAGCAGGCGCAGGGCCTCCCTGATGAGACTGAGAGAGGCGCTTCCTGGCCCTGGTCCCTGCAGCCCCTGGGTTGCCCCCCCCCCCCAGGGGGCCAGGCTGCAAGGTCAGGCTGAAGCCGGCTGACCTTGAAGGCCTCCCTGCGTGCTCCCAGCTCCGTGAGCTCCAGCACGTTAAAAAGCTGTTAAAAGCGCCCGTCTGGTTGGCTGCCCCTGCAGCTCTGCGATCGATGGGTGGGAGGGGGTGTCGGGGCGGGGGCCAGCGCCAGGAGGCAGACAGGGCTCTGTCCCGGGGCCCCGGGCCGGGGAGGCCGCCTGGCAGCCGCCACCCTTCTCTTCCCACTCAGGGCCTGACAGTGGAAGGAGGACAAAGAAGGCAGGGGAGGTTGTGCCCTGCACACTCTGTCTCTGTGAAGGGCGCCCCCCACAGTTGTGCTGTGACCCACACCCAGGCTCACCCTGAGAGCTTTAGGCAGGGAAAGCATTAAGCCTGCACAGGAACCTTACCGTAAAATATGGCTACTGTTGGTTTTCAGAAGAGAGAGGCATTTTATTTTATTTTGTTTTGTTTTTTAAGATTTATTTTATTTATTTGAAAAGTGGAGTTACAGAGAGTCAGAGCCAGAGAGAGAGAGAGGTCTTCCAACTGCTGGTTCAGTCCCCAAATGACCACAATGGCCAGAGCTGAGCCGATCTGAAGCCAGGAGCCAGGAGCTTCCTCCAGGTCTCCCACGCAGGCGCAGGGGCCCAAGCACTTGGGCCATCTTCTACTGCTTTCCCAGGTCATAGCAGAGAGCTGGATGGGAAGAGGAGCAGCCGGGATTAGAACCGGTGCCCATAAGGGATGCCGGCACTGCAGGCCGGGGCTTTAACCTGCTGCGCCACAGCACCAGCCCCTGGGAGGCATCTTAAGCATTTTTTATTCTATTTGTTTGAGAGGCAGAGAGACCAACTATTGCTGTTCCACACCCTCAAATGCCTGCAGTGGACCAAGTGGTGCCAGGCTGAAGCCAGGAGCCTGGAGCTCCATCAATGACTCCCATGTGGGTGGCAGAGACCCGACCACCGCAGCCGTCACCTGCTGCTTCTTGGGTGTGCACAATCAGGAAGCTGGAGCCGGGAGCAGGGAGCAGAACTGGGACTCGAACCCAGGCACTAGGGTGTGGCGTGTGTGCACCTGCTGTGCAAATGCCGGCCCCCAACAGGGCTATGATCAGCTCCATGTTCTGCTGACGGATGGGGCGCAGAGGTCATGGGACCTGTCCAAGGCCACCCAGCTGGTGGGACAGCATCTGGGGAATCCCGGAGCTCTGGCCTCGAGCTGCTTATGGCCTTGGACAAGCCCTTTCCCTCCCTGGGCCCACATTTCCTTAGGCCAGAGGTCTGGGGACAGGGGTGGTGGACAGCGGGGGAGCAGGGGTGGTGGTGGACGTGGGCCCTTTATACACCGCCGGGAGAACCGAGCTGCAGGATCCCACGGCGGCTTCCTGGGCTGCCCCCACCTTGTATGCACCTGCAAGCCCACAGAGACTGATAGCTGCCAGCCCCCAGGCCAGGGGACCCTGACCATCCTCCCTCCACAGCCTGGCCTCCCTGGGGGAGGGGAGATGAGAGACCCAGGTACGCCCCTCCCAGTCCGCCCTGGGAGACCACAATGACCAGCGAAGGCCACCTTCCCGGGCACTTTTCAGGCCGGGGCCACCCGCCCTGCCCCAGTTGCTGCCTCCCAGCTGTGTCCCCAGGGCTCAGCGCCCGCCATGGGGGCCTCCTGCCATCCTCACGCACACCAGGCCCGCCGCACACAGGTGTGCTCCTGCTGCCCCGTCCCCGCGGCCGGCTCCTTCGTGCTCTGCTCGGCTGCCAGGGTCTCACCCAGGCCCGGCCCCCGGCCCCTGGCCCTGCCCTGTTGCGTTCCACAGCCTCACCGCCTCCTGGCGTACTGCGATGCACCTGTTTGTGCTGGTTTTCTCTTTCTCCTCGGTACCTGGTGCTTGGTAAACACGCGTGGCATAATGGTTGCACGGGATTTCCGTGAGCAGCCATTTCTCAGAGCATCCGCTCATCTGTTTAGGGCCTGGAAAGGCAGCACTGGCAGCCACAGATGGAGTCACACGTGTGCCCCGTCCTTGCTGGGCGGCCTCAGCTTCCTAAGTGCATCCTGCCCCCCTGCCTCGCAGGCTGCAGCACGGGGACCGGGGATTTCCAGGAAGGGGGCCTGGTGGCGTGACCTCAGCCCTGGCTGGGACTCGCTCCACCTCCCCAGGGCTCACTTCCTCCATCCCTGACACGGCAGACGAAGCATGGGAACCTTCTAGAAAGTTCACCGGATCCAGCTGTTGCCTAATCTACAGCAAGGACCGGCCTTCACTCCCCGGCTGCAAACCAGGGGCCCACCCCAAAGCAGAAGCCAGCAGAGCCAGCAGGGACCTTGGCGGGCAGGGGGGCCTGTCCAAGGATGCGCCCCTCCCCCCGCGGCAGCCCTTCACGGAGCACCTGCTGTGAGGCCAGCACTGTGCAGAGCTCCCCAGGGAGCACAGTGCCCTGCTGCTGTGAATGCAGGCGCTGTCGGGGTGCGTGCACCTTGTCCTCGTCTGCTCCCACCCTGGTGAGGGGAGGTGGGCCCGGATGCAGAGCTGAGCTCCGGTCCGGAACGGTTTGAGTCCAGGAACCCCGTAAGCATCCCATGAGCGCCATGGGCCTTGAGACACAGAGAAATGACACAGCTGCCCACAGTCCCCTCCGGGGAGGGGCTTGCCACCCGGCGCTGCTGCTGCCCTGAGGTCTGGGGGGCGTCTGTCCCGCTGGCTGCATGGGCAGATCCGCTCGCTGCCATGGTCATGTTTGTTTGTTTGTTTGTTTTTTGACAGGCAGAGTGGGCAGTGAGAGAGAGAGACAGTCCACCCTCCAATGGCTGTTGCGGCCGGCGCACCGCGCTGATCCAAAGCCAGGAGCCAGGTGCTTTTCCTGGTCTCCCATGCGGGTGCAGGGCCCAAGCACCTGGGCCATCCTCCACTGCACTCCCTGGCCACAGCAGAGAGCTGGCCTGGAAGAGGACAAAATCCGGCACCCCAACCAGGACTAGAACCCGGGGTGCTGGCGCCGCAGGTGGAGGATTAGCCTATTGAGCCACGGTGCCAGCCAGTCATGGTGTTGTCTACGGGATGGTCAGCCTGATTCCAGCCTCTGGTCCTTCACAAGCAAGCGGGGCCCCCTGGGAAAGAGGCCAGCGGGCAGGGCGGGCAACTGAGAGTGGAGTCTAAGGACGTTTTCTCCAGCGCTGGCTCATGGCACAGTCCCACAGGAAAGCAGGGGGAGGAAGAGGCGCCCATTTCCCAGGTGAGGAAACTGAGGCACAGCAGAGCCCGGAGCCCACAGAGCAAGGAGGGCAGCGCAGGAGGGAGGCTGCTCTGAGCACAGCGTCCGCGTCTCCTCCCCGTGGAGGGAGAAGTCTCAGCGATGCAACTTGACTCGGAGCAGCCGCTGTCCGCAGAGCCCGCGCCAGACACGCTGGGAGCACAGATCCACGGGGCGTCCGCAGCGCACCTTCAGAAAACCTGTGTGGTGAAAATCCCTGCGTGGACTTCATTTTTTTATATTTTTTTGCATCAGGATGAACTTTTTTTTTTTTTTTAATTTTCATCGACTTGAAAGGCAGAGTGACAGACACAGAGAGATCTTCCATCCAGCAGCCCACTCCCAAATGCCTAAACAGCAGGGACTGGGCCAGGCTGAAGCCAGGAGCCAGGAGCTCCATCCGGGTCTCCCACCTGGGTGGCAGGGCCCCAGGACCCGAGCCATCTCTGCTGCCTCCCAGGGTGTGCGTTAGCAGGGAGCTGGATGGGAAGCACAATAACTCAGATCGAAACCAGGCGCCCGACAGGGGATGCGGTGGCCCAAGCAGCGGCTTGACCCGCTGTGCCGCAGCGCTGGCCGCTGAACTTATCCTCAATTTCATTTTTGCATGAACATTTTGAAGTCCCGTGGAAGCTCCTACTGCCGGCGATGTTGTCAAAGGGATCACACTGGTGATGCCGAACAGTTTTCATGGAGTATCTCATTTAAGCGTCAACCATCCCAGGGGTGTGAGCAGCAGCACCCCACGATTCCCTCTGTGGCCTGCAGCGCATCTACCCATTTCTGAGAACGGAAGCCTGAGGAAGCCAGGAGCCTCACCCTCCACACGGGCTCTGCCCTCCCCACCTGTGCCGCGTGGCCCCGGCTGAAGCTGGACAGGGGGAGGTGAATAGGTTGTCCTTGAGCAGCTTCCCAGATTGTTCTAGAACTGCACTCCCTGCATCCTGCACTCCCTGCATCCGGGCCTTGGCATCCCCACCGTCTTCTCTCTTCTGTAACACCTTGGAGCTCCTGATCTCCCGTTGCACACACTGGAGGCCCAGTGGAAGGCTGGGGTCTCCGTGGGAGCCGGGAGGGACCAGAAAGAGGAGGGGAGAGTGGCCAGGGGAGGAGGAGGCCTGGCCTGGCAGAAGGTGGGGGACCATCAGGCAGCCATGAGGCACAGGTGGGGTCTTCCTCCCGGGTGGGAGGGCTGGCTGGCTGGGCGAGGCCTGGGTGGTCCCTGCCTTGGGGGCGCTCCCTCCCCTCCCCTCCCCTCCCGCCTCCTTGGGGGGGGGCCCCCAGCGTGCGGCGCGGTTATGCGTTTAGCTTCACTGAGAATCGGCTTAGCAGCCCGCACCCTTGGCACCTGCAGGCTTACGACACGCGATGTCTGGCGAATGGAAATTCAATTGCTTTAATATAGAGACTGCTCGGCCGCCGCGGACCCCGAGCCTCTTATTAAGAATCTGATGGAATTTCTAAACAGGGAGAGAGCCCCGTGGAGGGGGCGCGCCCGTCGCTCGCCAACGTTGCTCCCGACATATTTATGGCTCCAATAAAATCTCCCATCTGGTATATTTTAAAATAAAATTGAAAATTTATCACTTTGCCGGACTGGGTTTGTCGTTTTCCCTGGAAGGAGATAGCGGGCCCCAGATTCCGGGCGGGAGAGGTTAGGCCGGGCTCTGATGTAAATTTCAAGCCCAGCCTCATTACAGCTGTCTGGGCCTGCTGCCTCTCTGTGGATGGCCGCTGGCTCCCTCCGACAGCCCGGAGCCTCCGTGCCTCTCCTCGCTCCACCAGGTCTGGATGAACCTGGACAACGGGGGGAGCCCAGGCTGCTGGGTGCTGGCAGGGGGCCTCCTGTGGACCAGAGTGCAGCCAGGAGCCAGGAACTCCATCCAGGGCTCCCGCATGGGTGACGTCTTCTGTTGCCTCCCAGGGAGCTGGATCAGAAGCGCAGAACCCTAGTAGCAACTTACACCCTGCACCCCTGCCTAGTCCCTCTTTTTCAGGGGTCTCCTATTTCTGCTTTCTCTCCCTTGGGCTGGAGGTGGAGGGAGCTCAGTAGCCAGGTCTCCCACGCGGGTGCAGGGGCCCAAGGACCTGGGCCAGCCTCCGCTGCTTTCCCAGGTGCATCAGCAGGGAGCTGGGTGGGAAGTGGAGCCGCCAGGACTCGCATGGGCGCCCCTCTCCTACCCCAAGCCCTGCCCCCCACTCACACCCAGGCCCCTCCTTTCTCTGCAGCACCTGTGGGCGGGGCTTTTGAAAACAGTGATGTCCTCCATCCCCAGGGCAGGCCCAGAGCTCAGCTTGGGTGGACACACAGGTGCAGCAGCTGTCCTCCATGGCCTGTCCACACTTCCCTCCCTGGACCCAGCGTGGCCAGGCCAGACTGCTGCCTCCTCCACCCAGCCCCAGCCTCGAGGGACGCTCCCGATCGTGAACAGCCTTCTCTGCCTTTCTCTTCAAGGCCACCTCCTCCAGGGTGCACAGGGCACACTCAGGCTCAGCAGGGCGCCCCCTGAGCCTACAGCTTTTACTGCATCGCCTGCTGCGTGTGCTGGGGGGTCCTGGGGTGGGGATTCTGTGTCCCACATTTGTTAACAGTCCCTGAACAAGCTGGTCAGTGCAAGGGGTCCCCCCCAAACTTCCCGGAAAATGCATGCTATGGACAAGTCACATGTAGATTTCAAAACTGTTTTGCACCAAAATAAATGTATCTTTTAGTGGCATTTCCCAACGGCTCTCTCCAGAGAGCAGCACCCCTGCCTCTCCTGGGCCTCGGTTTCCCCTCCTGTAGCACAAGGGGACAGGGCCACAGGCCTTCAGGATCTTCCAAGCATCAAGGGCGACCAGGTCTCAGCTGCTGGAACAAGAGGGGACAGCCTGCGTCTCGGTTCCTCCTGCAGTGGCCTCCACTCCAGGTCTCAGGAGCGAGCCCCAGGAAGGACCTGGAGTGAGGGCCCAGCATGGGCTGTGTGGCCGGGTGGGGCTGAGCCTCCCTGAGGTCTCAGTTCTCATCTGTTAAATGGGGGCAGTCAGCACTGCTGTGCCTCTCAGGTGGCGGCCAGGCCGGCTGGAGCCCCGGCTCCGACTCGGCCACCGCCCCCTTCTGGACGGCCCGGCCCTTGGGCTCAGGGGTCCCTGGGGCTCTGCTGCCCTCCAGTGGCCAGAGGCCCCTGGGCACCTAAACCCAGTGAGCTGCTGGCTAATTCCAGGGCACCTGCCCCATCCAGGGACAGACAAGAAGGTGGCAGCGCCCGCAGCAGTGGCTCAGGTCCCCAGCACTTCCAAGCCCAAGCCGGGGCCTGTCACCTTGCAGGAGACACACCTGGGAGGGAGCTGTACCTGCAACCTGCCTCACTTGGGTGCAACCCCTGGCCTCGGCCCCGCCCCGCCAGCCGCCAGCCGCCCTCCGCCCTCCGCCCCAGTGAAGTGGCGTTCCCTGTGCCTTCTCCCGGGGTCATCCCTGCTTTGTGGGTCAGTGTTGGGGGCGGGGTGGGGGAACCTTAGCCCCCTCTTCCTCCTTGATTAATCAAATATTTATAATACCGGTCTCCGTCATGATTGATGGACAGAACAGAGCTAATTACCCTGGAGATGAAAATGACTGTTTCTGTTTAAAAAGGCTGCAAATGAGTTAATTATTTCCTTCGCTCACCTCTCTAACCTCGTTACACTTCTAAATGAATAGCGATATTGATCTTGGAGCCGATTCTGGCGCTACACCGCCCGAGCGGGTTTAATTAGGGCCGGGAAACGCTGCACTGCCTCCTCCTCCTGACCGAGGAGATTAGTCTTGGGTTTTACTTACACTTCCTTGCACGGACCCACGCGGGGAAGGCCACGGGGCAGCTGCCGTGGCCGCCTCCGGTCACAGCTCGGGGCTCAGGTTCGCCAGGGGGGAGCCCAGCATCACCTGGGCCTCCACCGCGCCTTGCCTGAACGGACAGGACTCCCGCGGCCTCCTGGGCCTGACCCCGCGAAGGCTGCCTGAGCGAATCTCAGCTCCACAGGGAGCAGGGGCAGGAGACCCGCATCCCCGCATCCCCGCATCCCCGCATCCCCGCATCCCTGCCTGGGCTGCTCCTGACGTCAAGGTGACCTTGAGCGAATCTGGCCTAACTGGGACTCAGCAGTTTGTCTTATGTCAGTGCCTCCCACCTGCTCAACACCAGCCACAGAGGTGAGGAGAGCACGGGCCGGGCGGGGGATGGGGAAGGGGTCCCAGGGCTGGGGACCTCTCCTCCTTCTTATTCAAAATGAAACTTTCTCTTGACCTTGGTGCCCTGAAAGAGGGGGCTACATTCAGGGCTCCTCCCCCAGCTCCCGCCCCCTCCTCTGTGTCCAATGTCCCCTGTGGAACGCCATCACCCGGGCCCCCTCTCTTTGCCAAACACAGCCAGTGCGGCTGTCCCAAGGCTTTGCCCATGGGCGACCCCGCCCCCTTCTCTGCTCTCCTTAGCAGGTGCCTCCCCTCCCAACCCTCGGGACTCTCAGGATTGGGCCTTAAGCTCTCTCCTCTCTTCTTTTTCATTCTACAAATATTTATTGATTGTTGTTATTTAATTAATTTATTAAAACATTTTTAAAAACCATTCATTTTCATTTTATGTGGAAGTCAGGGTGACAGAGAAAAAAGGAGAGACAGAGAGAGAGAGATTTCGTCTGCTGATTCCATCTGCAAACGCCCACAACAGCCAGGGCTGGGCCAGGCTGAAGCCAGGAGCCAGGAACTCCGCCCAGGTCTCCTACACAAGCGGAGGGGCCCCAGGACTCGAGCCCTCCCCTCTGCCTCCCGGGTTGCTCATTAGCAGGAAGATGGATCAGAAGCAGAAGCGGGACTCGGGTCAGGCACTCTGATATGGGATCTGGGTGTCCCAAGCCATGGTTTAACTCCTAAGCCAATAGCCCACTGCTACTTTTGAAAGATGTGACTTGAGGGTCCTGGTGGCACCGTGGGTTACGCTGCTGCCTGCAAAGTCAGCACCCCATGTCGGAACGCTGGTTCAGTCCCAGCTGCACCCTTCCCAGCCAGCTCCCTGCTGGTGCTTGTGGGGAACAACTCGGACTAGACTAAGTTACTGGAATTAAGACTTATTCTATGCATCTGCTCTCCCACAATATGGCGCTGGGAGAGGAGGAAAAACAACTTTTACACAGCTGCCTCCAGTTCGACCAATAACCTGCAGGAGCTGATCCTGCTCCTGATTGGAGGAGAGCAGCGTACTTGGCGTGTGGGTAGCAGAGTTGGGATTGGTGGAAGAGGACTATAAAGGAGGAGAGAGACAACATGCACCAGGAACATCTAAGGGGAACACCTGAGGGAACACCTGTGCAGCCCCCGAGAGAGTCGGCCGGTGGTGTGCCGCTCCCCGGTGGAAGTGGGGAAAGTGGCAGGGGGAACCGCCCTTCCACGGAGGTGGGAGGGACGGTAGCCAACCCGGGAAGAACCAGCAGCAAACCCGGGAAGGGCCGAGCAGACGAAAGAACAGCGCAGGGTCCTGTGTCATTCCTCCACGAAGAGGGGGAGCGACAGGTGCTCCTTGGGAGGAAGATGGTGTGGGTGATTGGGCCCCTGCACCCACTTGGGAGACCCAGAGGAGGCTCCTGGCTTTGGCTGGGCCCAGTCCTGTCATCGCAGCCATTTGGGGAGTGAACCAGCAGATGGAAGACCTTTCTCTCTCTCTCTCTCTTTCTCTGTGTGTGTGTGTGTGTCTTTCCCTCTCTCTCCCAGCTCCAAACACCAGGACAACTGTGGGTGTTATGCAATACACAAAGCTGTCATGAGCGTGGGTCCAGGTGTGCACACGCCCAGGTGAGCAGTTTGTGGCAGGTGGGCATGGATCAGGTTGTGCACATGCCCAGGTGGGGCCTGTTGTCTCCCATGGGGTTCTCCCACCCCACTGGCCCCTGGTGCGCAGGGCTCTGGACAGAGCGGACTGCCCGCCGTGAGCAGGGCGGAGGCTCCAGCGCCAGGGGTGAGCAGAGCCACGGGGGCATAGGGGGTGGAGCAGCCTCTGTGGCGGCAGCAGGTGGGAATAGAAACAGCAGGGGGCACCTGCGGGGGTGGGGTGGGGTGGGGGCAGGGCTCCCACTCGGCTCTCTGCCTCCGCCTGACAACCTCGGCTGGGAGTGAGTCTGCCTGGAGCCTGCCAGGCAGGCACTGGGGGCCCAGGGCGCCGGCACCTCCTGCACCCCCCCGCCCCCCCCCTCCCGGCTCACAATTAGCGGCTCTTGTCTCTAATTGACTCCTCTGGTGCTCACAGGACAATTAGAATTTAAATTGCCTTTTAGAAAGGTCACAAAAAACGTGATCAAAGAGGAATCTATTAGGGGCTGGAGCGGCCCCTCCCACGGGCCGGAGTCCCGGTGGGGGCGGGGCCACACCCGCCCAGGACCCTCTGTCTCCAGGGCTTCTGGTCCCTGCTGTGGGGAGAGGGGGGTCAGTAAGTCCACCCCCACCCCGTCCTGGGGCCTCATGTCTGCTCCCCCACAGTGCCTCTCACACAGGGCCTCCGTCAGCCCAGACCCTGCTGGCCCCAGTACCGTGCCCCACCGCGCTCCGACAGCCAGTTCCATCCCTCTCCCAGCCCTGTGAACTTCGGTGAGCCGCTTGCTCCCCCCACAAACCTCAGTGGTTGGAGGGGACTCCGTGAACCCTGGACACAAAACCAGCGTTGGGGGCCCCCGGCAGGTGTGAGACGTGGCCAGGCTCCAGGGGCGGGGGTGGGGGGGGCAGAGGGAAGTCTGTGACGGCAGCCGGGAGGGGAGGTGGCGGCAGCCCTGAGGTCAGGAGACAGTGTCACTGCTCCTTAGACGCAGGCAGCGTGGGGCTGCGGGCACAGGAGCGCCGGTGATCCCCGCCGACCACCAGGGCCGCGCCTCTTCATCCGGATGCCCCGCAGCACCCCGGCCCCTGACCTGGTGCTGGCCTGGTCCCTGCCCCCACGGCCCGGCTCAGGCCTGCAGCCCCCAACCCCCCCAGCCCTGTGCTCCTGCCCCACCCACCATGCTCCCGTACCTTCTCCCCAGCACCAGCAATGGGGGGGCTTCCTCCTCTCCTGGCTCCTGGCCAGTGGGCAGAGCCGGGGACAGGGGCCGCACTCCTGGCCACAGTGTCCCGCACACCTGCAAATGAGGCGAGCACAGGTGTGGGCCTTTCAGGTCGTCTCAGGTGCCGCCCCCCCCCCCCCCATGCCGGGAGGGCTTCATGGGCAGAATCTGCTGGCCTGGATGCCGACACTTGTTTACCTGGAGCAAACAGGGCATCAACAACAACAATAACGAATCCGTAAGCAGGCCGGCGCCGCGGCTCACTAGGCTAATCCTCCGCCTTGCGGCGCCAGCACACCGGGTTCTAGTCCCAGTCGGGGCGCCGGATTCTGTCCCGGTTGCCCCTCTTCCAGGCCAGCTCTCTGCTGTGGCCAGGGAGTGCAGTGGAGGATGGCCCAGGTGCTTGGGCCCTGCACCCCATGGGAGACCAGGAAAAGCACCTGGCTCCTGGCTCCTGCCATCGGATCAGTGCGGTGCGCCGGCCGCGGCGGCCATTGGAGGGTGAACCAACGGCAACGGAAGACCTTTCTCTCTGTCTCTCTCTCTCACTGTCCACTCTGCCTGTCAAAAAATAAATAAATAAATAAATAAATAAATAAATAAATAAATAAATAAATAAATAAAAAAGAATCCGTAAGCAAAACACAAGACGCGTGGGGGCTGGGAGCCCCCCGCTCAAAGCATGCGTGGTCCAGCCTCTTCCTCGGAACGGTCTGGCCTGGATCCCCAGGCCCTCAGCCCTTCCACCACAGGGACCACCTAAGTCCCATTCACCAATAGGAAAAGTGAGCGGAGGGTGGCCTGGGACCACTACTCAGATCCTATAGTCAGGCCCGGCTTAGCTCAGCGGGTGCCACCTGTCAGGTGGGCTGCCTGCTGGGCCTGGCCTGCAGGGGGCTCCTGGGCCCCGGCCACTCTGCACGGGCCTTACCCAGCCCGGCCGTCTCAGGCTCCAGGCCGAGAGCTCTTGGTCGGTCCCCAGGAGCTGGCACCTGCAGCCACCAAGCCTCCGGGAGGCACTGCCACCCCCACTGCCTGAGCCGCTCCAGGCACTGAGGCCCCAGAGGCGGGCACACCTGTCCTTCCTCCCTCCCTGCAGGGCTCCGGCAGGCTGTGGGGGCCCCGGCCCTCCCCTGTGTTGATGGCTAAAGAGAAACGGCCGTGTGCCCTGCAAAATGGGGAGACAGCCCGTCCCGCGTCCTTGCTGCTGTCGGCCAGTCCTGGGCCAAAGCCGGAGGAGTCAGCGTGGGAGGCCGGGCCGAGGGGCAGCAGCACAGGCTGCGCAGGTGCCGTTCAGAGGGCCGGGGAGAGGCCCGGTCAGGGCAGCCCGGGGCCCTGGGGGGGCCTGGTGAGGGCGCGTGCTTTTGTGAGGGCGCACTGGTGTGTCTGTGTGTTTGTGGGTGCTGTGTGTGTGTCTGGGCGAGTGCAAACAGAGCAGCACCACACACTGATCAAATGTGCCCGTCCTTTATTGCCCTAAAGAACTCTCGACCGGAAGCCCAAGGCAACAGGGTTTATAAAGGCAAAAACCACAAGGAGGGAGGGGGATACACTAGGGTCACGCTGACCTGAGGCCTAACCTAATGTCAATTACAGTCTTGACAGAGAGGCTGCCTCTCTGTTTTAAGCTTGAGCAATCGTGCTAGGGAGTTTCTACTGCCAAGTGGGGTGCAGTGGGCTGCTATTGTCCGAGTTTTAGATCATAGTTTCAGACCAGAGTCTTACGGTGTGCTGTGATGGAGTCCCCATTGTCAAGGTGTTACTTCAGCATAGACATGAGGTGTGCACACCTTGCGTGGTAGCGTGCCAGGCGTGTGAAGGGGGTGCGCATGCGCCTGTGTGCGTGTCCTAGTGCTTACGAGCCAGGCGTCCTCACCCAACACCCTGACCCTGGCCCTGGTCCCTGGGCTCCCACAGGCCCTGATTCCAGGGGTCTCAGTGTCCTGCAGGCTGGAAAGCTGACACATGTGCACAGTGGGGTGACACGGCGGGGTCCTTGGGCCGGGACAGATGTGGCCTTTAGTGAGTGGGGGGGCACAAAGATGGAGCCTCCTGTCCAGGGGCTGGGTGGATGCAGCAGAGCCCGGAGCCATGCCCTGGGCAGCGTGGCGTGGCGGGAGGAGGCCAGCGGCCTGGCCAGGGCTGCTGAGCCGCACATCAAAGCCAGGAGGTATTCCCAGGACAGTGGTCTCCCTCCTGCCGAGAGACAGATGTCCCTTTGATGGTGAGAAGAAAGGAAGTCCTGTAGCTGAGACGGGGAGAAGGAGGGGGACTGAGTGTCTTCCCTGTAGCCACCAGGGACCCAGAGAGCCCATCAGAGAGGCCACTGGGGGCTGCTGCGCTGGGTCAGAGTTCCAGGTGGGGGCTGAACACTGGCCACTTCCTGGCACCGGTGCAAGCCGTGGGAGCTGCAGAAGCGTGGGCTCCCTGGCCACGAGCCCCTCATGCCCTCCTGCGGCTGCCCGGGCCAGGTGTCTCCCCGCCCACCTCTTTCCCAGGTGCCCTCTGCAAACACGCTCACCTGGGGCAACCTTCGGCTGAGCTGGGAGGTGAGGGCCTTGACCCTCCCCTACCACCCCCAGGGCCCAAATCCACTTCTGGAAGCCGGCTCTGATCACTCCCACCCTGGCCTTCCCTACACCTGCACCCAGCTGGCAGTATGAACAGCGGTGCCGTGGGCGTCCCACCCAGGACCACCGTTGTGGGGGTGGGAGTGCCTCTGGGCGAGGGGGGGGCTATGCTTCCTGTGATGGGGAGGCCAGGCTGGCCTCCTGCACTCCACTGTCACATCTCAGAGAGGCGCTCAGGGGGACCCGCCATGGCTCCACTAGTCCCCTGGGGTGCAGGCAGCTGCTGGGTCACGAGCAGGTCCAGAGGGGGAGGAGCCTCCTCTGGGCAGCCTTCCCCTGGGGCAGCGGCTAGGTTCATGGCTCCGGCTCTGGGACCGGGAGGAGTTGTCACAGAAAGCTGCCTGGTGTCGCCATGCCCCGTCTCAAACCACAACATCTCCCTGGCCTTCTCCCCTCACCGCACCCCTCTTCCCACACTCCCATGGGAAGGCGGACCCCATGCCAGGGCCTGGCCTGCTGCTGCCCCCACGCCCTCTTACTCCCCACCTACCCCGGGGGTCAAGGTGCTACCAGGCAGGTCCAGAGGACTTGCCGGCCCTCACCCCAACTCTGCCTCTGCCCTCTGCCCTCTGCCCTCTGCCTCCAGCCTCTGTGCTGTCAGCCCCCCCCCCCCCCGCCCAGGCTTCACACACCCCTCTCTCCCCGTTGCCACAGGGCCCAGCTCTTCCAAAGTCCCCTCGCTGGGGCCGGTGCTGTGGCGCAGCAGGTTAAGCTGCACCTGCGATGTCAGCATCCCATGGGGTGCCAGTTCGAGTCCCGGCTGCTCTACTTCCGATCCAGGTCCCTGCTGATGTGTATGGGAAAGCAATGGAAGTGGACCCAAGTCTTTGGGCTCCCGCCCCCACGTGGGAGACCTGGATGAGCTCCTGCCTCCTGGCTTGGGTCCGGCCCAGCCCTGGCTTTGCAGCCGTCTGGGGAGTGAACCAGCAGATGGACTTTCTCTCTCTCTCTAACTTACTTTCTTTCTTTCTTTCTTTCAAGATTTATTTATTTTATTTGAAAGGCAGAGTTACAGAGACAGAGGCAGAGAGAGAGAGAGAGATCGTCCATCCGCTGGTTCACTCCCAGATGGCCGCAACAGCCAGAGCCAGGAGCCAGGAGCCAGGAGCTTCCTCCAGGTCTCCCACGCGGGTGCAGGGGCCCAAGGACTTGGGCCATCTATGCTTTCCCAGGCCATAGCAGAGAGCTGATCGGAAGAGGAGCAGCCAGGATTAGAGCTGGTGCCCATATGGGATGTCGGTGCTTCAGGCCAGGGCTTTTTTTTTTTGACAGGCAGAGTTAGAAAGAGAGAGACAGAGAGAAAGGTCTTCCTTCCGTTGGTTCACCCCCCAAATGGCCGCCTCGGCCGGCGCACTACGCTGATCCGAAGCCAGGAGCCAGGTACTTCGTCCCGGTCTCCCATGCGGGTGTAGGACCCAAGCACTTGGGCCACAGCAGAGAGCTGGACTGGAAGAGGAGCAACCAGGACAGAATCTGGCACCCCAACGGGGACTAGAACCTGGGGTGCCGGCACCACAGGAGGAGGATTAGCCAAATAAGCCGTGGCGCTGGCCTGGCCAGGGCTTTAACCCACTAAGCCACAACACCAGCTCCTCTGCCTTTCAAATAAACAAATAAGTCTTAAGAGAGAGAGAGAGAGAGAGAGAGACCTCTCATGGCCCTTACATATACACCTGCTCACCGGCATGCCGGGCCCTTCCTTCTGTCCAGAGAGCGTCCACTCCCAGCTGAGCCAGCCTCCACGTGCATCCCCCGCCCTGCCAGCCTGCAGTGAACTTGGCTCTGACCTCTAGGGAAGGAAAGGGAAATAAAACAGGGTTGGGGGTGCAAGAGGCATTGGGGGAAAAGTGGCTTTCCCGAGCCTGGACCTGAGGCCCACACCCCAACAGCCCCTGCTGACCGGGGCTTGTCACTCTCTCTACATTCTCTGCTGATGGCGCAACAATACAAACCTTCACGTGGGCCGAGCGAGAGGCCAGGCCGGGAGCCCAGGAGAGGCGGGGGAGAGGAAGAAAGGTTATTATAGAGGCGTCAGCCTTGTTTATGGCCCGTTATCAGCCAGGGAGCAACCCGGCAGCTCAGGCTTTCAGCTGTGCTGGGAGTGTAAATAATTTTTTATTTTCAGCTGCATTTAGCTATTTTAAAATATACACCCGCCAGCCGCCGTGGGGAGCCAGTGGGGCCTGCTGGGGCGACGCCCGGGTCGGGGCAGCCCCTTTGAAGGGAGCAGGCTGACAGTTAACAGTTCCAAAGCCGAGGTGGGGGATTAAGGCTTCCCTCCTGGAGGAGCGCAGGGGGAGACCAAGCCTGGCTTGGGGGCAGGACGGCGGGAGGCGGCCCTGGCGTTCCTGGAAAGGCCACCGTGCAGCCTTCTTCCTGCTGTCACTCACTGCTCCACACTTGCTCTGCACCTGCTGTGTGCAGGGGCCACAAGGGCGCAGGGGCAGGGGAGCTTAGAGAGACGCTCAGGGACTGGTGCCCAGATCCCTCCTCTCCGAGTGCATAGAGTTCCAGGCTGGTAGTGGGGTCGCGAGGAGGACGCGCCGTGGGACTGGGCCACGCCTGCAACCCCAGGCGACGACTCCCAGGGGGACAGTGAGGGTCCTCACCTTGCCCAGGTGTGGTGACCAAGAGACGACGCCCCCTCGATCCTCGTGCACAGCGGCGCCCTCCGGGGTCCCTAAGTGCCCCAGAGGCCAGCACAGGAAGCAGCAGGAAGCCGAGCTCTGTCTCCTGGGACCTCTTGGAAGGGTTCAGCCCCCTGGGCGGCTCCAGAGAAAGATCCCCAAGGGAGTGGGGGATGGCGAGGGGCGGGGCGGGGGAGGCCCCGGGCCTGGCCGGAGGGGAGGGCGAGGCCAGTGTCCAGACGGCCTGTGATCCCTCGAGGCTGCCCCCCCGGAGGAGCAGCTCAGAGAAGGGCCGCGGTGCGCTCACCCCCTGAGAGTTGTGTGCTGGGTATGTGGCCGGCGTGCAACCCGCCCCTACCTCTGGGGGCTTCTGTGCCTGGCGCCCCCTGGATGCCCCCTCTGTCTGACCCATGCAGGGGGCAGCTTCCCATATCCCATGTGCCCTTGCAGCTTCCCAGGGCAGGGCCAGAGGGACACTGGCATAGGCAGGCTCAGAGAACAGAGAAGGAGAGAATCCAATTCTCAGGCCCACCATTTTGCTGGACAGCAGGCCCCCAGGGCCCTCCCCAGGGCCCGGTTCTTCTGGCTGGGACTGAGGTTTAGGAGAGGAGGCATCCGGTTGGGCACTCAGCCCTGAGGGTGGATTAGGACAAAAGCAGGGAGCTGCACGGGGCCGGACTCAAGACTGTACTTAGACCTCATAGAGGGCCTGTGGACCGTGAGCAAGCCAGGGAAGCAAGGAGGCAGGAGAGGGGAGAGGCAGAGGGTCCCGAGGAGAGGGAGCAGCAGGGGCTCTGCACCTGCCGCCCGCCCCTTGTCATTGCTCCAGTCAGCTGTAAACACTCTGATGTTCACAACACAGCTCCAAGAGCGAGGCCGATGTGAAGCAGACGGGGACCGAGCAGCACTGGGGTTGATGGTCTATGGAGGCCCGGGCGGGGGGCAGGGGAGGTGGGCATCCGGGAACAAGGGGCAGAGCAGGCGCGACTTCAGAGTGGACACAGGAGACTGCCAAGCACACTGGGTGGGGAGGACATTCCTTGTAGAGGGGACCCCATGACCAAAGATCCCAATGCCCGTGGACACATGGGTCCCATGGGGACATGCGAGGCCGTTGGTGGGGCCGGATGAGCGTCCCGAGGCACAGAGCTCTGGAGGATGCTAACTGTGAGTAAACCGCAGCTCCTGCAGTCAGAAATATTCAGGAAACCCTGGACTATGGGATCAACGCACACAAATCCCTGTTTTCTCCTCCCGAGCAGTGGCTAATCAAGCTCAGAAAACAATTCCAGTTCCATTAACTTCAAAAAGCATAAAATAGCTAGGAATAAGTTTAACCCAGGAGGCACAGAACTTGTACCCTGGAAACTACAGAGCTCTATGAAAGAAGAGTGAAATAAACGGGAAGGCATCCCATGTTCATGGAGTGTGGAGCGGGCATCAGTCTTCCCATCACTGTGCGGTTGGTTCGATGCAGCTCCCGTCGGAATCTCAGAGGGCCTTTCGCAGAAGCAGAGAAGATGATCCCCACATTTATACAAAAACGCAAAGGACTGCTGGTGGGAATGCAAAAACGGTACAGCCACTTCGGAAGGCAGTTTGGCAGGTCCTCACAAAACTAAACATACACTTCCCATGCGATGCAGCCGTCACGCTTCTTGGTATTCACCCAAATGAGTTGGAAACATATGTCCACACGGAAACCTGCACATGGCTGTTTATAGCAGCTTCCCTCCTGGGTGCCAGAACTTGGAAGCAACCAAGATGTCCTTCGAGAGGTGAATAATGAATAAGCTGCACAGGAGGAACGGAGTGCTTCTCAGAGCTAAAAGGGAGCGTGGACAGACAGGGAAGGAAATGCATTCCAGTAAGGGAACAAAAGCCAGTCCCACAGGCCACGTGTTGTACGTGACACTGCGGAGGGGCGGGACTACAGAGGTGGCAAAGGGAGCAGTGGTTGCCGGGGGTCGGGGAGGGCGGGTGGCATGCGAGGGGCCTTTGGGGACAGGGACGCCTCTGCAAGGTGCTGCAGTGGGGGACACACGTCTTTCTCAATCTGCATTTGTCAAGCACATAGGATGCGACAGGGGGCCCTTCCTGGGGAGTGACGTCCTGGCGTAGGACAGCCAGGGTGTGTCCGTGTGCAGGGGACGCATGGGGACTCCTGCCCTGTGTCCACTTTGCTGTGAACTCCAAACTTGTCTGAAATACAGCCTACTTGAAGACACGCGAGGGACCCAGAATAGCCACAGCTGGATGCTGACAACGGAGGGACAGTTGTGCGCCCTCCGCCTGCTTTTCCCAACACACACGTGGATGCAGGGGCCCACAGACTCGGGCCATCTTCCACCGCCTTCCCAGGTGCAATGGCAGGAAGCTGGATCAGAAGCAGAGTAGCCAGGACTCGAACCGGCGCCCATATGGCATGCCCGTGTCACAGGTGGCAGCTCCATCCGCTACCCCAAAACATCAGCCCTGAACAAACATTTGGGGGACAATCCTGTAGTTAATAACACCCTCCCTCGAGACCGTAGAGCCTTGGCACTCATAATCCCTCGCTTGGCACCTGTAGAAACCTAGGCTGGCAACAGAGGGAGGCAGGAGGCTGGGGCACCCATCACAGTGCCCGGGCCACAGCTGAACCACAACGCCACCTCCACTCTGCAGCTGCCTGCGTCTGCCTCCTCCCGGAGCCACTCAGCAGCCCTGTCTGTCAGGAGGCGGGGTCGGCTTCCCCACTCCCTGGGTCTGCACTGGACTCCTGACCGACCAGCTCGGGCCAAGGGGATGTGGTGGGAGTGACCAGGGACTGCCCTAAGGAGCTCGCATCAGTACCCCCTGCTCCCTGGACACCTGCTGCAGGCCCAGGGCCACAGGCAAAGCACCCAGTTGTCCCTGCAGAGGCCACCCTGGACCAGCAGCTCCCAGCAGGTCCCACACCCATGAGTGAGCTCACCTGGGCGGCAGCGCCCCCACCCACACGCAGACACCCAGCAGACTCGCAAGGGTAATAAACGCTTGTTTAGGGCACTCAGCTTTGGGATTGCCAAGGAACCATCGTCGGTGGAGCCCAAAACCAGAGCCCCCACCCGTACCTCCACTGCCTTGAGACCACCGAGGTACCAGTCGATGCAGGCTGGAAGCTAATGGGTGGTCCAGGGCGCAGGGCACACCATGCGGCGGCTACAAACTGAGGTCAATCCACGTGCAGTGACGGGGACACGGCCCCGACCTATCTGGTGAGGGAGAAAGGCAGTGGCTGGTTGGGGGGTGGGCCAGGACCCCAAGTTGTTCCACTGGCACAGACCCCTCCCTCGCTCTGTCTTCAATATCAGAGCAGGAAGTACTTCCAGGGAAACTGAGGCACAGTGGGGATGGGGACATCCCAGAGCCTCTGTGTGAAGTTGTGGTTGTCCCAAGGACCTGTTCACCTTGGGAGCCCAGGGCATCCCCCAGCCCCGCAGGGACCAGCAGACAAAGCCAGGGCCCAGGAGGAAGAGGAACAGAGCCAAGGGGAAGAGGGGGTGGGGCGGGCTTCGGTGCCAGACGCTGTCCAGAGCCTGCAGCAGCGGCCAGTTAATAAGCAAGAATAACAGAGAGAAGGGAGCGAAATGTCACATGCACGCTGATGCCATTAGCCACCCGAGAAGGGAAATAGCACATAATTAGGCCGGGCCTCTGTTTGCTTTTCTGCAGGGGGAGGGGCCTGGGCCTCCAGGGAGGGGGAGAGGGAGGATTCCAGGGCTGGGGCATCCGACCATGGGCCTCCCACTCCCCACTTCCGGGGCCTGACGGACAGGCGGAGGAGGACAGGTGGTGCCGGGCTGCGTCCCGTCTCCCGCGCAGGCCGCCTTGTTCAGCTGCCTGTTTGTTTATATTTCCCTCCTTATTACCCAAGTCACAGAAACACCCGAGTAATCGCTGTAAAATTACACACTCGCAGCTAATTCGGGCCCAACTCTTGGCACCGCAGCCGCGATTTAAGGAGAAATAAACCAGGCTTGAAACACAAGTCGGCAGGAATACAAATCTGCGACAAGGAGGCCACCAGCCCCTTGCCCGTGCCCGGCCAGGCGCACAGGGCGAGCCATGCACGGCGCCAGCCTGGCCCTGCAGCCTGTGGGCTGCCGCTCCCACCGCCCTGGCTGCCTCCGACCTGGAGCCACGCTGGGGGCTGTGCTAGGGTCCTCGCCTTCGCAGACCCTGGCCGCCCTCCCCGTCCCTACCCCCTTCCTCCGAGGGTGCCCAGGTTCCTCTCCCAGAGGAGGCACCTGTAGCCACCAGTCTACCACTCATTCACTCATTCATGTGTTTCTTCTTTTCTTTAAAGATTTATTTATTTATTTGGAAGTCAGAGTTACAAAGAGAAGGAGAGGCAGAGAGAGAGAGAGAAAGAGAGGTCTTCCATCCGCTGGTCCACTCCCCAGATGGCCAAAACAGCCCGAGCTGCGCCGATTTGAAGCCAGAAGCCAGGAGCTTCTTCTGGGTCTCCTACACAGGTGCAGGGGCCCAAGCACTTGGGCCATCTTCCACTGCTTTCTCAGGCCACAGCAGAGAGCTGGACTGGAAGTGGAGCAGCTGGGACTTGAACCAGTGCCCATATGGGATGCCAGCACTGCGGGCGGTGGTAGGGAGCTGGACGGGGAGCTGAGCAGCTGGGCCTCCCCCGGCACTCGGACAAGGGGTGCGGCTGTAGCTGCGCTGGGCCAAAACGCAGTCTCAGGAAAGGCTGTGAGCGTGGCCTGAAGCGGGAAGCTGCTGGGTGCAGAGCGCATCCGGAAACAGCAGGGCCACGGCCTGCGGCAGGGAGACCCGCAGGGCGGTGAGCGGCAGCTGGGCGGTGGCGGCGGGCGGCGGGCGGCGGGGGACTGACCTGGTGCTGAGGCCACCACAGGGAGCCGGACAGCAGGGAAGGGGGCCGAGTGAGGTCTGAGCTGCGGCCCCCAGAGGGGCAGGGGGAGCCACGGGCCCAGGGAGAAAGGGGGTGGAGAGGGAGCCCAGAGGCCTGGGGACTTGGATCTGGGGAGGAGCTGGGGGCAGGGCTGTGGACAGAGACATTTCCAGAGGCTGGGAGACAGCAGGAGGGCAGCTCAGGGGCGTGGGGCTGGGGGCTGAGGGGCGCAGGGAGAGGTGGCGAGGGCGCAGGCATCTGCCCAGCGGGTCTCCCAGCTCCAGCTCTGGGTCACTGAGCGCCCTTCCCCGCGGTCGCTAATAAAAGTCAAACCCGCCTGGAGCCACCATGGGGGTCTGTTTGAAGCCAGGAGGGGTCTGTGGCCTGGGGAGTGTATGTGTTGGGGAGGTGCTCCACGTGGCAGGTGGGGACCCACAGGGGCCATGGAGCTCACCACGGGGGTTCCATACCTGGAAGCAGGAGGGGCAGAGAGACGACAGTGGCTCGGGAAGCAAGCAGCGCGCACCTGTGCAGAGGCCACAGACCAGGCTCCGTGGGCTGCGTCACGGGAGGTGTGGCTGGCAAGGCCCCTCCCTTCCCCCTCCTGCCTTGGGAGAGCCGAGAGGACCCTGAGCTGAGACGCAGGAGGCCGGAGAGGACCCGAGGACGCTGTCGGGGGCTGAGCCCCTCTCCCGCCTTGTCTGCGTGAGTGTGGGGGAGCACGGGTCTGCTCAGGCGGCTGGGTTTCCCCCAAGCACATGTTAGAGCCTACGCATACATGCATGCACACGCACGCACACGCACGCGCACACGCTGTGCTCCTGCATGCCTGTGTTGCACAGACTTGCACATGCGTGTACACTTGTACATGGGGAGGGGCTGGACACGAGGCTGAAGCACCCAGAATCAGCCTCCTAAGGGTCCAGCCGGCCCCACCCCGCGGCCCCCACTGCTCAGCTCCCTCTGTCTGCTGTGAGCTCCTGCGGCTGAAACAGCAGCCTCCACCCTGGGGTGAGCCCCGGAGTGACCACCAGCGGCCCTGGGGGAGGTGGACACTCTCTCGTCCGCCCGGGGGACGCTGAGAGCAGAGGCCCCAGGAGCCTGCAGAGTCCGGCTCCAGCCTCGTTACTCCACGCGCCCAAGGATGTCTGTCTAAGGGAAGGCTTGCTGTCGCCGAGTGAGGCTCGATTTAGACCCCTCAGCTGGGTCTGGGGTCCGGCTGGCTGCCGCCTGTCTCTCAGGGGATAGCGCCCTCCAGGCTCTGCAGACCAGGCCCTGAGTGCAGGCCGAGGCCCCCAGCCTCCTTCCCCCAGGCCCCCAGGCCCCCGGCGGAGCAAGACTTCAGGCTCTCTCTGCCGCAGGCAGTGGCACTGGCCCCATGGCTCCCTGCGCGCCTGAGCCCTGGGCTCCTCCCCGCGTATCTCTGGCTCCTGGGATGAGTGCTGGGCCCCAGGGAGCCGGCCGCAGAGCTGGGCTGATGGAACACTGTGAAACCAAGCAGACGCGTCCCCAGCCCTGAGCTCAGGGTCAGGGCCGTGGTGAGGAGGAGGAGGCTGCCAGGAGCCAGGCGGGGCACCTGGCCCCAGGGTGGCCATGGTGGGGCCTCTGTGCTCCTGCTCAGCCTGTGAAATGTGTATGTGCGTTCATTCTTGTGCACATGTGCACGTGTGCACGCATGTGTGTGTGTGCGCGTGTGTGTGCTCAATTTACGGCCTGAAAAGTTGGGCCACGTATGCAAGTCAGCCAAGAATGTGTTTCCACCCAGCCACTCACTGGGAGCTCTGCCCAGCGCCCTCCAGGTCTTCACGTCGGTGCCTTTAAGGCAGCCTGGACCCGCCCACGAGGGTGCTGCGAAAAGTTCATGGAAAATGCAATTAAAAGAGAAGCTTATTCTGGGTGCAAAAACATTTGGCGATCGCAGTCGAAGAATCCTGCAGCTCTGGGAAGCGAACACGATGAATAGAAACCGTGTGGGTTTCAAAGCGTTTTCGCACAGCACTTGAGCCAGACTGCTGCCTGCCAGCTTGCTGATCAGCAGGAAGCGGGACTGGAAGCGCAGCAGCCGGGACTCGAACCTGCACTCTGATAGAGGTGCCGGCGTCGCAGGCGGCACAGTAAGCCTGGGCCACAGCGGGCTCCTAGACACATCTTTTAACCGCATTTTCCATGAGCATTTTGAAGTAGCCTTGTGTTAACACAAAACGCACAGACACGGAGCCTTCCGACCACACAGGGAAGGCCCCACCTGGTAGATCCGCTTCTGGAACCTCCCTCTCCCCTATCAGCTTGGGGCTAGTTCCATGACGAAGGTGCACGGTGTACACGGAGCTGCCTCACTTCTAACTCATCAAGTTTTTTAGGACGCTGAACAACTCCCCAGCGGATGGGCTGTTTCCACACTCTGCCCCCAGCACATCCCGGGCAATCCGGCTTGCTCGCCCAGCTCCAGCCTCTGGTCAGCCAGCAGGTGCACAGGGCCCCCCCGGACCAGGGAAAGCGGCTGAGCCACAGAGGGGCTGAGGCCCAGGGCAGCACCCGTGGGGCACTAGAGGCTGCGAGACAGCAGTGGGGAAGTGGGGAGCACCCCCTACTCCCACCATGTCCCGTTATTCACTTCTCTGGTTCTTGCCTGATGTAGCCTCAGCTAGGGCTGAAGACCCTGAAGGGTCTGTGGGTGGAGACATCGCAGCTGGCTGCCAATCAAAACAGGGACAGGGAGCTTGGGGCTGGACTGGGACTTCATGCGTACTTTCAAGGTCACAGCCAAGGGTGAGGGGCTGGGGGCTCACTGTGTGTGTTTGGATACTACGGGGCTTGAATCCTGGACAGGTGCAGATGCTGGTTAAGCAGCTCAGAGGAGGGGCAAGACGTGCCCTGGCCGCACAGGGCAAGGGCCCCCACCTTTCCCGTGAGCTTTCTCAGGCCGGGTCTGGAGCCCAGCGGGCCTGCCGCTGCCCTGGGGCTGTCGGCTGGGTGGGCAGCAGTGACAGACAAGGGGCCTCTCCTAGGAGGACAGGGCACCGCGGGGCCGACACCGGCTGCCCGAGTGCCTCCATAGTGGCGTGGCGTGGCTCAGCGAGTAGCAGTCCGGGGGTCGGGCAGGGCTCAGGGATGCTGGCACCCGTGGGGCCATTCTGCTTCGGGGGTCCCAGGGGCAGGATCTGGGGCGAGGCTCCAGCCCTGTGGCCTGAGGCCCAGTCTTCCTGGGGCAGAGAGAAGGCAGGAGCCGTGAGTCAGCGCCCACCTCCACCCTGACTCAGTGTCCCCACCTGGACTATCTGGGTTAGGCCCCTGAGACTCTCCCCTGGGGTTCCCTTCCATCTCAGGGGAGAGTAAAGCATTCTGGGAGTTCAGGTGGGGGGGGGGTTCCCAGAGGGTCCTCGGGCTCCAGGGGACAAAAGAACAGGAGAGCCGGATGCCGCTGTGGCAGAGTGGGGGTTCAGGCGCGCCTCGGCCCCCTCACTCCCAATTTTTATCTTCCCTGCAGGTCTTGGTGGGATGGAGTGGAGAACTGGGCTCTGCTGGGTGCCGGGAGAGCCGGCCTGGCTGGGGGCCCCCGGCATCCTGGGCAGCACCCCTCGGACCCCAGATCTGATGGGGGCTCCCAGGGTGCCCAGCTCTATGTCACCGTCCATCGTGAGCTCTCGCTGGGCCTGGGGGACCTGTGAGAGACGAAGCCGCAGGACCGGCCAAGAGGGAAGCCCTCAGGCAGGGCAGGCTTCCTGGAGGAGGAGGGGGATCAGACACCCGGATGGAGCCCTCACCACATCCACCTGCCAGGCTCGGCCTCTGCCCCACATTCCGCGGGGCTGTGAAGCAGGGCTGGGAATGGGTTCTTTCCCAGGGTTTACTGCCGGGGCTGGCCAGAGCCAGGGGTCAGGAACCAGAACCATTGGAGCTCCAGCTTCCATCACGGCGGAGAGGGAGGGGCAGGCAGCTGGGGGCTTTGGCCTCGGGGGCGGGGACATGGCTGGAGGCACCGCCCCCTGCACACTCGGTTATCCAGGCCCCGGCTCCAGCCCCACACCCTAGGGTCCTGGCTCTGCCAGTGTGACCGAGCCCCTTCCATAGCCCCAGGGCACAAATGGGAGGCTTCTGGATCCGGACAGACAGACGGACGGACAGGTGGGCAGGAAGGGGTGCATCAGAACGGGACAGGGTGGGCCTCCTTCCAGGTCTGGGCCTCTACTTCGACATCTGCACAATGGGCACGGCTGGCCGGACCACTCCTCCAGGCAGGCCCAGCTGCAAAGGGCAGCCGTCAGGGACAGAGGGTGGGTGGGGGGATCTGGCTTGGAGGGGATGCCCGAGGGGAAGGGTGGGCCGGCAGGAGGCTGGACAGGGTCAGGTCTGTGCCTCCCCTCGCGCTGCCCAGATGGCAGCAGCTCCTCCACTCCCCGATGGAGGCCAAGGCTGACGGGCGAGAAGGCGCCACAGCCAGGCTGTCGGCGAGTGCCCCCTGCCACCTCAGCGCGGCTGATTTGCATACTATTTGCACAAATTTGCATAATTTAGGAGGCAGCAGGGGCTCCTCTTGGGCAGTGCCATCCGCTGTGATTTCATGAGCTTTGAAGTGGCCCTTTCTTCTCCCGCCCACTCCCCCCGCCGCTGCCGCCTTCTCTCTGCGCCCGGCTGTCAGATCCTGTCCTCGCCCGGCGTTCTGGGGCTGCAGGCTGGGCCTCCCCAGCTTTCTCAGGCCCCCGAGGGAGCCCGGCGGCAGCTGCCGGGGAGAGCTGTCACAGAGCCTGACACGGGTCCCAGCCCAGCACACAGGAGCTCTGGGGAGCCTGGGAAAGCCCTGCCCAGGTCTCCACCGATGGACCGGGCAGGAGTGAGTGGGTCCTGTTTGCTGACAGGGCACGGGGGCACAGGGTGTGCCTGGGGTTTTGCAGCTGATGGTGGGGAGGCCGGATGCATGTCCCCACAGGAGGGTCACAGGGCTCCGTCCCTGCCCTTCCGACATTTTTATTTCTTGGGCTGGCCAGGACTCTTTTGGGTACAGGTGACACTAACTCAACTCCAGTCGGCTCAATTAAAGAGGAAAAGAGAGACTGGAGTTATAGTCTCGCGGAACTGAGAGAGCCAGGGGAAAGTGGACTTCAGGCACAGTTGGATCCAGAGGCGCAAGTCCTCTCCTGAGGACCTCTTCTCTCTGTCTTTCTCTGCCCTGGTTCACTCCCTGGCGCGGACTCCAGAGGCTCCCCTGGTATCTCCTCGGGGCTCTCGGTCTAGGCAGACCGGAGCTGAAGTCCAAAATGAAGCTTTATTGGTTTGGCTTGGTCACGTGCCCCAGCGTGCACCAATCTGTGTGCTGGCTGCATGGCCACACCCAGGTCACACGCCCACCCCAGCATGCAAGGACCAGGTGAGTCCCTCTGCCGGAAGGGTGGGGGGAAGGCAGGGAAGAGGAGCAGCCAGCAGGCAGCCGGTGCCTCCCCAGTGCAGGGGGCTGGGGACCGGATGGCAGGAGGTGGGGGGTGGGGTGGGGGAGACTCCTGAGGCTGTGTCTGGGGGCAGGGAGGACCTGCACGGGATTGGAACCCAGCCACGCGGGTGCTGGGCGCTTGGTGGGGGACGGGCCTGAGCCACCGACCTCCGAGCGTTCTGGCTGGAGCAGAAAGGACCACGGAGGCGGTGGGTGGGCAGCAGGGAGCAGGGAGGCCCCTGCGGTTCCTGCCAACAGGTGCGGAACAAGCCCTGGCCCCCCACAGCCCTGTTTCCCCAGCAGCCCCCGCAGCCAGCCCAGGCTGGAACTGCTGAGTCCGCCTCCCGCCACGGCCAAGCTCAGCACTTCGCTCCCTCCGGTCCCTGAGCTGTCTGGTGCGGGGTGGAGGCTGCAGCTCAGGCACGCAGCGCCCCGTCCTGCCCTCACCCTGCGCTGCCTGTGGTCGCCGAGCCGTGGGGCTGTCGGGTGGGCTGCTGCTCCTCAGGACCCTGTCCCAGGGTCCAGGCACTGCCCAGGCGCTCAGGACAAGCCAGGCCTTTACTGGCCTTCTACTCGTCCGTCTTCGACAGCTGCAACAGAAAGGTGGTTATGGCCAGCGTCCTGTTTCACACACAGGACCCCGAGGGCTTACACACCTCGCTCAGGTGCCGCAGCTTGCAAACAGGTGGCATTTGAACCTCGCAGACCCTGGAGTCTCCACATTGTCCCCAGCAGCTTCCTCTCTGTGCCTCAGTCTCACCACCTGCACAATGGGCAGCCAGAGGCATGGGCGGAGCAAACAGGGTGTGAGAAGACTTGAGCAAATGCCCCCTAAGCCGGAGCCCTGCCAAGAGCAGGGGAGGGCGGAGGCTGCAGCCCCCACAGCCCTGGGCCAATGCAATGTGTGCTGAGCTGCAGGGTGGGAGGGGCAGAGCACGGGGGCGGGCCTGTGGGGCTGGAGCCTGTGGCGAGCAGCTGCCCGGGGCGGAGGGAGCGGCTCACGCCAACCACGTGTGCAGGATCCCAGCTGCACGTGAGGAAGGAGGAGGCTGGAGGGGGGGGGCAGGAGAGGGCTTTCTGCAGCCAGAAGACACAGGGGACCCCGGGGCAGCGGGGTCTCCGCCCCTCTGCTCACACTCAGGCCCGTTCACGGTTGTCCCCTGCAGGGTTGGTGTTGTGCCCCTTTCCCAGATGAGAAGATGGGCTCTGAGGAACAGAGCCCTCGTGGTGCCCCCAGCTTGGGTTCCGGAGCCCCCGCCAGTCACTGTGTCTCCAGGACCACAGGTTGCTCCTGCAGGTAAGTCTCTCTCCATTCCTCAGGCGGGTAAGCAGAGGCCAGGTGCTCTCTGGGCCCGGGGTTCTGCCCCTCCCGATTCTCAGTGGTGGGATTTCCAGCAGGCCGGTGGCGGGAGAGTGCTGTGCACGTGTGTGTGCCTGTGTCCCTGAGGGTCCCTCCAGCTGCACCGTGCAGCCCTGGCCTCCCCCTCTGGGCATGGGCTGGGCACAAACAGCCAGCAGCCGTCCAGAGCGAGAGGGGGGAGAGGGAAGCCAGAGCCGGGGGGCAGTGAGCATCTGGCCCCACCCATGACACATGGCCCAGGTCTCAGGGGACTCTTCGTGAGGGGCTCCTGCAGCCCTTGCGTCCCCCGAGGAGAGCGCTAACCCAGCTCTCGCCTCCTTCCTCGGGTTGGGGGGTGGGGAGTGGCATTGCAGGCACAGTGAGCCCCATCTGGGGAGAGCTTTGGGGTGCCTCCCAGCTTCGCCCTGTGGGTGGCTGAGTGAACGCCTCTCCCAGTCCTTGGTCCCATAGGCGATCGCTCTGTGGGCTGGCTGGCGGTCACCTAAGCTGGGCCCTGCCCCCACCCTGATCTGGTGAAAGGTGAAGGTGGGCTGAGCGACTGAGCGCGGTGGACGCGTCCCCTGGACGTCCCTGATGTTGGCTTTCTGGACGGACAGAGCAGGCTCCTCCCAGGGGGAGGATTGAGGGACCGTGGGCACAGGGCAGGGATGGGGTGGAGAGAGCTGCTCACCTGGGCCTGGCTCTCCAACACAGCATAGGGACCCCATGTCTCAGAGTGGCAGCCACCAGGGGCATGGGGTAGGGGTGGGAGTGAGCCTCCTCCTCCCTGGAAGGCCCCCCTACTCCCAGAGGGTCCAGTTCCCTGGGAGAAGCTCCCAGAGGTGCACCTGTTACCCTACAGCCTCCCACAGGTCCTGGCTTGAGGGAGCTGAGAGCACTCCCAAAGCAGGGAGCCCCCTCTTCTTCCTTAGGTCATTTCACAGGACACACAGGGTGACTGGCAAAGGCGGCCCTGTCTGGTAAGGCAGCCACGGGCCACGCGTGGGCCCCGAGCACCTGCCACATGGCTCGCTGAGGCGAGGTGTGCTGTGAATGTAAAACGCACCCCGGGGTTCGGAGACTTAGAACAGTTAGAGGATGTAAAGCAGCTCATGAATAATTCTAAATACTGATGACATGCTGGAACGACCGTATTTTGGATGCATTGAGTTAAATACAATATATTTAAAAATACATTCACCTTTCTTTCTTTCCTTTTTTTTTTTTTTCAACACGGTTGTAGAAAGTCGAGATTCCAGACGTGCCGGCACCTGTGGCTCACGTTCAGGACTGCCGGCTGGGCTGGGGTCGGCCTGAGGACAGCTTCCCAGACCCCCTGACCGCAGAGCTGCCCCACAGGAGCACGGGGGCCCCGAGGTGCGCTCTGTGAGCCTGGGAGACTCCCTGCCCGTTCTCCGAGAGCGAGCTCTGAGGGTTGTGGGGGCCGCGATAGGCGCTGTTGTGGCCAGTGCAGGCCTTGCCTGGGGAGGGGGTCGGGGGCTCTGCCGGCTCCGGGGGGGGGGGTGTCAGGGAGTCTGTGCCCTCCCAAGTGGCTGCCCCCTGGGGAGTGAGGTCCCGACACCCTGAGCCCCGAGCGCCTACCCCTCCTGGAGCAAGCACTGCAGGGCTCCATTGGCCGGTGAGGGGAGAGGGGTTGTCACAAGGGCTAAATGGCTAACCCCTGTAAAGGGGGAACGCACACAGCCAACAGCAAGTGCTTAGCATATGGCTGGGTGCCAGTGTCCTGGAGTCACTCAGAAGAAGGGGTGGGGGTGGGGGGTTGGCACTGTGGCATAGCAGGTTAAACCACTGCCTGCAGTGCCGGCATCCCATATGGGCACTGGTTCTAGTCCCGGCTGCTCCACTTCCGATCCAGCTCTCTGCTGTGGCCTGGGAAAGCAGTGGAAGATGGCCCAAGTGCTTGGGCCCCTGCACCTGTGTGGGAGACCCAGAAGAAACTCCTGGCTCTTGGCTCCTCTATCTCTCTCTGCCTCCCCGTCTCTCTGTGTGCAACTCTTTCAAATAAATAAATAAAAATTTAAAAAAAAAGAAGATGGAGGGGGCAGGAAGTGGGTGATTGGGCAGGTGGCTTGAGACCCAGTTCTGCCAAGAGGGAGACAGTGGGGATGGGGTCCAGGGGGCCTGCGGCCCCCTCCTGGGAGGCCCTGCCACTGCCCCCAGGATGCTGCCCTGTGGAGGACTGGAGTCCATGCAGGCCTGCCCGGCCAGCTGGCTGGGGCTGGGGAAGCTGACCTTGAACCCTGGAGGACGGGGCTAACAGCTGGAGGACCCAGGAGCCCCGGCTCTGCCAGACCCCCGGAGAGCCCGGTCGTGACACGGCTAGAAATGCAAAGCCCAGATTGCAGTTTAATTATGTATTGATTAAACGGAACAAGGCACACACCCCCCTCCTCCGGGAGCAGCCCGGGGCGCCTGCTGGAATTTCAATCCTGCTCTCCCTGCCCACCCCACCCCCTCCCGCACTGCTGTGCCTGCTGAGACAGGCCCTGCCTCCCACCGAGGGACTGCAGGTGGGCCCTGGCCACCCAGAGCTGCCTCCCTGCCTCTGCCCCCAGGGCTCTGCTCCACCTACCATGCCCAAACCCCTGTCCAGCCAAGGTCGTGCCAAGGTCAGAGGCAGACCTGGGGCATGAACCTGTCTCCTGACCGGGTCTCTCCTGGGGTAGGGCATGGCTCTCTGGAGCGTGGGGACCCCAGGTGGCCCGGAGACCCTGCCCTGTGTGTGAGCGAGCTCAGGGCTCACCACCAAGTACTTCGGAGCGCCTGTTTTGCGCAGATGCTGCCCTCAGCCGGCCTGGGGCTGCTTGAGGCAGTGCTGAGGCGGCCGGGGCTTAGTGGACAAGCAGAGGTAGACAGGCAGGGGTAGGGATGGAGGACCGGAAAAGCATTCCAAGGAGAGGAATGGTATGCCTGGGGACTAGAGGGACTCAGAGGCAAAGACAGGCCCCTGTGGCCACAGGAGGCTGGAGCGGGGAGTGGGGTGGGGGTGGCAGCCTGCGGTGGGCACGATGGGGTGTCACGGCCGCTTCCCTCTTCCCCTGGGTAATGCCATTTAGAGGAGTTGCCAGTTCCTTTCCAGGACCGGGCAGCCAATCTGATTCTGGCCACTCAAAGCCGAGAGGCTGGCCGGCTGATAGCTGTGAGCGGCTGAACCTGCCAGCTCCGAGGCCCCCCACCCTGTTTCTGGAATTCATGGTTTATGAGCCAAACATTTCGCTACGGTTTAAAGGCAGTACTGTGGCTATCTTGTGACCGGCAGTCCAAAGAACCCTGACGGATGCATGCGTGTGGGGACCAGCACGCCGATGTCCGACTTCACCCTTGGGAGCCCTGGGCAGCTACTGAAAAAACCCAACGTGGAAACATGCTTGTTTTACAGACATGACTTCTGGTGCTGGCGCTGTGGCACAGTAGGCTAAGCTTCTCCCTGCGGCGCCAGCATCCCATTTGGGCGCCGGTTCAAGTCCCAGCTGCTCCTCTTCTGATCCAGCTCTCTGCTATGGCCTGGGAAAGCAGTAGAAGATGGCTCAAGTCCTTGGGCCCCTGAGCCCACGTGGGAGACCCGGAAGAAGCTCCTGGCTCCTGGCTTCGGATCTGCCCAGCTCTGACTGTTGCAGCTGTTTGGGGAGTAAACCAGCGGATGGACCTTTCTCTCTATCTCTCCTTGTCTGTAACTCTACCTTTCAAATAAATAAATAAAATCTTAAAAAGCAAATAAAATAAGACTCCATCAATACAAGTATACTTAATGCTGCTGAACTGTAGTCTTACAAATGATTACAAAGGGGCAGGTGTAGTGGCATCGTGGGTTAAGCCACCACTTGGGACTGCCAACCCTGGAGAGCAAGTGTGGGCACAGGAATTGTGGGCTCAGGGCTCCGTGGGCACAGATAGTCCTTCGTGGGCACACATGCTGGTCAGGGGTTGAGAATCTTGGCCCACAGGTGACACCAGCCATCTGGGGTGGGCGGGGCCTTTGGGCACCAATTGCCTGTGAGGACCCCCAGGCTCAGAGAGAAGAGGCTGCCCAGGCCCAGCTGCCGGGAAAGGTGGAGACTTGGCTGAGGCCATGGCAGCCGAGTGCAAGCCCCGTGGCCTCGTCCCGCCCAGTCCACGGGAGGACCCTGGCCAGAGCTCTTCTCCCCGGGGTGGGCACCAGCTGTCCCTGGCCGCCTTCCCCCCAGGGCTGTCAGAGCTGTTTGTTTTTGTGCGTGGGCCGGCGACTGTGAAACTGACGCGAGCGCCACGGAGCGTGGAGACTGTCAGCAGAGCGGCGGCCTGTGAAATTAACATGATATCGAAAGCGTCAATGCTTATTTACTGGAAGTATCTGGACAGGACGCCAAGCGGGCCTGCGGCTGCTGCCTCCAGGGTGACCGTGGGGGTCGCCCCGCCCGGCCCTCCTGGGCAGCCCCCAGCCCTGCTGGCAGGCCCGGCGGACGCCCGCTCTCCTCGTGACTTGCGGAAGAAGCTGCGCTGGAGGAAGTGGGGTTCCCCGAGCAGCCTTCCCGAAGCAGACCCTGCACCTGTTCCCCCGTCCCCAGGCCGGCAAGGCCCGGAGCTCCCAGCAGCCCTCCTCTGGCCTCAGCTGATTGGGCCAGGCTGAGGTCACCTGGCTCAAGCTTGGCCAATCAGAGAGTGGGGCTCCTGGGAATTTGAAATCCTGGGACCAGGGTCCGGTTGTGCTGCAGGGACCTGAAATACAGGTGTGTTGGTGCATGGCAGGGGCTGCCATGGCAGGGCATCGGGTTCAGCAAAGCGCGTGTGGATGGTGCGGGAGAAGGCTGGGGAGCAGGCACCAGGAGGAGAGTGGAGGATGTGCAGAGATCAGCCCCAGGTAGCGCAGGACACAGACAGTGACCGGCCTAGGAGAAGGAGGCCTAGTGGCTAATTCCCCAGCTGGCTTCCTGAAAGTCCCTCTGTTGGGGTGGGCTTATGGCGCAGTGGGTGAAGATATCGCTTGGACACCCAACAGCCTACCTCGGAGTGCCTGGTTCAGGTCTGGCTTCACTCCTGATCCCAGCTCCCTGCTATGCACACTCGGGAGGCAACAGGATGCCTCAAACCCTGGGTCCCTGCCACCACCACGGGACACCCACCTTGAGCTCCCAGCTCCAATCTGGCCCAGCCCCAAGCTGTTGTGGGCATTGGAGGAGTGAACCAGGGATGGAAGATCTTTCTCTCCCTCTCTCCCTCTCTCTTTCAGTCAGGCTGGGCAAGGCCTGGGAATCTGGATTCTGATCCCATCTTCTCTTGGTGCCAGTCAGGCCCTGGGAGGGGGCAAGCCTCACACCTGGCCCCCAGTGAAGTTTGCAAGGCAGTGGTGGTCTGTGTCAGGGCCACACCCTGGAATCACCTGGGAGCGCTGGACTCCCGTCAGCCTGGTGCACCTCCCACCGGCCTCTGTGAGCAGGAGTTGGGCTTCGGCTCCCCCTGGGGAGTCCACTGTGGAGCCGGCATCTGCCGGACCTAATCCTGGCCCCTCCTAGCTTCTCTGGGGAATCTGGAGCCGAACGTGGAGGCTGAGTGAGGGGCTGTGGGGAGCAGGGGCTGCCCTGACCCAGTGAGGCAGCACTTGTGCAGAGGGCGCCAGGTGAGCTGAGCCTCGTGGAGAGAGGGCGAGTGCATGCCTGCCCGCCCCGCCCCCAGGCTGGCCCGGGCTCCCCTGGGATCCCAGTCCTTGTTGGGGGACCTTTCTAAGCAGGTTCTGTTCCAGGCAGAACAGTCTTGGACACTGAACCAGCACGCTGGAAGCGGAGATGCGCCCCAGCCCGGAGCCCACACAGCATTCCCCCGGAGGGTCCACAAAGGGCAGCCGGCGCCGGGCGGGCACGCGGCAGAACCCAGGCACTGTGCGGCAGCGATTACCGCGGGTTTATAGAAACGCGCCCCAGGGTGCCCGCTGATGAGTGCCGAGTGCAGGCATAAACCCCGGTGTGCCAAATCACTTCCAACACATCGCACCGGAAGCCAATTATGCAAAGCAGGGCTGAGCTGAGGGGATGGGGATGGGCAGGAGCAGAGGGCGGGGCTGACCGCCTCCTCCTCTCCCAGAGAGAGGCCGTGACTGGGGCAGGGTGTGTTGGGAAGCCGAAAGCTAGGATTTCCCATGGTCACTGCCACTGTTGCTAGCCAGGCTGTGGGGGCCACACAGCCTGCTTCCCCAACCCTGTGCAATTCCTCCTAAGGCCCAGCACTCACATCTCTGATCCCAACTCCAAAATGCACACGAGCCCAGCGCCTGGCTGGCCAGAGTCCACCAGGCTCTAAGCTCCACTACGACGGGGAGTTTGCCCTCCCTCATTCTGTTCCTAGGGACTGGCCTCGTGTGGCCAGCACTGTGGCACAGCAGGTGTAGCTGCCACCTAGAACAATAGCATCCTATGTCAGAGTGTCATAGATGCTACTGCTTCCAATCCAGCTCCCTGCTAATGAGCCCGGGAAAGCAGCAGAGGATGGCCCAAGGACCCGCACCCACGTGGGAGACCTGGATGAAGCTCCTGGCTCGTGGCCTCTGCCTGGTCTATTGTGGATATTTGGAGAGTGAACCAGTGGATGAAAGATCTCTTTTTCTCCCTCTCTCTCTCTCTCTGCCTTTCAAATAGATAAAAATATTCAGTTAAAAAAGAAAGTAGGTGTACAATGAGTGAGTGAGAAGGAGGGAGAGAGGGAGCAGGATTTACTGGCCCATTTTACAGATGGGGACAGTGAACCCTGGCGACGGAACTCTGACGGCAGAGCTGAGCTGCGCCTGCCCCAGAGTCGGGAGGGAGCCCCAGGGAGACAAAGCAGCAGCAGATTCAGGTGGGATGGAGGAGGCCAAGCCCCCACTGTGCCAGCCCCTTCCTGCGGAGGAGAGCCCTGGCTCTGGCAGGGACAGCCGCCCCGTGCCGGGGAAGCAGGGGGACCGGACAGCGGCGCTTGGTGCAGATGGGCCCTGGGCGGAGCCGCACCGCAGGGCCGGCACACTGCAGCATGGCCGGAGTGCCTGGAGAGACAGGTATCCATCCGCTCGAGCTGGGCCATCGAGACTGACGCTCACCACGGTCCTTCATCTCCACGTGCCGCAGGGCCAGGACCTCCCCCCTTGCGCCCCCTCCCCCAGCCCCCACGGTTCTGAATAAAGGCCGCGTGGGGAGCCCACAGAGGGGGAACAGCAGCAGCACCGCTGATCTCATCCCCACCCCCCACCAGCGTGGGAAGGTGCCTGTCTCACAGCGGGTCCCAGGCCAGGCCTGCGAGGCGGAGCTTCTAGCTCCAGACCACGCGCTCCAAACCCCTGTCCTCAGCCTCGCCTCCACCTCATGGGGTGCTTCGCGCCCCAAAGTGTGTGCATGTGTGTGTGCATGGGTGTGTGTGCATGGGTGTGCATGTGTGTGAGTGAAACGGGGAAGAGGGTAGGAACACCCCACAACACGTCGGGAGGCCTGCAGGAGAAGCCGCCTGGGCACTGAGTCACTGGGGCTCCCCAGTCTTTCAGCCAGGTGCCCTCCCTGACCCCCTGGGCCGGCTGCACGCGGCACACCTGGCCAGGGCGCTCACCTGGCGTTGCTGGGATTCATTTTGGCCTCCGTATCTGGGCGCTTCTGAGGCACCCCTACCACTCCTGCTCTCCACCCAGTCCTGCCCCTACCGGTTAAGAAGCCCCCTCCCACCCATCCCCCATTCGGGGCACAAGGTTCTGATGGGAGGCGGGGTCCCCCGTGGCCACGCCCACTCCACTCTCCTCCCAGCCTGCAGCCGGGCAGCCCGCTCAGCCCGGTTGCCTAGGAGACAGCGCCCGGTGCGCTCTCATTGGCTGGCCCCGCACAGGGGCGGGAGTGAGCTCTGGGCGGCTGCCCTCCCCTCCATGTGCGCACGTGGGTGCAGGCTCACGTGTGTGTGCGGGTTGCGTGAGCCGTGAGCACAGGGCCGGCCTGCAGACTGCGGGATGTAGGCGGGCCGCGGGCCCCTGGGAGGCCCAGGATGGTCGGGGCCTGGGAGCCTCGTTGAGGTTATGCTTAGCCAGATACACCTGTGTGGGCGTGTGTGCCAGCCGGTCTGTTGCATGTGCCAAGAGCGGAGCTGCTCTCAGGGTCTGTGCATTGGTGTGCATGCACGGGGAGAGTGTTGCGGCTGCGTATGTCCCCAACATCTCTGGGCTGCCCTTTCCCAGTGCGTCCCTGTGGAGCTGCTTCTGTCTGGTGGGCGCTGGTGGCGTGGGCTTGCACCAGCGTCCAGGAGGTTTGTGGAGACACAGATGGCTGTGTCAGTGTGGGAGACCATGGGAGGCTGTGCACAGGTGAGCACGTGCGGAGTAAGGGGGTGTGTGTGCGGAGACGTGTGCGTACCCACCCTGAAGAAGAGGCTCCGGCCTCCACCTCCTCTGCTCCCATACCTCACACCCTTCCTCCTGAGGCCCTGAGATGTGTCTCTGCGCCCAGGCACCCTCCACAGCTCCCCAGTGCGGGACAGGTGCTCAACAGAACACCCGGCTCAGGTCCCCGCGTCAGCCACACCACCCCAGTCCTACCAGCCTGCCCGAGGAGCGCCAGAGCCAGTGGGGGCGGGGTGGGGGCGGGGGTGGGGTTCTGTCTCTGGCACAGGGGTTTCAACAGCAGTGTTGGAGTGTTGGAGGCAGATTCTCCTCCAGAGCTAGGGGACTGGGGCACAGGGATGGAGCCCCTTGCAAAGCTGGCATGGCTTTGCATCTCCTCTGCCTGCTCCCTTGCTGACCTGTAACTGTCCCTTACCCACCACTGCCTATGGGACGCTGGGTCCACAGCCACAGGGCGCTTGCCAGGTGTGTCCCCCACCTGCTCCTCTTCCTATAGGTGTGTTTGGGAAGCTTTCTGGGAGTAGGGGGAGGCTGGAGGGCCCAGCTGGGCCCTGGGAACCCCCCCTGGGCCGCACTGGCCTCCTCAGGGCTTGCCCCCCCGCCGCAAAGAGCAATCCCACCCCTCCCCCACCCACCCCACCCTGCCCCCAGTGCCCCTGCTCTGGGCGGCCACAGGAGCCCAGCGACCTCACAGAGTCTCTGTCCCCTCCAGCTGCTGCACAGAAGGGAGCAGCTGTCCTCCGGGCTCACCGCCAGCCAGGCACCTGCGGGGGGTCGGGCTTCTTCTCCATGCCCCTGGCTGCTGTGTCTTTCGCCGGTCCCGGCTCCGCACTCACCATGGGGCAGCAGATCCTGGCCAGCCCTCAGCCGCTGTCTGGGCTGCCTGGGCTCCAGGGTCTATCAGGGGCAACCCTCGCTGTGGAGAGGGAAAGAGAGGCAGAGGGGCAGGGCAGGCTGCCCGGGAAGGGCACAGAGGATGCCAGGGGCCCCCCGGCCCCTGCCCACAACCCGGCACAAGAGGTGGACATGCTTTGCTGTGTGGGCCTGCACAAGTCCCCAGGCATCTCTCGGCTGACCGTCCCAGGGGCCCAGGAGAAGCCTACTGACCCGGTCTCCCCCAACTCCCATCCAGACCTTGAGAGTGCCCCATCCTGCTTCCCTGTCCCCACCCCCTGCTAAATCGGGACAGAGTTACAGCCCCAGCTTGGCCCCACCCCTGGGCCCATTAACTGCCCGCCTTGCTCTGAGCTCACGGGAGTCACACAGCTGCCTGGCACAATGCCGTGCCCGCGGGCTATCACCTGCCCCCACCCTGACAGCCCAGGGGCCACCTGCTGCCCATCCCCCAACCAGTCTAGAGCCAGGGGCCAGAGCCGCCAGAGGCCTTGCTCCCCTACACACCCTAGAGGTCACAGAGCAAACTGTCCACTTCCCAGTGCTGGGCTGTGGACAGAGGTTGGGGGGGCAGGCACCTGGGAACACAACCCTGCCCAGTGCCAGTGCTGCCGGGGGTGCTGCACCCCCTCCCCCAGCTCTGCCCTTGGGGCGTCCCTGAGACCACGCTGGCAAGGGAGCGGCCAGACTTCCCTGTGCCTCCGTCTCTCCTCTTTACGACGCCATATTTTTTTAACGAGCTATGTAAATGCAAGTTGGAGAGCCAAGGCAGAGCCTCCAGCCGCCCGCTGCTCTGGGCCTGGGTGTCCCTGGGCCAGTCTGACCTTGGGCTTCCCGCAGGAAGGTGCTCCGGGCGGCTGCGGCAGAGCGGCGCTGTCCTGTCACCTGGGACGGGCCACTTCCCCTCCCCTGTCCCTCAGTTTTCTTGCCTACAGAATGGGTGTGCATGGGGCACTGTGCGCTTCCCTAGGAGCCATGACGCAGCTGTGCGACCTGGGGCAGGGGCTCAGCCTCTCTGAACAGGAGGACAGTCCTGCAGTCCCCTGCCAGCGGGCTGGGCTGGGGATCCTGGGAACCACTTGGGCCTGGCCCTCTCTCTGCCTTCAGCCTCCTCCTCTGCCCTCTGGAATATCCTGCTGCCCCACCCCCAGCCCTGGCCGACCTCAGGGTGCGGGGTCCCAGCGGGGTCCTCACGCAGGCACGGGGGCGGCCTCCTGGGACAGCACAGAGGAGCTGGGCGAGGAGAGGGCCTGGCGTGGTGTACTGGGGTGCCCTCAAAGCCCTCCCGGACACCAGCGCTGTCACCCGCGGAATGACAGGGCCAGGGCCGGGGACGCCGTCATAGGTTTATGGCAAGGCTGTAAATCCCTTTCCAGGCCAGCACTCCCTCTGGAATCATTGCTGGGGGCTCCCAGGCAAGGGCACTGCTGCATAGCACTGTCCTCGGACCCCAGCCAGCAGGGACCAGGGCTCAACTGCCAGGCCTTGGGCCATGTGGCCTGGGGGCCAGGAGGGGGCACTGACTGGGCTTTGTTCATGCTGACCCCTGGCCCCCAGGCAGGTGCTGATGCACCACCTCACGGCACCCGCTGCACACCACCTCTCTGCCCCATGACAAGGAGAGCTGCAGGGGGTGGCGGAGCTGTGCCCGCTGCCCAGAGGAGGAGCTGGGTCTGCAATGGGGGGGGTGGTGGCTGCTCTCCCTGCAGTGATGCACCGGAGCCCTCCGTGTGAATCCAGCGGGGCTGAGCTCCAGGTGGGCTCGTCTCCCACCTCAGCGTTCTCACCCACGGTGGGATGAGAGGAGAGGAGGGAGGCAGCCTGTGGCCTGGCCCCTGGCACAGGCCCTAGATAAACCGCGGCTACTGGGGGTCACTGCTGCGTCTCCCTCACCCGTACCCTGGCTGAGCCACCATCGAGAAGCCCAACTGGCCCAGAGCAACCACGTGGAAAGGGAGAAGCCAGCTGTCCCCCGGACCTTTCCCCAAGCCGGGAGGAGGGGACCGAAGTCTTGGAAGCCACAGTGGATGCCCCTGCCCTGCCCTGGGCAGGTCTCCTGCAGCCGGCCCCCTGCAGAACACGCGGCTCTCTGTCCGCGCCCAGCTTTGTGCACATGGCCAAGCACGGTGCACACGCCTGGTGGCTAAATCACTGGGCTTTGAGGTGCGTGTGCTGCAGCAGCAGAAACCAGCACAGGCCTGATCCCTCCTAGACCCACTGCACCCCCGTGCGGATCAGCCAGGTGCCAAGCCTTGGCCACAGCTGATTGGACAAGTGGTGGCACCTGACTTGGAGGCGGCTGACCCATTGGCCGAGATGCGACCAATCAGACCTTCTTCCTGGAGCACCTGCCTGCAGAGAGCCGAGGCCCTGGCCCGCTCGGCTGTGGAGGAGGCTGGAGCTGGGGCTTTTGCGTGGGAGCCAGGGCAGTGCTTGGCTCCATGTGGGCTGTGGGGCGTCAGAGGACCGCAGAGAGCGGGAAAAGGGACGCCGCGAGGAGCCAGACTATGGGGGTATCCATAAATCCCGACACTCAGCTGCTCTGTGTGCCCGGGCTCCGGTAGTCCAGCCTCAGGCCCCAAAAAGCTCACAGTCCCTCGGCCAGAACTCCCCACCCCCAGCCTCTGGGACTCCTGACGTCAGCCAGGGTCTACTGTCCTCCCTGACCCCTCCCGTGCTCTCCATGACCCCTGCACCATGGCCAGGTCCTCCAGGGCGCTGGGCGTGGCCGTCCTCTCTGTCCTGGGCAGGACGCAGTGACAGCCCGGAGCCTGCTGGCATCTCGCATAACCCGGAGGCCCTCGGGGACCAGGTCTGGGTGGCACCCCAGCCCCATTTGGAGGTGCAGCTCTCTGGAGCCCTGCGGGGTCCCTCTCACAGCTCCTTCCCCTCCCAGTCCTACTCCCCTGCCCGTCCATGTGGCCGTCACACCAATGACAGGGGTCGTCTGCGCCCACCGCGCTCTGGCTGGGGCTGCATTTCAGCTCAGCCTGTGGTCTCCCCGCGCCTCTCAACCCCAATCTGCACCTAGGATGCAGGGTGGGGGTGGGACTCACAGCCCACCCGACACTGCAGGGTCACCGTGAGCCAGGAGGGCAACCAGGGAGGGGCACTCACTCTCCCAGGGCCCATCCTGGCTCTCATTCTGGGTGGGTGCCCAGTCCTGCTGCGGGCCACCTAAGACAACCCTGGCCTGCGGCGGCTCCAGGCCTGGGCTCCTGGACAGCAGGCTACACTCCCAGGGTTCAGTCTCTGGCCTTCTCCCAGCCCCCTGGGCCCCAGGCCAAAGGGTGAGTGGAGCAGCCAGCTCCCAAGGGGGCTGGAGGGGACCGGGCATCTGGACCCCACCCCACTGGGTGTGACATGCGTGGGATATGGGTGGCCCTGGAAGGCCTGGGACCACCAGCCCACCTCTGGGTCCAGGGTCCAGCTGTGCCTGTGCCAGGGCAAGGGGGAAAGTGGCCCCTGCAGCCTGGCTCCCCACAATCTTCCCCCCCCCCGCCCCCATGAGGCTCCCAGCGGCAGTCACCTTTGCTGTCTTCTGCCCACAAAGCCGCACAGCTAGGACAGGGCTGTGGGGGACTGAAACCCCTCCCCTTGCCTCCCTCCACCCCCAGCACTCACATCTCCCAAGCTGACCCTCCCCCATCTGAAAACCACGGAAGAACTTCCTTTGTCCTTGGGTTTCCCCAGGGGCTGCTACCTTCCCAGGACCATTGGCCCGGGTTCCCACTGCTCATGGCAGAAGCCCGAGGTGTCCCACGAGGGCTAACAGTCCCACAGGCAGCACAACCAGGCCCCCGGGCAGGATGGCACAGGAGGGCCTGTGCCATGGCCCCTCAGGGGGCAGGCTACCGGTTCTCCACACCAGTGCCGCCGTCCAGCACTCCAGTTCCCTGGGGCACGGACAGCATGAGAGGTGGGCCCAGGGCAGGCCGGCCCATGGCCACAACCTCTCTCAGGGCTGCCTGGGAGTGAGCTCACTGCCTACCGGGCCGCGGCCGTGGGTGCGCTCAGGGAGTCCCCAAGGAGCAAGAAGCCAGGCCAGCAGACCCCAGGGCCGCGCCCCGCCTGCCAGAGCACGGTGGGCTGGGGGCCAGACCCGTGGGCAGCTTCTTGCCGGGTCTCCACGGTCATCCAGGGCACCCCTCACCAGGGCGGGGCTTCCTGCTGCGGCAGGCGGCTCACATATGGGGGGCGGGGGGGCGCTAGCCCCACACCCAGCACCTCTGGGAGCCCAGGAGGGGCTGCGTCTGCTGGGAGGGGCAACACTGGGTCTGGGAAGCAGGGAAGGCAGCCCCGGCACCCAGAACTGGCGATCTGCATGGGACGTGGCATACAGCAGGCGCTCCCTAAGTGCATGCGGAAAGAAGGCTTGGAGAAAGCGGGAGCTCCTATCCCCGCAGACCCCAGGCCGAGGTCCCCAGGGAGCGCCCAGCCCTGGCTCCCCAGCAGCGAGGTAATAACAACAGCAGAAGTCACCCACACGTGTGCACAGCGCTTTACAGGTTACAAAGTGTCTCACGTACATCAGCTGTCCGTCCTCACAACAGCCCTGTGAGGTAGGCAGGGCGGACGCAGTCTTCCTGTCCATACAGACGGGGGACCGGTGACCGCTCCCCGCCGCAGGGCAGGTGAGCGGCCGGGCGGGGCCCCGGGCTGGCCTCGGCACTGCCTCTGGCTCCTGGCTGTCTCCCCAGGAGGACCCCAGCCCGTCCAGAGTCTCAGCTCCTGACCCCCAGCCCTCGGGCCGCCTCGGCCAGCCCTGTCCCCTCCCTGCAAGTGGCCAGCCCAGAGCTGGACCCAGAGCTGGCACCCAGCGAGCTCCCCAACCAGGTCCCGGCCGGGGGCGGGCAAGCGGGGCTGGGACCTCCTCTCCTGTTTTCCTGAGTGATCCCTCCCCAGGGGGGGAAGAGAAGAGAAAGGAGGAGGAAGAGGAGGAGGGTGGGGGGGACAAACAGGAGCTGGGGCGGTCAGGCCGTGAAAAGTGTGCATTCCGACTAGCTATAGGAAAGAGTTGTTTTTTCTTTTTATTATTTCAAGTTTTCATAAAAATCCATCATTATTGAAACCCAAGTTACAGAAGAAGTTCGTAACTTTTGTTTGTTTATTGAATGAGTGAGGCTGCGGCGGTCCCCTCATAGGCTCTGACTGCGGTCTGTCCCCGCGCCCGCTGTGCGGGGGGAGGGGAGGAGGGGCGGGGGTCCCCAGGCCTGGCGTTCCGGGGTCCTGGTAGAAAAAGAGGAGAGCGGGGCTGGCTGGGGCGCGGAGGGGGTACTCTGTGTGTGTGTGTGTGTGTGTGTGTGTGTGCGCGTGCGCGCACCCAGGAGCAGGACTCCCCGCCCCGCCGCCGCCGCCGCCGCCGCCGCCGCCCTCAGATCATCTTCATGTTGAACTTGCGGGGCGCGTCGGCCGTGCCCAGGCCCGCGTCCGACTTGCGCGGCACGTACTCGATCTCGATGTTGTGCTTGGTGTTGCCCTTGCCGCGGCTCCACAGGAAGAGCAGCACCAGGCAGAACAGCACGACGCCCAGGAAGGAGATGAAGCCCATGGTGGTGGCGATGATGAGCGTCTTGATGTCGAAGGGGAAAGGCACGGTGGCGCGCGTGCTGTTGGCCTCCCCCTCGCCCGGCTGGTTGGAGATGAAGGCGAAGGTCTTGTTGGGCTGGTGCGGCCAGTCGGGCGAGTAGCTGCGCACGTGCAGGTGGGCGGGCACCGAGTCGTTGCCGCCCGCGTTGGCCGCGATGCACAGGTAGGTGCCGTTGTCCTGGACTTGGGCGTAGCGCACCTCCAGCGTGCCGTCGGGGAAGACGGTGAGCCGCCCGTTGCTCTTGGCCGACACCAGGTGCTTGCGCGGCGAGAGCCAGAGGATGGCGGGCGGCGGGTCGCCGTCAGCGCGGCACACGAACTGCACCGTGTGGCCCTCGTCCACGAACACCTGCTGCGCCTTGCGGTCCCGGATGCGGGCGCGCCGGCAGGTGAAGTAGTTGGGCAGCAGCACGTCGGGGAAGTCCTTGAACTCCTTGCCCTGCACGAACTCGGGCGTGGCGCAGGTGGGCTGCTGCCGGTTGAAGTTGAGCCGCCAGCGGCGCCGGAACACCCAGAGCAGCCGGCAGTCGCAGGCCAGCGGGTTGGCGTCCAGGATGAGCGTCTCCAGGTTGCCCACCGAGTGGAAGGCCGACTCCTCGAGCGTGGTCAGCTGGTTGCCCGAGACGTTGAGCACGCGCAGGTAGTTGAGGCCGCGGAAGGCGTAGGGCTCCACCACGGCCAGCTGCCCGCCCACCAGCTGCAGCTCCTGCAGCCGCAACAGCTCGTGCAGCATGGAGCCCTCGATGGCGGCGATGGGGTTGTAGGAGAGGTTGAGGAAGCGCAGGTAGACCAGGTGGCGCACGGCCAGGTAGGGCACGGCGGTCAGGTTGCAGTGCGTGACGGACAGCGAGGTGAGGTTGAGGCCGTAGAGGCAGTTGGGGGTCATGGTGTCCAGGTAGGGCCAGTGCGAGATCTCCAGGACCTTGAGGCGGTAGAGCCGCTTGAAGGAGTAGTCCCGGATGGCGTTGATGTTGAGGTGGCGCAAACGCAGCACGATGAGGCCGTGCAGGTGCGACAGCGCCTCCGTGGGGATGGAGGTCAGGTTGCACTTCTCCAGCGTCAGCTGCTCCAGGCTGTGCAGGCCGCTGAAGGCGCGGTGCGAGATGTAGACCAGGTCGTTGTCGCCGACCTCCAGCGACTTGAGGTTGTACAGGTCCTGGAACATGTAGTCCAGCAGGATGACGATCTTGTTCTCGCTGATGTCCAGCTTGGTCAGGTTGCTGAGGCCGGTGAAGACGCCGAGCGGGATGAGCTTCAGGCGGTTGCTACGCAGCCCCAGCGTCCGCAGGTTGTAGAGGTTGTTGAAGGCGCCCGGCTCCACGGCGCTCACCACGTTCTCGTTCAGCTCCAGCTCCTCCAGGTGCGGGAAGCTGGCGAACTCGTCCTGGTTGAGCGTCTTGATGCGGTTCTTGCCCAGGTCCAGCAGGCGCGTCTCGGTCGGGATGCCCTCGGGCACCGCCACGAAGCGCTTGCGGTGGCACAGCACGGCGCGCTCCTGCGCCGAGCACTCGCAGCGGGGCGGGCAGCCCGTGGCCGAGCCCGACAGCACCGAGCCCAGCACCAGCAGCAGGATGGGCTGCCAGCAGGCCAGGAGGGGGCTGGGCACGCTCCTCGCGCCCCCCGCCGGCATCCTCTCGCTCACCTGCAGCGGGGAGCAAGCACAGGACAAGGGGGGGTGGTGAGAGGCCAGTGTGGGTGCCCTGAGTCCACCGTCCCGATTCGGACAGCGACAGCGAGCAGGCGGCCGGGATACCTACCGGGAGGGTCTGCACCCTCTCACCCTGCTGGGAGCCCCCTCAAGACACCAAACACCTCCTCCTGCAGCCTGGGTGGCAGCACTGGGGGCGGTGATGAGCAGCAGCCCCAGGGAAGCCAGCCAGGCTGCCTGCGCCCATCCCCACCCCAGCTCCCCTCCCTGCCGCTCCACCCGGCTCCCCTGGGCTTAGCTGCTGTGTCCACCCCCTGCCGTCATGGCCCCGCGACGGGCAGCCCGGGTCGGACGCCCCCAGTCTAGGCCCCTCTCCCACCCCTGCCTCTGCTGTCAACACCACACCCTTGCCAACAGCTCAGGTGCCGGGGCTGGGGAGGCTCTGGCTGCCAGGGGACACCCAGCTAGGAAGTAGGGCAGATATGGGGCAGGAGCTCTGGCCTGCCAGACCCCACGGACGCCAGCTCCACTAGGCTTCCAGCACCCACAGTGGCTTTCGTGGTTGTCGATCGACTAAGTGATGGGTTAACCAGAGCAGCCGCGGATGCCCCGACCGTGAAGGTTTTGCTGACCCCCAGGGCGCTGTCCGCCCCAGAGCCCCTCCCATCCTCTCTGGATTCTTCTATGGCTCTGCGCCCCCCCTGCCCCCCAGGCTGCTTTCCACAGTCCCACACGCTCCAGTGACCCACCAGAAAAGCAAACATCCCGACAGGCGATCAATAAGTAATTGGGCAGGCAGCTGGGGCTGGTGCGGGTACGAGGCTGGGGACCTCGAGAGAGAGAGCACTTTTAGCACCCAGCCCAGGGCAGGGCTGGCGGCAGGCGGGGGTGCCCATCCCCCCATGCTTGTCAGCCCCTGGGACCTGGCACTCACGCCCCACGCATCCACCTCCCCTCTCACCGCCCACCCCAGCCAGCGAAGCCACGAGGGACCCGAGCCTGTCCCGCCTTTTGGAGAATGGGCCCAAGCTGTGCCTCAGTGGCCTCCCACCCCCAAGGCAGACATCACCCGAAGCCCTTTATTCTCACATTCGTGGCGCTGTGCAACTGCCAGACGGCACCTGAGCCAGTTCTAGACATCACCTGGGCCAGTTGAGAGATGATAAAGCAATCAGAGCCAAAGAAGAGAGGCCGGTCAGGAGAGAATGCACAAAGTCCTGCGTAACAGCGAAAGGGGAGAGCTTCCTAGTGACCTGGGCAAAGAGGGAAACACGCTCCAAAGCCTCTACCAGATGTCTGATCGATCCTGGGTCTCCCAGCCCTGGTGACAGGCACAGTCCTGGAGAGTGAGGAACCCACGGCCAGGCAGCGCCTGCAGCACAGAACTGACCCTGGCGCGTGTCCTTGCACGGGAAGTGTGTGTGCATCAGTGTGCACTGGTAGGGCCACAGTGTGCGCACGGAGCTGGGCGTGCAGCAGGCCCACTGAGCAAGGAGCCGGGGACAGCTGCCACCCACGGAGCAATGGCAGCTCCGAGGGGTGGCGTGGCCTCTGACTCGCCTCCTCCCCTGGCTTTCACACCAGGCTGTCCTGAAAGGCGGGGAAACTGAGGCTCCGAGGCTGCACACACTGGCCCAGGTGCTGGGCCTTGACCCCTGGCCCCATGGCCCCCCGCGGTCTCTGCCCTCTGGAGTTGCTGGCAGGGTCACGTCTCCGGGGGTCCACCAGGCTGCAGAGTGGGCGGCGTGTTGCCCCCGGTGCCCCAGGACCATCCATCCTCCTCCTGGCTCCTCCCACCACGGCCATCGAGAGGGGTTTTATGCATTTTAATCAGCGTTTTATTTTTGGATTCTTGCCCCCAAGGGCTTCCCACAAAGGCAGGAGCTTAAAAAATTGCACCAATAAACAGAGAGGAAGCGCACACACTGCACGAGAAACCCCGCATGCAGACCCCACAGCTGCCCCAGCCCTCCGGGCCCCGAGCCTTGAGGCACGCAGGCCTGCGCCCTGCTGGCTGCACCCCTACACGCCGCCCAGCCCAGCCCAGCCCAGCCCGCCGGGGGACCTGGGCCTGCCTCCTGCACTGTGCAGCCCCCGAGGCTCCAGGGGCACTGCGGGAGCCAGAGCCGGAGCCACAGCCCAAGCCACACCTTCTCCAACTGCTGAGTCAGCATCGTCAATCCCAGCTCGGGGGCCGGGAGAGGGGCCCAGACCCCAAGTCCCTGCAGGGGCCGCTCAGGCTGGTGGACGCCCCTGGCTGGGAACTCCCAGCCTGGCTGACCCCTGAGGGTGACTGGTGGAGAAGAAGGGGGCGTGGCACTGGCCACTCATGGAAGGCCTGGAGGAGGGCCAGGGTCCCCGCCCCAGCGCCCAGCCAGGCCCTCACAAGCCGGATAGGGACGGTCGGAGAGCCTCGCCATGGGCCAGGCTCGGGCTTTATCCACGTTGTCTGGGAAGCCCTCACACCTGCGTCTCGCCCACTGTACAGATGAGCAAAACTGAGGCTCCCCCAAGAGCCTCCCTTGCCCTAGGCTCAGGCCACCAAACTGGCAGGCGACAGCGCTGTTCCTCCAGGAAGCTGCCCTGTGTCGGGGCTGCCTGGGGAGACCTGGGCTGGTCCCCGAGAGCAGGCTCCAGGTGCCCTGCGACAAGAGCCCGTCCCCACGGTCAGAACAGGGGCCTCCCGGGCCCACTGCGCTCCCACGGTTCAGCCCCACTGACGTGGGGCCTGGCCACAGCACAGATGAGCGCCTGGCTATTTCAGGTTTCAGTATCAATATTTCATGGCGCTCCCACTCAGCACTCCACGGGGACAGCAGGGAGCCCCGGCACGCGCGAGCAGGAGCCGGGCACACGAGGCTGGGGACCTGGCTCCCGGGCCGCTGGCGTATCAGCCTGGCTGTGTGGCCCGGCTGCTCCCCTCGCCTGCCAAAGCAGTGGGCATGCCCGGTCTCGGCACTGTCCAGGGCCTGGGTCTGCAGGCTCCTGCCAGGAGAGGACCGAGAGAGAGAGGTGACACAGACACACGGCAGGCGAGACTGCCGGGGGACAGGGAGGAGAGGAGAGGAGGTGCCAGACAGAGGTGGGTGTTGGCAGGAGCGGACAGGAGGGAGAGGGGATTGGAGCCCTACCCAGCTGCCCCTGCCCAGCTCCTACCGGCCCCCACCCTCACCTGGCTGGATCGGGGAGGGGGAAGGGGAGGATTTAACCGGTTCCAGGTGATAAGGCTGGGACCCTGGGCCACACAAGCAAGGCAAGCTCTGACTCCTTAAGTCCCGCCCACTGCCTCGGGGTGGGGGTGGAGACCCTCTTTGCCTTCACAGAGGGATCCTGTTACAGGGCCGGTGCCAACTGGGAGGCGGGGTAGGAGGGTCAAAGGGCAGGAGGGTGGGGGTGGGGCTTGAAGGGCCAGGGTGAATGCTCCAACACCCCTTGCTAAAGCAGTCCAAGGAGGGTGAGGACGGTGCTCCCAGCCCCTGTGGGGCGGGGGGATGGGGGGGTGGGACCTTCCTCCCACAGCAAGGGGTGAGCAGCCTCAGCCGAGCCTGAGCGTGGAGCCACCAGCCCTGTGGGGTCAGCTTCCCGCGGGCCCCTCAGCTCCAGGCCACCTCCCTCCCCGTGGCCCCCGGGCCGGACCCACTTCCCAGGGGCCGAGAGAAGGCGTCCAGGACCCGCACCCTGCGCCCCAACCCGACCGCAGGGCGAGCAGGGTCTCCCCGCGCATGCCCAGGGCGCCGCCGCCCCGCACGGGACTCCATTCTGCTTTCCAGGGCGATCCCCGCTGAGGTGTGAATGGCTGATGACGGCTCAGGTGGGGGCCGCTAATGGGCCGGTCTAATCCGGACGGGCGGGCGGGGCGGCGGGGGCGGGGCCAACCCAGACTGACGGCTCCTCCTGGCTCTGCCCGCTCCCTAGCTCCCCCAGCCGCTGCCCCCTCCACGGGCAGAGAAAATTCAACGTGGAAGAAAATTGAGGTCATGTCCTTTGTCTTGTATAATTCTTTATTTTCCTCTTGCTCTGCGTTCTGGCAGAGTTGCTGGGCCCCGGGGTGAGTGTGCGTGTGTGTGTGTGTGTGTGTGTGTGTGTGTGAGAGAGAGAGAGGGAGAGGGAGAGGGAGAGAGAGAGAGAGATCCGCCCCTGTGTGTGGCCTGCGTATGGACAGGGGAGAGCCTACGGTTCTGCCCCACTTCCTAGGCACAGTGGGACGCCCAGTGTTCTCCCCAGGGTGCTGAGGGGACACAGTGTGGCACCCACCTGCCCACTATGGGGAATGAGGCCCAGGCGGCCACCAGCACCCCTGGCTGCCCTGGGCCCCTGCCCTTGGTGGAGCACAGCCCTCCACAGGAGCCGCCAGCCTTCCAGCCTGCCCGCGGCCCCCGGCCATTGAGAGATAAATTATGAATTTTAATTGTCAAAGCCTCTTAGCGTTTGGCAGCTGCTATATATAGGCTCTGCTCTCCACCAGTGGCCGGCAGGTGGGGAGCAGCAGGGGTGGGGCAGGGCACGGAAGAGGCCCAGGGCGGCCCCTCCCCTGCTGTGTGTCCTAGACCCACCTGAGTGACAGCAGCCCAGCTGGGAGGGGAGCTGTCCCAGAGCTGGAGAGAAGTGCCAGGCCCGGGGCAGAGGGAGCCCTGAGTGTACCCAAGAAAACCAAGGCCCCGCACCCCGGCATCGCCCTCCCCAGTCTCTGAGATGCCAACACAGGCCTTGGGGCTAGAGGCTGCTGGAAAGCCCTAGCCCCGCCCGGGCCCGGGGGCCCACCCAGGGGGCCTCTCTCAGGTGCCCCTACTTGGGGAGAGAGCTCGGGCAGACCTATCCCAGGCCCCCAGGCCTTAGGGGTGGTGGTGGGGCAGGGCACGGCCTGGCAGACCCAGGGCAGGCCCAGGGCTGGCAGGATTCAGGATGGCGAGGAGGAGGAAGGTAAGAAACCCAGCAGGGAGGCCCCTGGGTGCCTGGCACCACCCTGAGCAGGCCACACACAGAAATGGGTGGGGGCTGCGGTCACGTCCATCTGCGGATGGAAAAGCAGAGGCACACGGGTGCCGGTCGCTGCGGGGGACTTCAACCCTATAGTTTGGCTCCAGTCTGCTCTGCCTCCCTGCCCTACAGTGCCCCGTAAAGCTAACCACGGACCAACCGACCAACGCTGGCTCAGCCTCGGCTGTGGGCCTGGCCCAACACAGCACTCCGAGGAGGCTGGCACGATTAGCCCCATTTTACTGAGGCACCGGGAGGCGGTGTCCAAAGCCACAGAGCCAGGAGTGGTGGAGCCAGGGTCAGTCCAAGGCAGCGAGACCCCACATGGTCCCTGCCCTTCTGTGCACACTGCCCTTCTCTGAGTCAAGTTCATGGAGCTACACAAAGTCCCAGTGGAGAAATGGTGATGGTGGAGCAGACTGCACACTGCCCCCGGGGACGCCCACACCCCACTCTGCCAAGTGGGCACCCATGTTACTGGGGGAGCAAACAGCGTGGGAGCCCCGGTTCACCTGCTGAGGTCCCGGGCAGGCCAGACTCCAAGCCTGGATAACCCCGGGGCCCATCGTGCAGCTGGGGAAACCAAGGCCCGACAGCGTCAGGGGCTTGTCCGGGGGGCCCACGCATCTCAGGCCAGCGGCTCCGAGGCAGGCCACCACCAGCTGCAGCCACCTCCCCTCCCCAGCACTGTGGGCCGGCCACGCCGCCACCCAGCTCGGCGTGAGACGAGGTCAGGGCTGGCTGCAGGTTTGGGTTATTTCTGCTTCAAAAAGGGGAAAAGATTTTTTAAAAAGCCACCCCTGCATACATCCAAGACCAAGGTCCAGCGAGTTATTTATACCACAGCCAGGCAAACTATAAATACAACCCCTCGCCGTGCTCCTGGCCCTGGCTGTTCAAGCCCTCCCTGCTCAGCCGAATCCTGGCCATCCCTCTGCCAACGCCCACTGGTCACAGAGCCCAAGAGCCAAGAGGTGCTGGAGCCCTTTGGCCACACGCACGGGGCCCTGCCCAGGGACAGCTGCTGCCCTCACCTGGCTGCGTGCTGAGGGGCGGGGGCTGAGGGGTGGGAGCGGGCACGCGGGGACAATCCTACGGATGCGCAGCTGTAGAGGGTGCAGAGTGGAGCCATGGCTCAGCGTGAGAGCTCAGCTCCAGGCAGAAGCCCTGCCTCAGTAGGGAGTGAGCGGTCTGCCGCAAGAGGTCTGCAAGCACAGATGAGCAGACCCTCTCAGCTTTGAGATGCGCCGCCTTGCACCCCCCAAAAAAGGGACTTGAGAGGGCGGGGGTCCCACGTGCACCTGCAGCCCTGCTGGGGGCCAGGCTGAAGCCAAACGCTGGCCGGGGCCCTGCCCCCTCTCAGAGCCCAGAGCACGTTCTCACCGAGGGAAGAGGAGGTGGTAGATAGATGCTCATTCCCCAAAATCACACACACACACACACACACACACACAGACACACACACCCCACATGCCCTAATAACGTGTGATGAGAGGCTGGAGAGGAGGGAAGCGCCCTGCCAGCATCGCCCTGGCAGCGTCAGTTTGGGAATCACAGGACACAGGAGCAATTGTTCTGCCAGCCAGCCAGCTTCAGGAACCCAGGCTCGAGCGGGAAGGCGGCCTGGGATCCACTCATCCCTGGTGCACGGGGCTGGCAGGGGGAGCCGCTGTCCGCACCCCGCCTCTGAGCTCCCCTGCTTCCCGGACCCCGGGGGCAGGCAGACAGGGGGCTCCAGGGCCCTGTGTGTGTTGGGGGGGGCTCTCGCATGCCCAGGAGCTGTCCTCAGCCACCCCTGGCACACACACTCTGCAGGCGAGAACAGCCAGAGATGAGTGGCCATGGAGATGAGAAGGAAGGAGAGACAAGCACACCGGCCCATCCAATGTCCAGTCTCTGGGCCGCCAGATTCCGCCCAAGTCCTCCTCAAAGCCAGGGCAGAGGCGGGGTCTCCGGGGCAGGTGCTAAACTAACCGAGCAAGGCTCCCTCGACCCCGCTCTGGGGTGAACCCCAAACCACCAGGGCTCCCCCCTCATTCCCACAGCCTCGGGACATCACACTGCACTCAGGGCCTGTACAGACAGCATCCCCTCTGCTGGGGAAACTGAGGTGCGCAGGGACCGGCTACCTTGCGAGCGGCCAAAGCTGCCAGCTGGACCCCTACATCACACGCTGGCAACCTGGAACGGCCGACGCACCAAGCCAAGCCGTAATGAAATGCCACAGGACACTGGTGGGAGGTGACACTCAAGCCGAGGTTCAAAGGGACTGCCTGCCTCCTGCCGCCGAGGCGGGAACGGGGCCAACCTGTTTGGGAAACACTCTGGCACATCTCCTAGCCCTGCTCAGCGCGAACAGCAATTCCGCTCCGGCTGCGGGCCCTGCCCAGGGTTCTCAGCGGCACTATTTGTAAGAGCGAGAGAGGGAGGCTACCCAAACGCCCGGGGACAGAAAGCAAATAGCGTGGTGCTGGGCTCAGCCAGCAGAGCGCCACGCCTCAGCCAGGGCACACAGGTGCGACAACAGAGCCGGCGCTGAGGGGCCAGGTGGTGAACAGGCAAGTGCACACAGTTCGCGCCTTCCTTCCGAAGCCCAAGAAGAACTAAACTGGACAAGTAGTACCTACAGACGCAGGGCTTTAGGGAGACAAGCGAATGCACGGGTACTGTGTCCCTTACTGTCACTCCACTACTCTCATTTAAATGCTGAACGCGGTAGCTAATGTGCCAGGCCTGGGCCAGCGAGCGAGGGCTCCAGCCAGAGGCTGGGAGGAAGGCGGCTCGGGTTGAGCGCCGGGCTCGGGTTGAGCCCCAAGCTCGGATGCTGGGGCCCCGGGGCAAGCCGCTCTACTCTGGTTTCTCAGCTATCCACTCAAATCTCAGTAGCAGCTCCAGGCCGACATCCGGAACGGGAACTCGGAGGGGCCAGCAGTGACTGCGTACCAGGCACCTGAGTGTATTATTTGCACAAAGAGTCATCGCCAGCTCCCCGGAGGCACAGAGACCACGGCTCAGGAAGCCTGAGCTGCAGGGGCTGGCACTGCCGGAGCTGAGAGCCACGGCTCCAGGGTCCACGCTCTTAACAGCTCCACCGTGCAATGCTGAAGAGGCTGAACACCCAGGGGCAGGCTGCCACGGCTCCGCTCCTGCGGCCGCAGCACGCAAGGCGCGCGGGTCAGTCCACACATCAGCAAGAGGCGGCACGGAGAATGCCCGCCCCCAGTGTGCCCGGAAAGCACCTGCTGCCTCACGCTCCCCGCACAGCATGCACCCCACTTCTCAGTCTCTGCAAAGTCGACTTGAATTCGTGAGGACTCAATCTTTCTCTCTCTCTCTCTCTCTCTCTCTCTCTCTTCCTCAAGGCCCTTGACCAAGCCCGGGCCCCAGGGAGAAACTCTGTCCTTCTTGCCTTGGCTCCTGCAAGCCCCCACCTGGCACCGGCCAAGAGCGCTGTGTGCCTGCCAGTTAGTCCTCGTCACTAGCCTGCTGTCCCTCCCACCCAGGGCCGGGCATAGGAGCCCACGAGACAGGTGCTTGGACGGCTGACAGTGCTCAAGGAAGTTCTATGGGAGCCGCAGCAGGGCCTAGCCCAGAGCTCAAGAGGCGGAGTAGCCAGGATTTGCAGAGCAAATGCATGAATGAATGGGCGGGGCCTGTGTCAGCCAAACCACGTGGGCGTCGGCAGAGGCCCAGGGTGGGCGGGTGGGGGGGGCTGACTTGGAGCAATCAGGGAGGTTTCTTGGAGGAGGGGCCAGGAGGAGGCTTGGAGAGGGCCTTCTGGGTGGGGATGCCTGGCCACGCCCCCCGAGAGGATAATGGGACTGGGGAGGAGCTGGAGGGATCAGGAGACTGTCAGGGAGTGACCACCAGGGCCACTGCTCTGGGCTGAGCGGCCAGCACCCCTCCACAGAGCCCCACACGGAACAGCTGGACCAGCGACTCCAGCCAGCCTAGGCGCCATGCAACCCATGCCACAAGCCGGCCCCTCTCCCCGGCCCCACCCCCTCTGCCCAGTAAGGCCCCTCCCCGGCCCAGCCCACCCCTCCAGCCCCTCTGCTCCCTGACACTCCGCTGGGCTGGCTTCTAACAACCACTGACCTCCACAAGAGGTTGTTTGCGGGGGAGGGGGGTCCTACTCTTTAGAATTCGGTTTAGAAAACAATGGCCACTATAGGAAACCCTGGTGCTCAAACGGGCTGCTGCAGATGGGCTGGGGCTGAAGTGGACAGGTGCAAGGGGGCACAGGGTCTGCCTGCCTCTAGGCACGGCACCTGGGACCCTGAGCACACACCCATCCCCTACAGGCTGCTCCCCAAGAACTGGCCCTGGGGCGGACCCCAGCCTGAACCAAACCCAGCCAGGGCCCTCCTCACATTAGAACCAGAGGGTGGGGGAGGGGCCGAGCCAGCCAGAACAGCCCAGGGCCCCTCCCAGGGGGCGGGGGGGGGGGCTCCCTGGAGCCCTGGTCTGGAGTTCTTAGACCCCAACATCCCAGCCCCACCGCACTCAGCCTCCGGCCGCGGCTACAGAGCAGGACGGACAGGTGTGCCGTCCCAGCAGACTGCCACCTTCCTGAAGCTGCAGCCCCTCCTGGCCCACAAGGACAAAGGGCCCGAGGCAGCTGCACACCCTGGGAAGCCCCAGGCACTGGCAGCTGGGTGCCCGGCTCACTATCCCCCAGGCATGGGAAAGCCGGGCCCGGAGCCCCCGGCACAACGCCCACCAGGGCTGAGCTCTCAGCTGCCCAAACCAAGCAGAGGAGGACCGAGGACCGAGGGAGGGCTGTGCTGGCAGGAAGAGGCTCCCCCAGATGGTACCACCCCCATCTCCAGGCCACCAGCACTCCCACCCACCAGTGAAAAGCCCCTGCCACCCTCCCAGATACCCCCTTCTCCCCGTTCCCAACCCAGGGATCTCTGAGGACAAAGAGCTGGGGCCAGCACAGCAGGGCTGGATGGGGCCGGGCTGGGACCCCACATGAGCCCAGGGGGGACTGCCCGCTGGCCCGGCTCCACCCCTCCTTCTGCAAGGGGCTCCACCCGGAGGGGCAGTCTCCTGGGGGCGCCTTGGAGAGAAGTCCACAGCCCACCCTATAGAGGGCGTGTAGGTGGGGGGGGGGTCAGCGGGAGGCTTCCTCCACACCTCCCTCCTGAGCTGGTTCCCCCCAGCACTGCTCTGCCTCAGAATGGAAAGTGGGGCAGGAGGAGGTGAAATGCCCCCGCTGAAGGCAGACAAAGGCGAGGCCACCAAAGGGTGCCCGGGTGCTCCTACTCCCAACTCCCTCCCCTCCGCCCTTCCTACCCCCACCCCTTCACTGGGCAGCAGCTGGGGTCAGCAGGGAGCTGCCTCCCAGCCTTGGAGGCTGTGGGCAAACAAGGTCCCGGACCCGCGTTCCCTGGCACGGGAGTGCGGGGCGCAGCGGCCCCTTCCTGGGATCTCTGGGGTCCATCGGGATAGGCACCCACCCAGCGGGGAGCCCGCAGTTCCTCCTCCAGGGCGACCAATACTCAGAGTGGGAGGGGAGGCAGGAGGGCACAGGTGGGGACCCCTCCGCCGCTCCTGGCCCTGGGGTGCCCCGCAGTCCCAGGCGCGCACGGCTGGGCCGGCAGCGGCCCCCAGGGGAGCTGGCCTCGGCCGCAGCCGCCGGGCTCACCTGCATCTCGGGCGCAGCGTCCGTCCGCTCGGCTCGGTCACCAATCGCATGTCTCTCCCGCCGGCCCGGCCCCAGCCCCTGCCCAGCCCCCTCCTCCGTCTCCTCCTCCTCCTCCGACACCTCCGCCCGGCTATCCGCGCGCCCTGGCGGGGCTGGCCGCCCGTCTGTCCGCCCCACGCGGGCGGCAGCCCAGCCGGATGGGGCCGGGGCGCGCGAGTGGGGAGGCGGGAGGCGGGAGGCCGCGGCCCAGGTGGGCGCGCTCAGGACGCGCGACGCGGGCTCCACCAGCCTGGCTCTGCCCCCCGGGCCGGCCCGGAGCCGCCGCCGCCGCCTCTGCCGCTGGGGCCGGGGTCGAGGCCGGGCGCGCTCCGCAGCGGGGCCGGGGCAGGGGCCGGCGGACAGCGGCCGCGCATGCTGCTCAGAGCCCCGCGCCGGTAGAGAAGCCGGAGGCGCGGGTGGGGACTCCGCGCGCTCCGGGGCCCGGACCGGGACCCGCCGCCGCCTGCGTTGTCGCCCGCTGCCCGCTCCGGCTCCCGCGCCGGCTCCCGCTCGGGCTCCGCGCTCTGCCGCGGCGCGGGGAGGGAGCGCGCGAAGCGAGCCAGGGAGGGAGGAGGGAGGGAGGGAGGGAGCGAGCGAGCGAGCCGGAGAGCGGCGGGAGCCGGGCGGGGGAGGAGAAGGCGCGGCCGCAAACCGGAGGGGGCAGGGCTCCTTCCCGCGAAGGGGTCCGGAGCGACCCAGCTGCGGCCTCGCTAGGATCGGGCAGCAGGGCTGGCCTGGAGCTCGGGCCCCTCCGGGTCCCAGGCCAGCGCGGCCGCGGCGCCCGGGCGTGCACACGGCGCGCGCGGCTCTGTGCGGCCACAGGCGTGCGCGTGTGAGCGCGGGAGTGCGTTCACACGTGTTCGCTGGGTCACCGCACAGGGCCGTGCGGGCGAACACGCGCTCGCCAACGGCAGGCTCCCCGCCCTGCCGGGGTTGTTTGGAGGACGGCGAGGGAGGGCCAGCCCCAGAGCCTCCGTCCTGCACCCTGTCCCTCGCTCTCCTAAGGGTCCGCACAGCCCCGGAGGGCCCACATCCTGGCTCCACCCGGATTGGGAACTGGGGTCCCACCTCTGCGGCCCGGGTCCCGCCCAGCCTCGCCTCACGTCCAGCAGAGGGCAGCCGTACTCCGCGGCCCGGGCACTGCACCCGGCGACCAGCAGAGAGCAGTGCAGACCCTCGGGCTGGGCTTGGCGGCTCCCCTACCCGGCTCCCTAAGCATCGGGGATTCCCGAGCTGGGTCACACTTTGAGACAGGCCCGCGGAATGGCACCTATCCTGGCAACCCCGGGTCCTCCCCTGGCCATGGGTCCGGATGCGAGGCTGGCGGGATGTCCTGGCAAAACCTCACCCCTGCCCTCTCGCTTAAGTCAGGTGCCTTCCAACACCGGCGAGTTCCAAGAGTGACCACCAGTGCGGCCGCCCCGGGGCAGTCACCCTTGCCCCACTGTTGGGGGGTCCCCACGAGCGCACCTTCGCTTCCCGCTACCTTGTGTGTAGCAGGTGCAGGAGCCGCCCCAGAGGGAGGGGACCAGCCCAAGGCCTCTCAGCTTTCGACGTCCTGCTCCTAGTGCCCCACCTGGCCTGCGGAGGGGTCTCGGCCCCGGTGCCTGGCTGCAGTACCAGGGGCTGCTCCCCGGCCTCCTCCTCCCGCAGCGCTGATCTTGGTGTTAGCCTCGCGCGCACACACACAGCCCAGGGTCCGCAGACTTCCTGCTCCGGGTACTTCTCGGCCTCAGTGCCGCACCACCGCTCTGCAGAGTCCGGCAGGAGCCCCCTCCAGTCCTCTGAGCCCAGTTGGCATCTTGGCCCGCGGCTGGCGACAGTCCCTCCCAGCAGGGGTCCGGCAGCCCTGGGGCGAGGAGCTACTTGCTGCCCCCTTGGGACAGACCGAAGGAATCCTGAGAATCAGGGCCTCGTCCATGGTCAGAGCGCGAGGCAGGCATGGACAGGGAATCCGAGTCTCCTTCTAGGGGGAGCAAACCACGAGGAGGCCGGCCTGGCAGAGGGACGTGCCGCGGGGAGGCGAGGCGGGGTGGCCCGCGCGCCGGCCCCGCCTTCCCCGACCCCCAGCGCCCCCGCCCCGGCTGCCTGTGCGCTCCCCGTGCGCTCGCGCCCTCCCGCGCCGCCTCCTCCCACCAGCCCGACAGGAATAGACGCGCGGGCTGCTGCGTAAAGGCCCTGCCAGGCACCCGGCGGGCGGCGGCGCGCAGACCCGCTGCGGGGCGGGGGCGGGGGCGACTGACGCACGCGAGGCGCGGCCGGCGCCCATCTCCGCCCGCGGCTCACCTGCTCCCTGCCTCAGTGATCGCCGCCGAGAAATGGGGGCGAGCCCACGGCCCTCCTCGCCGCCCCATGTCCCGGGAAGCTGGCTCAGGAAGCCGGCGTTCTGGGGTGGGGGTGGGGGGTGTCTTGGGGCGCCTCTAACGATCTCTCTGAAGCTGTGTAAGCAGAGCCCACGTTCTGTCCCCTTCCCCGTGTCTCCAAAGACCCCCCTTCGGATGCTTCCTGTTTTACTTTGCCAGGGGAATTAATTAATGGGCACGGGAGGCTTTGCAGGAAAGAACTTGGAGAAGCCCGCGAAGGGGTCGCTCTGGGCCTGGTGCAAGTGCAGGCCCCTGACCTTGTCGCCCGGAGACCCCATACAGTGAGGGGGCTTCCCTGCATCCCCCAGCCCATCCCATCCCCTGGGGCCCCAGGTCAAGGCTTCCCCAGCACCACCAGGGGTTATGCAGCCCACCCCTTGGCACCCTCTCTTCCTGGTATCCGCTGTGCCTCAAGACCAGACCAACATGGGGGCTTCTGTTCCTGTCCCCTCCCAAAAGGAAATGGCCTTAACACCAGCCCAGGCTCAGCCTTCCCAAGAGTGGACTGTATGTCCCATGGGTGCACACAGGGGACCCTGGCTCAGGTGACAACTCAGCCAGTCCCAAGAAAGTGGGAGTTGAGGGCTTGAAGGAGCCAGGCCCGCTGCAGCCTGAAAGCCGGGAGCAGCACCCATGTGGCGACTCTGGGGCAGGACAGGGAGCCGGCAGCCCCTCCTGGAAGCCCGGTCTGGGGTCCTGCTCCCCTTCCCTGCCTCTCTTCAAGCTGGGCACTGCTGTCCACAATGTGCAGAGGGGAACAGGGAGGCTGCTGGAGGCGGCTGGCGGGCCCAGGCCACCGTGTGTGCAGAGGGGAGCAGGGTCCCACCCCCTTGTCACTCTGGGAAGCTGAGGATGCAGGAGGTGGCCTGGAAGGAGAGGGTGGCCCACCCCGGCCACCTGCCCACCGGCCTCCCAGCGGCTCAAGGGTTTACGATGATGATTATTTCTGAAGGCACTTGAAGTTAATGACGGCTCTAAAATGGCTGGGACAGCGAGTCATTGCTGAGACCTCTAATTAGCAAGAAAAACGGAGACCAGGAGCTGGGGAGGCGGCTGGGGGCAGGGCCAGTGGGCAGCCGTGGAGCGGGGGTCAGGGAGCTGGGGTGGAGCCACACCCAGCTGAAGGCCCCTGGGAAGCCCGGTGCCCTGGCAGCTCTCTTGGGGTTCTGCACGCTGCAAATTAACCCATGAACTTGCTGTGTGACCTTGAGGGGGTTACAGCCCCTCCCCAAAGTTCCCCCAGCTGTGCAGTGCCTGGGCGGTGGGACGGGACCCCAAGTGGGGGCTCCGTGGAGGACCTTGGGTCCCCGGAGGGCTGATGCCGGGAGGCTGGGGGCCAGGAGCCCCAGCGGCCCCACGCAGTTCTCTCGGCCTCGGGGCCAGGCTGCTGAGGCTGTGTGTGTAATGAAGTCTGAGAGACCCAGGCTGGAATGGAGCCCGTGCAGGAAGAGACGGAAAATCCATAGGTCACGGCCCTGAGCCTGCAGCAGTTCAGGTGGGCAAGGGATGGGGGCTCCTGGAGGAGGGGCTGCCAGGAGCTCCCCCTCCTGGAGGGGGCCTGCAGCTGAGGCCAGGCTGGCGCCCTCCTGTGACCTCCCGACCCCATCCCCTGGGCCACAAGGAAGCAGGGACACCAGGGTCCCACCTAGGTGTGTCACAGAGGGTGTCCCCTCCTCCCCAGCTCCTGACGGGCAGGTCCTTCCTGAGACGGGGGCTGGGGGCTGGGGGAGGGGCCTTCTCCCCGTGGCGGCTTGCCCCAGTGAGTATGGGGACCTGCTGAGCGACAGGAAGGGATGCCCCCGTTGCCACTTAACCGGAGCACCCTCTCTCCCGAATTGTCGTGCCCTGGTGGGTAACACACGGCTCCAGCTGCAGGACAGAGGTAGCAGTCCCCATCGGGCAGTGCGGCCAGGGCAGGGAGTCAACACAGGTGGCCGGACTGCTGCCAGTGCGGGCTGGGGCGGGCCCCGCAGTGGGTGGTTATGCAGCAAGGTTGCAGAGATGCACTCTCTATGACCCAGTGAGCCCCGGCCGGGAGAGGCCCGGAGAAACACATGCATGACAGGTGCAGACACGGCTCAGCTGCAGGGTTTTTGTCACCAGGGGAAGGAGTGAAATGAACGCAGCATAACTGTGCCATGGCGTACCACACAGCCTTGAAAACAGAGATCCTGGGTGACGCACATCAGCTCAGGGGAGCTCACCTGCACTGGGTAGAGGGAGGAGCCAGAGGTCCATGTTAGAAGGACGTGTTCACGGAAAGCAGGACAGCAAGCACGAGGGGCTGGCCTTGTGTCCCAGCGGGTAAAGCCGCTGCCTGCAGTGCCGGCATCCCATGTGGGCGCCGGTTCGACTGCTTAACTTCTGATCCAGCTCTCTGCTATGACCTGGGAAAGCAGTAGAAGATGGCCCAAGTGCTTGGGCCCCTGCACCCATGTGAGAGACCCAGAAGAAGCTCCTGGCTCCTGGCATTGGCTTGGCACAGCTCTGGCCATTGCGGCCATTTGGGGAGTGAACCAACAAATAGTAGATCTCTCTCTCCGCGTCTTTCTTTCTGTCTCTCCCTCCGCCTTTCAAATAAATAAATAAAAAATATGCCCCAAGGCCTACAAATGGAGTACGGTTCCCTGCAGACACAGGAAAGGGGTAAAGGTGGGCGAACAAGGAGCACCAACTCCAGGGAGGCAGGGGCCGGCCCGTCTTGGGCCCCCACGCCAGGATGCCCACCGTGAGCAGACAGGCATGGGCCCAGCCAAGGTCAGCTCCCCGTCCAGAGGAGGACACTGAGGCTAGTGGCCTTTAGGGGCCGTGTCCCCAGGTTTCAGGTCCAGGGCGTGGCTTGTTCACATCTCCTGTGGGCCTCAGACGAGGTTCCGCCCCCTGCCCCTGTGTGGTGAGGACTGGGCTGCTGACCCAGGGGAGGGGAGACAAAGGAGTGTGGATGAGAGTGAGCAGGACTAGGATGACTCACTTCCACACCACTCAGCCGATTTCACCGGACTCGGCACTCAGACGGACAGAGGTCGAGATCCTGGAATATCATTGGAGCTCTTGTACTGGGCGTTTTCGTAAATTATCTCACAGGAGGGACCGTTACTGTCCCCACCCAGCCACTGAGAAAACAGGACTAGGAAGGGGGGCCACTCGCCCAGGACACACAGCCCTGCCTCCATCCTGTCCTCTAATACTGGGGATGTGGCGGGGCGGGGGCAGGCCCTGCTGCCCACTGCGGTATCTCGGCCTGGGGCCAGCAGAGTCTGGAGGGGTTGGAACAAGGCGTGCAATCAGGATGGACTTCCTGGAGAAGTGGAGGTAAGGCAGGCAGAGGCAGCCATCACTCATTCACTCAACAAACACTCACCCCAGCTTTCTCTGTGACCCCACAATCTGTGAACCAGTGGGCAGGGTTCAACCCAGCGCAACTCAGCGCACACAGGCCAAGCAGGCTCTGGGGCTCAGGACAGCACCCGGGAGGCACTGATGGTTGAGCTGAAATCAAAGGGTAAGATGGAGCCGATAGGCGCACGGCAGGTGGGGGGGATACCTGGGCAGGCGCAAGGGCCCTTGAGAGCCGGCGGAGGAGCGTGAAGATGGGCAGAGGCCCCGCCCCGCTGGCCGGGACCCAGAGCGGCCGCCTGCTGGCTGATACACCTCACGTTGATGACTTCCTCTCAACCAAGCAGGTGTCACGTTGCACCCATACATGGCCACCCTGGCCGCACGCTAGGGTGCTGGGAGCTAAGAGACGGCGCCCCCTGCCCAGCCCACACCGCCCTGGCCATGATGCTGGGAAACAGAGGTGCACCTGTGATGGAGGTGTGCCTGGAGCCCACAGGGCCCACGGTGCCTCGCAGCCTCTGGGACAGCACTGGACACTGGCTCGGGCGCTCAGCGCGCCACCTGCCGCTGTCACCCAGGAAGTCTGCTGCCCTTGTTGCTGGGCACTGGCACCATCTCTCCCGGAAGGCGGGGTTGGGGGTCCCGGTGCCCGCTCAAGCTTGATGGTCCTGGGGCACTGCAGGCCCCGGGAGTGGGCACCCCACCCCCACCTCCCGGGGCACCTACTCCCTCCCGCCCCCCCCCCCCCAAGGGACTCTTTATTCTGTTAGCTACTGAGGCTGTCTGCCGGGCTGTTCACGCTCACTAAGGCCTGAGCCCAGAGTGGTGGGAGTCAGGACAGCTGAGGGGCTGTGGGGGTCTGGCCCACCCCCAGTCCCCAGGGAACAGCGAAGGAAACACAGGCAGGGCTCCGGAGCCAGGGCTGCCCATGGAGAGAGAGGCCCACGGGGCGGGGCCACTGGTGAAGGCGCCCCCCAGCCTGGGGGTCTTTGGTCTCTGAGGGCCCCCTTCAGAAGTGGGGCCAGGCAGCCTGACTAGGTGCCCAGGGCAGGGGGCTCTTGGCTCTGCCAGGGAACACACAGAGACAAAGAGGGCAGTCGGGCCCTGAGAAGGCAGCCCTGGCCTCTGCCTGGGCCTCGGGGGGCTGCCACGTGATGTGGGGGGACATGTCAGCGTTAAACACATGCCTGTCACATATGCCATCTTCATCATATGTGTCATTTATGTCATGTGTCACCTATGTTGTCATGTCACCCCTGTAATGTGTCATCTCTGTCATGACACCTTCACCAGGCATGTCATCAGTCAAGTGTGTCTTCTCTCATGTGTCATGCTGTCATCACGTGTCATTCTGTCATGTGTCACCTATGTTGTGTCATGTCGCATGCCACCTCTGAATTGTCAGTTCTGTCATGCCATCTTCACCAAGTGTGTCACATGTCATGTCGTCTGTTGTCATGTGTCACCTCTGTCGTGTGTGTCATGTCATGTGTCACCCGCCATTGTAATCGCTCATGCATGTCATCTGTCACATGTGCCATCTCTGTCACACATGTCACCTCCGGGGTGTGTGTCGGGTGGGTGTCCTTCCATTCTTGAAGGCCCATCAGGCCCCAGACAAAGCACGAGGGCCCTAACGCAGGCCTCTGGCACAGCAGGGGTACGGCGACTGGGCTGTGCCCATCCTCCCTGTCCCTCCTGGGCCCAGGCCCCACCACATGGCCAAGCAGAGCCAGGCGGCCAGGTAGGAGAGGGGGTGTCCAGTTCTGGGGTCCCCGGGGCAGCCCTGAGTACGCACCTGCTCCTCCCGGGCCCGCTGCTGTCCAGCACTGGGGGAGGCCTGGGCAATACTGGGAGGGGCTGAGGCCCCGGAACCTGGCCCCAGTGCAGGGCTGAGCCTACGGGTAGCTGAGCCCTGGCTGAGCCCTCTCTGGCCACACCTGCTGCTGAGGGGTACGGCCCCGGGCTGACTCCGTCCAACCACACACGCAGAGGGGGTCAGGGCAGCGCCAGGCCTGGCCGGGCCCAGTGAGGGCCACAGCGGGCTGGAGTTGGGTGCAGGCCCCAGGCAGGGTCTTCTCCACGGTGGGCCAGGCCGGCAGCCAGAAGTGGAGCAATCTGGGAGGCCCTGGACGACGACGACGCGCAGGCTCCCCCCACCCTGGGATCCACACACAGAAGGCGTTCACACCACCCGCTGGGGCGTGAGAAGCAGCCAGAATACTTGCAGGCTCACCATGCAGGTGGGGGAGAGGCCAGGGTGACTCCAGGATGGCCCTGGGCCCCGGGCATACACCGTGCACACTCACAACCGGGGCCGAGGGGGACCACCCCCCGCAGATGGGGAAATTGAGGGCCTGGGCTTCTAGAACAACCCGGGCCCAGAAGGGACAGGGAGGCGGCAGGGCACGGGGAGGGCACCAGGGCTCTGAGACCCCCACCCACTCACCCGGCCCCACGCCCAGGAGTCCCCGGGCAGCAGGCCGCGGGTGCCCCCTCCCCACTCGTGTGCCGGGGCCCCGCTGTCTTTCCACTCTGGAACTTGGCAGCAGCGTTTCCGCATTTCCTTAATGTGCCGCAGGGGGTGTGTGCACGTCTCGGGCTAAAGATAAATGCCAGAGCGCGTCTGCAGCGTGGGAAGCCTCGTGAACACAGGGCCCCCGTGTCCACCCGACCACGGCCCGTTCTGGCTGCCTCCCACGCACACCCGGCCACGCCCCAGCAAGGCTGGCGGCCCCCCAAGCCCCACCCCTCATGGCGGCAAGGAGCCCTGGAGCCGAAGCACGAACAGAAAAGCACAGGAGGCCTCGTCCCTGCTGGTCACTTCCCCTTGGGTGGACCTCGGCCGGCCACAGGAGTGGGCAGTCTGGGGGTGCAGGGAGGCCCCAGCACAGCCTCAGCTTGGCTGGTGTCCCTGGCGTGGTGAGTTTGTTGATCGAGCAAGCATGGGAGCAGGCCTCAATTTCCCCATCTGCAAAGTGGGCCCGGCACTGCTCAGCCTGCCTTCATCATGCGGGCAAAGGGAACAGGGGCTTCTGCGTGGGCCTGCGGGGTGTGAGAGGGAGAGACACAACCATGGCCCTGCCCCTTCCAGCCCCAGCAAAGTGGACCCCTGTCAGGAAGGCACCGCTTGTCCCAGCCGGGGCTCCAGCTAAACATTACTGAAAGGCGCATGCCCGTGCAGGTGGCCCGGAAGGGGCCCAACCCCAGGTACCGACGCCAGCTCTACCCCCCACACGGCACCATGGGCACACGACACCAGCTCTACCCCCCACATGGCACCATGGGCACACGACGCCAGCTCTACCCCCCCCACGGCACCATGGGCGCACGACACCAGCTCTACCCCCCACACGGCACCATGGGCACACGACGCCAGCTCTACCCCCCACACGGCACCATGGGCACACGACGCCAGCTCTACCCCCCCCACGGCACCATGGGCACACGACGCCAGCTCTGCCCCCCCACGGCACCATGGGCGCACGACACCAGCTCTACCCCCCACACGGCACCATGGGCGCACGACGCCAGCTCTACCCCCCACACGGCACCATGGGCACACGACGCCAGCTCTGCCCCCACACGGCACCATGGGCACACGACGCCAGCTCTACCCCCGACACGGCACCATGGGCACACGACGCCAGCTCTACCCCCACACGGCACCATGGGCACACGACGCCAGCTCTACCCCCACATGGCACCATGGGCACACGACGCCAGCTCTACCCCCACACGGCACCATGGGCACACGACGCCAGCTCTACCCCCACACGGCACCATGGGCACACGACGCCAGCTCTACCCTCACACGGCACCATGGGCACACGACGCCAGCTCTACCCCCACACGGCACCATGGGCACACGACGCCAGCTCTACCCTCACACGGCACCATGGGCACACGACGCCAGCTCTACCCCCCACACGGCACCATGGGCACACGACGCCAGCTCTACCCTCACACGGCACCATGGGCACACGACGCCAGCTCTACCCCCCACACGGCACCATGGGCACACGACGCCAGCTCTACCCTCACACGGCACCATGGGCACACGACGCCAGCTCTACCCCCACACGGCACCATGGGCACACGACGCCAGCTCTACCCTCACACGGCACCATGGGCACACGACGCCAGCTCTACCCCCCACACGGCACCATGGGCACACGACGCCAGCTCTACCCCCCACACGGCACCATGGGCACACGACGCTAGCTCTACCCCCCACACGGCACCATGGGCACACGACGCCAGCTCTACCCCCACACGGCACCATGGGCACACGACGCCAGCTCTACCCCCCCACACGGCACCACGGGCACATGCATGCACTCTGAGATGAGAGTACAGGTAGTGCCCACCTCCCAGCTCCCCGCTGTCATGGCAACCAAAAGGGCTAAGTGGGGGTGGGGATGGAGAAGGGGGAGTTGGGGCTGCAGCCCACAGAGAAGTGACACGACCGGGTTCTCCTTCTTTTTGCACCCCAAATTCAGGTCACAAGTCTGTGGGCATGTGGGTCCCCCCAGGCAGGTCCCTGGTGTTCCAGAAGGGTCAGGCCAGAGGCCAGCGGCCCTCTCTCCTGGGAGAAGATGAGGCTGGGAGAGTCAGCCCCTACCCTGCAGGTCACCCTTCAGGACCCATAGCCATGTGGCCTGAGCTCTCTCCGTGCCCAGGGCAACCCAGCAACAGTGGGAGCCTGAGGTCTGGGGCCACTGGGCTTGGGGAGGGGCTCCTCTAAACTGGACGCAGAGGGCACAGACCTGGGGAAACCACCGCGTTGACCCTCAACAGGTATCCCTTGTGCCAGCCGCAGCCAGGACCCCTGAAACCCAGGCATTGCCCATTGCATGTGCCCGACAGCCCACAGCGGGGGTCTGTGAGCCCTACTCCACGGGCACAGAGAGGTGAGGGGCAGGGCTGGGGCCAGCACCCCAGGGTACTCGGGGCAGGGGGCATTCAGCTCGCTATAGTCTAATTAACGCCACCTGCAGGGGCTTCACAGTGAGAGTCTAGAGCTGGCTGGGGTGTGGCGGGCTGGCCGAGAGTCCCAGGACCCTGAGGCTCCCAGACCAGATTCCAGCTGTGCCCCTGGGCTGAGCTGCCCCTTGCCAAAGCCAGAGCCTGAAGGCCCAGGTACCGGCCCTAGCGGCAGGGGCGTGGCTCACAAGAGGGTGTGGCACACGGTGGGGGTGATCAGAGCCGCCAGGAGGAGGGTCCTCTCTGGGGGAGACAATCTGACAGGAGAGGTAGGACCCTGACGTGCAGAGAAGGGGACAGCTAGGGAGGGAACAGCAGGTGCAAACCGTGGAGGCTGGACACGGTGGCCAGGAAACGCCCATGGGGCGGCCACAGGCTGAGCAGGTCTCCTGCCAGGGTCTCCCTCCCCAGCACTGGGGTGCACGTGGAGCTCACGGCTCGGACACCCCCTGGAGGCTGCCCGGCGCTCAGCATCACAGGCACCTCCTGGCACCAGCGCTGCCTTTGCACCCTGGCTGGCTAGGGCGGGCACGCCTGCCTGTGGCTGGAGGCAGGGAGCAGGGGCTGGGCCAAACGCTGCTCCAGGCAGTCGGGGCACAGCCCTGGCACGCCGTGCACCCCATGCCTCCTTCCCCTTCCGTGTGTCTCTCCGGCGTGGACCTGGTTTATTTTCAGCCCTCAGCACTTTTCCTGAAAGAGAACAGCTGGGCGGCAGGAGTCACAGAGGGAAGACTTTTCTGACTACTTTGCAGATTTGCCTTTCTATGAAAACTGACACCAGCACGGCCACAGCATGGACAGACAGAGATCTGGGTCCCGGCCTCCAGGTCTCTGAGCTCTGCTCTGGGGCATCCGGGGGCAGGGGTGCAAACGGGGAGGACTGCGGTACTGGGCGCGGGCCACCGGGACCCTCGGTCTCATCGCCAACGCCATCCTACAGAGGGGGAGACCGAGCGGCAGGATCCCCGAGGCCCGACGCGCACCACAGCACTAACGGGGAGCACCTGCTGCGGGCCCCGTGCCCAGCCTGTGGGGTCGCAGCTGACAACGTTCTCAGAGGGGAAGTCGCCCGGCCAAGGTCACTCAGCAGGGCCAACAGCACCCCTGCACCACGCACACAGCCCACCGCCAGGCAGAAAGCAGCGGAGCGGAGGGTTAAACCCGCACTTGTCCGTGTTCGCGCTCCAAGGCTGGGCTCGGTGCCCATGCTGACTGCAGTGGCCAAGGGCGCACGGAGCAGTTCCAACCAGGGCATGAGCCAGGCTCATCGCGCCCCACCTGGCTTCTGTGGCCGGCGGCTCCGGAGCTCCCAGCCAAGCCTGCCTGGACCTCTGGCCTGCCTTCTCTGGGGGCAGGCGCAGAAGGAACAGGCCCATCCTTGGCAGCAATGTAGAAAAGTGCGGCTGAGGCCCCCGAGACCACGCGGGCCTCCCAAGCCCCCTCCCCCACGGGCCACGCCTTGCTCACCCCACTCCCTGGGACTCAGGACGGAGGAGGGCTTTGCAAAGTGTCAAGTTCACAGCAGGGTGAGGCGGGGCTGGGCATGCTGCTGTTGACTGACCAGCACTGGGGAGGCCATGCTGATGTCCACAGCGGGCATGGTGTGTGACCCTTCAACGGCGTATGCACCCACGTGTGCGCGCGCACACACACACAAAACCCCAGAGAGCTCCAGGAAAGCAGAAGCAGCGGAAGTGAGACTTCAGATCTTAAAAGCAGGAAAAGACAATCCCGGCTCAAAAGGAGCAGGGAGGCGCCTGGGCTCCAGGAGGGACCCAGAATCGAGGAGTCCTCGCTGCTACCTTTCAGGCCGCATGCAGGGCAGAGGGTCGCCATGGCAACCCTGGGCAGGGGGAGGCCTGGACCCCCTGCAGGTTTGGCTGGGCAGTGCCCAACCCAGGCGGGACCCTGGGCAAAGGCCAGGTCGGGGATGAGGGGCTGTGTCCTGCAGGGGTCACAGGGAGGAGCGGCCGTGCTGGGCTCACACAGCCCATGGTGCAAGGGAAAAGCAGGCAGGAGGGCCTGGAGGGTGCGGGCAGGGTACCCCAGGGAGGCTCCCAGGGCACCCCAGCTCTGTTAATGCAGGCACTTCAGAGATGGGCTCTGGGGTGGATGCGGGCTTCCAAGGCCAGGAAGAGGAGGGTGGAGAAGTAATTCCGATTGGAAAGAATTCGCCGGTGTGCGCAGGCACAGAGGCCCCTCCCGACTGGATCCGGGGTGCGTGAGTGAGCTGGGGCCACGCTGCCACCTTCCCTGTTGTAGCCCAGTGCCTGAGATGCAAGGAGTTCTTTTTTTTTTTTTTTTAAGACTTTTTTTATTTGAAAGGCAGAGTTATGGGGGATGGGAGGAGAGATGTTCCATTTGCTGGTTCACTCCCCAGATGGTAGCAGCAGCCGGGACTGGGCCAGGCCAAAGCCAGGAGCTTCATGGAGGTCTCTCCCACAGGGGTGCAGGGCCCCAAGCACTGGAGCCATCCTCCGCTGCTTTTCCAGGCGCATTAGCAGGGAGCTGGATGGGAAGTGGAGCAGCCGGGATTTGGATCAGCGCTCTGATGTGGGATCTGGAGTTGCAAGCAGCAGTTCAATTCACTATACCACAGACCCGGCCCCCAGTGCATCCCATTCTTGGGAGAAATGGACTGTCACTACTTGCAAATATAGGCTTTTGTCACTTGCTGTTCTTTTTTTTAGATGTATTTATTTTATTTGAAAGGCAGAGTTACAGAGAGGCAGAGGCAGACAGAGAGAGAGATCTTCCATCCACTGGCTCACTCCCCAGAAGGCCACAACAGCTGGAGCTGCGCTGATCTGAAGCCAGGAGTCAGGAGCTTCTTCCGGGTCTCCCACCTGGGTGCAGGGGCCCAAGGATTTGGGCCATCTTCCACTGCTTTCCCAGGCCCCAGCAGAGAGTAGGATCGGAAGTGGAGCAGCTGGGACTCGAACCTGCACCCATATGGGATGCTGGCACTGCAGGCAGCAGCTTTACCCACTACAGCACAGCGCCAGCCCCATCATTTACTCTTAAGGAGAAATTGCTACCACTTTTTCCAGATGTGGGTACCTAAAGCTCTGGGGGTACCTTGGGGCCCCGGGAAGCTAAAGATCCCTTTGGGGCCTCCAAGAGGATGTCCTTCTCTCTCTCCCACCTCAAATAAACACATTATTGTTTTTAAGCCGGCACCACGCTGTGCTTCGGTGTTCCGAGTTTTCTAAGTCACACTCTAAATTCACAGGCCGCAGTCATGAGGCACGGGGCGGGGCACGGATCACACCTGCCCAGCAGCTCCGAAGGAGGAGCAACACCCTCAGACCCCAGGAGCTCTGCTGGCCAGCAGCCTGGCACGCCCGCATCACGGGGCCTGCCCAGGGGGCGGCTCACCCCTCACCTGCTGACCTGGTAACTTTTGCCCAGCCTCGTGCAGAGGGAAGGGGGCTCTAAAGGAACTAGGGGCTTGGCACGACGAGGGTTCGGGGTCCTGAGGGTTCTGGGTCCCTCGGAGGCTCTGGGCTGAGCACAAATCTCAAATTCTGGAGGAGCCCAGGGAAGCCACAAAGTAGAAAACTCGGAATCCATGTCCCGTTCATGCCCGAGCCCTGCTCCACCCGCCCATGGGGGAGAACCTCCCCCTGAAAAGGCCCAGGGGCTCCTGAACGGCTCAGGGGCAAAGGGCACGCTGTGCACCACCAGCTCGGGGAATCCTCTGCCTCTGCTGTCACTCAGGGAGCTGGGGGGATGAAGCTCACCCCACAGGGTCACAGGGGTGGAATAAGACTACAGATACCAGGGCCGGGGCAGTGGCATAGCGAGTTAAGCTGCCACCTGCAACACCGGCATCCCCTATGGACGCAGGTTTGTGTCCCAGCTGCTCCACTCCCGATCCACCTCCCTGCTAATGGCCTGGGAAACCAGCAGAAGGTGGCCCACGTGCTTGGGCCCCTGTACCCATCTGGGAGACCCGGATGAAGCTCCTGGATCCTGGCTTAGGCCTGGCCCAGCCCTGGCTGCTGTGCCCATTTGAGGAATGAACCGTTGGATGGAAGACCTCCCTCCCTTTCTCTTTCTCTGTAACTCTCTGAAATAAACAGAGCTTTAAAAAAAAAAAAAAAAAAAAAGACTGTAGAGACCAAATGCTGAGAAGGGTTACTCTAGTTTGTTGCTGCTACTGACTCCCTTTGTAGAAGGGCCCCTGTCCAGGTCCCAGGGGGACTCAGGGCCTCTCTGGGCCTCCCCAGGTCGGCCCTCAACTGCGCTGTGAAATTGTGGCTGACAGCTCTCCCGTCTTCCTCAGCGTCTCTTGCCTGGGGCTGCAGCTGGGGAAGCAGCTTACGAGCGCGAGCGTGTGAGTGTGTGTGTGCGCGTGCGCGCATGCAGGGTGTGTGTGTGTGTGTGTGTGCATTGCTAGAACACAGAAGCCATCTCTCCCGGTGTCAATGTATCCCCCAGGTGACGTCTGTCACTCACACCCACTCCAGACGCGTCTCCCTCCCAGCCGCCACCCTGCCGTTCACCTGTAACCAGCTCCCCCTCCCTGCCCAGGATCTACTCCAATCCTCCCTTCACCAGGGTGTCCTCCTGGATTTCTCCAGCCTGTTGGTGGTTAGCAGTAGTCACAGCGAGGAGAGGCAAGGAAACTGGACCCACCCTACAGCCTGGCTGGTGACCTGTGGTCCTCCATGGGCACGTGCCTGCTGCGTGTCTGTCTCCTCCCCACCCTGTGAAGTCTCCTAGCCCCAGTGGGTAGAGGGCCAGGATGGAGGATGGCTCCAGGGGCCCCATTCTGGCTGCCTCTCCTGAAAGGGGCATGCAAGTGGCCAAGAGGCTCACAGAAAGAATCCTGACGCTGGAGTGGGGACGGGGACCTGGCCAAGGTCACACAGCCTCGAGACGGAGGACTCAAGTCCCACAGAGCTGGGGTGTCTTGAGGGCCAGTCTGCTGCTTGGGTCCCAGCTGGCCTCCAGGGGCCCAAGTCCTGCCTTGCTGTCCCCTGCCTCATCCTGGAGCCCAGGGCAGAGCTCCGGGCTCTGGCCAGGGAGGACAGCAGGTCCCCAAGGAGGGAAGGAGTTGCTGGGTGACAGGTGGGGTCCCCAGCCTGCGAGGCCGCCTGCAGCACCCCAGGCCCTGCTGACGCTGAATGGAACATCTGTTGGGCACAATTGAGTTTGCCGTTCGGTCCCAGGAGCGGTAATGTGATCTGGGTCTTATGAAGCCCTTAATAAAGTCAGGCGCCACCGGCAGTGCTGCTTTTTCATTTGTTAGAAGAGGCACTGGGGTAGACCCTGCTCGGGCTGAGGGCGCCCGTCTCTTCCTCCTGACCCCGCCGCCACCCTGCCCTGGGCTCCTGGGCAAACCCTACCTGTCTCCGTCCTTGCAAAGGGCTTCCGTCTTGGCAGGGGCTGTTCATCAGCCCTGGTGACCCCTCAGGACAGGGCTGCAGTGCCTGGCTAACGTGCACCAGGCACCTCCGGCGGGCCAGGGGCCTGCTCCCTTTGGTTTTGTCCACTGGTTCCTCACGGCAGCCCTGGGAAGTGGGCAGCAGTGTCTGTGGCCATCGCCGAGGGGTGGTTGCTTCCCTCCAGGCACACGATGAGGGACCACACTGCCCCGCCCCCTTCCAAGCTAGGCGTGGCCATGGGGCTCGCCTCGGCCGGCCTGAGAGCCAGTGTGGCCTTGGCCCTGCCTCTCCCTGCTGCCACAGTAACGGCAGGTGCACAGGATGCACAATGGTGGGTGCCCCAGCAGTCCGGGATCGGGGGTGGTGGTGGTCTTGAGTGACAGTGACAGTGACTATGAGGACTGGATTTCCCAAGCATGTGATGGGGGTGGGAAATGAACTTGAAGATGTGCGATCTTTACGGTTTGTTACTACAGCAAACCCTGGCCCAGCCTGACTGATCCAGCCCATTTTCCACATGAAACAGTAGAGGCTCGGAGGGGTACAGCAACTTGCTGGGGGCAGGCGAGTACGAGGCAAAGTCAAGGGTGGGTCTCAACCCCTCCGATGCCAAGACCACGCTCTTGCCCTGGGCAGGCGGGGCATGCTCAGACCACTCCCTGTGGGGATCGAGGCTTGGGGCCAGCACCTGAGTTTCCAGGCTCTGCTGTGCATGGAGCTCTGCAACACCCCCCAGCGGCCAGGGGACACATGGGCAGGAGGCCTTCAGTCTGTGAGGTCCAGCAGAGGGGCCTAGAGGGGGTCACAGCGAGAGCTCCAGGGCCAGAGACACCCGGGCTCTCGTCCTGGTTCTGCTCCCTGGAGCTGGGACACCTCGGAGGCTGTCTGCCAGGCTCATGTCCAGGTCTGTCGGCCCCAGGCACGGCCATGGTCACTGCCAGCCTCTGCCGCCAGCTCCCCACGTCCCACAGGCCTCCCCTTCCCACTCGCCAACCTTGTACCCGCCCTTGCTCTCCAGCCACGTGGAGCCCCGCTGCCACGCCACCCGAGCCCACCACGAGCTCGCTGTGGACGGAGGGTGAGGAGCAGGGAACACACAAAACCTCAGCAGGGCGCAGCAGGGAGGGGTGAGGTTTGCAGGAAAGGCCTGCAACCAGAATCAGAGGGGCCCCCAGTGCCCACGTGGGCCCTGGCTGGGTCGGGCGGCACCGAGGCCCCTGAGCAGTCCGCGGCAGCCGGCTCTGGCGCCCAGCTCCCTCCGTCTGACTCTCTCTCTCCCTCCTCGCCTTTTCCCACCCCCTTCCCCTGCCCTTTTTCCCTTCCTAAAAAACACAGAGAAAATGGGACTCAGAAGCCTACACCGCCTGCGGAACGTGGCTCAGCCTCCCCAAAAGAGGAAATGCCAGCGTGCGGTTCTCATGGCAACTCCAGCCCTACCTCCGCGCCGCCCGCGCCCATATGGTGAGCTGCGCCTGCCCCGGCTCCGCGGGACCCGGGGCCAGCCCTGGGCTGCGGCGGGCCTGTTGCCTCCCTCAGCTCCGCGCCCTGGAGCAGGTTGTGAACCCCGTTTCTGGCTCCCAGAGGTAGGGTCCCCCACTTCCCTCGTTTACCCTTTGGGAGTCCTGAGCCAGGGGTGGGGGGGTGTGGGAACAGGAGCATAGCCAGGGCTGGCTCCTCGCCCCATCCCATGCAAGCGACTGCATGGGACCCAGAAGGAGCCCTTGCCCTGGCTGGGCCGCCCCAGGCACTGCCCATGTCCCTAAGCCGTCTGTGTGCCCACCCAGCGCAGCGCCTACCAGCCTGCCGTGTGGACTCCTGGCCTTCCGGGCCAGTGGGCATCTCCCTGACTAATGAAATGGAAGACAGTGCGAGGCAGGCCTGGGCACCGCAGGGCCGGCAGTCGCAAATCCAGGGCCTGACACGCCGCGTGCCGCTCAGGGCCCTGGGGGCTGGACTTGCACACAGGCAGCGCTGGGTGCTGGGTCTCTCCTCCCCCCAGCTGACCCCAGAGCAGCCTGCCCCCACCACGCCAGACCTCAGCCAGCCCTGGGTCACCCTCAGAGGCCCACTTTGCATGGCCGGGAGGAGAGGTGGCCGGGGTGGTGGTGCAGGCAGGGACCCCACAGTGCGGTTCAAGCATGTGGCTACCTCCACCACTCTGCCTGGAAGCGCTGAGCCCCACAGGTCCCGGACTCGCTCCCTCCTGCATTCTTCCCACTTGTAAAACCTTTCCCGAGACCTCACACGAGTGTCAGGAACTCCAAGGAGGAGGGGCTGGGCGAGGCTGGTGGGTGGGGCAGAAGCAGGTCCCCACTGCCCTGCCCAGGGTCCTCCGGGCCCCCTGGGGCTTCCTCTGCCCCTCTGCTGGAGGGAGAGAGGATGGATGGGAGGGGTGCAGGGAAGGGGAACAGATGGGCTTGGAGGCCCCGAGCGGGGGCTTGCAGGAGGGGGAGGCGCATGGAGAAGCTGGAACTGTTACAAAGTTGCAAGTTAAAACATTCTTCACACTCCCGCCTCCTTTGCTGTTCTGATGCACCAAGACGTGACAAAAATGTGTCAGATTTTTAAAAAACCACACACATACACAAATGCCAGTCCCCATCTCCGCCGCCCGCCCAGGCTGGGGCCATCTGTTCCCGGAGGGGGGGGGAGGGGCCTGGCAGTCGGCGCCGTCACTCCGGATGCCCCCAGCCCTGGGTCTCCACCGATGGCCTGACCCAGAAATGGCCCCCATGTGACGGCGGGGTGCTTTTTGGGGTGATCCTGTTCAGCCCATGCTGGATCCCAGGGTATGCTGGGCCCTCTCTCTCTCTGCCTGTTATAGCTGGGGGGCGGGGGCAGGGCTGGGAGAGCTCTCCCCGAGACCCCAGAGGGTTCTGATGGGAAACTGAGGCTGAGAGAGAAGAGGCGTGGCCGGGTCCATGTACGGCTCCAGGCACACAGTCACTCAGCAGACGCTGGCTGCACACACCCTTGGCGGCAGCACGCAGTCCCAGACAAGGCAGACAGGTGCGGGCCAGCTCCGGGGCAGGTCAGGCCAGCGGTGGGGATTGGTGTGTGTGTTGGGGGGGACACAGGCCCCTGGCACTGGGGTGAAGGGGATGGGCAGATGCGGCTGGCAGGGCTGCAGAGACATTAGGGCGGCTGTTCCTCTGGGCTGCCCTGTGCTGAGCACCCTGGGAAAAACTGGGACCCTGGGCAACCCAGGCTGGCGGCCACCCTGGCCGCTGCTTCAAGTTGGGTTTGCTGGAGCTGGGATCTGAACAGGATAGAACCTGCCACATGGGCAGAGCCCTGAGGGGGCGGGGCTGGGGGGTATAGGGGGGTTGATCCCTGGGAAAGGCAGTGGGGATGTTACCTGGCCCCAGGTCAAACTTCACTGTGGTCTCAGAGTCCAGTTAGGGAGCGGCGGGGCAAAGGTCACGGGGCAGAGGACTAAAGCAAGTTCATCATGGGGCATCTGGCAGGGCACCGGGAGCCACTGAGGGGTGTATGCCAGGACCACATGTGGTCACACTCCCGTGTCCACAGCACCCCCAGCCCTGGAAGCGTCTGGTCTGGTCACCCTTCCGGGCCCAGCCCAAAGGCCACCTCCTCTGAGACGTCCTCGCTGGCCTGCTGAGAGACAGGGGTCCCCAGAGAGCCACCACCACAGGGCCCCCTGTCAGTTACTATACCTTGTCCCACTGGATTCTCAAGGCCTTGCGACCTGACCCATGCCCCAGGCTCAGAGAGGGCAAGTAACTTCCCCTAAACCACACGGACAGCTGAGGTCAGTTCAGAATGCGTCCCCTCTGTGTTAAGAGTCCCCAGAGTCCTGCCCACTGCGGTGGGGGACGCGGCCACTTTCCGTGGCAGACTGGCGGAATTGGCAGAATTTCAGCAGGAAGTCCACTAGGGGGCCGGACCTGGCGGGTGCCAGAAGGTGGGGTGGGGTGCCGGTGGCCTGGAGGCAGCTGCCCGGCTTCCTCCAGCAGGGGGCGCCCTGGGGAAGTCAAAGACCCCCTGGAGAAGGGAAAGGGGCGTGGCCTGAGCCCTTCCTGCCCTTCCTGGGAGGGACCAACACGTCACTCCCTCCCATCCCTGAGCCTGTCGCCCATCTGCCCGTGGAGGCCCTCAATTCAGCGCCACCCACACAGTGGGGTTCACCTGAGGTTTTGGGGGTCTGGGTGGGGCTCTGGCCAGAGAGTCAGGGGAAGTTCAGGGGCCTGGGTGATGACCCTCAGTGCCAAGGGGGAGAGGGTCTCACCTGCCCCCTCCTTCTTTCCTTACTTTCCTACCAACTCCTTTTGGCCAGAGATGAATTACAGCGACTTAATACACACTCAGTGGCTGGGAAAGTGGCTGAAACCCACAATGAAAACCGAGGGTTTCTTAGGATTGAAGCTATTGCCATACTCAAAGACAAGCACATAGGCAGGAAAGTCTCCTACCTCGGTAGGACTCAGGTGACAAGCCACCTGCCTTCCTCTGAAGTCAGGCACTCTCGGACCTGGGCACTGGGTTTCGGGGTGCCCGGGCCTTCCTGGCCTGGATGAGAAGGTTGGGGGTGGGCTCGGAGTGAAGGTGGCAGGATTGAGACCTCTTCCGGAGACAGGCAGAGCAGGGAGGGAAGGGCCTGGGCTGGGCCTGGCTGCCTGCTCACCGCCGTGGCACCGGGCACTGTGCTGAGAGGCTGGGGATGGCGAAGGGCCTGGGGATATGATGGGTGGACAGGGTGGACAGGACAGGGCCTTGCGCGGCTAGTGAGCTTCCGAGAAGTGAGGCAGGCAGAGGCTGTGGCGAGAACGGCAATGCCAGGCACTTCTCAAACAGGCCTGGCACAGACCACGGGGTCCAGGGCCCAAGCCCCTGACCCCTCCAGACAAGAGGGGAGGCGGGCAGAGGCAGGGGCTGTTCCTGGGGAGGCTGGGGCCCCCGACACTCGGGCTCTGCCTCAGAGCCCCACGCTGAGGGTGCTCCACTGTGGCAGGGCCTGGGAGGCAGGCCTGTGCCCCCGGAACTGTCCCGGGTGGCCATGTGCCCAGGCAGGCTCCCTTTGAGGTCTCAGTTAATGCGTCTGTGAAGTGGGGAGAAGAGCCTTGCCCAATAGAAGGAGGCTCCTAAGGAGACCCAGTGTGGTCCCCGTCCACCAGCTTGGCCAGTGTCCCCAAGTGCCGGGGCCCAAACACTGCCCCGTGAGCAGCTGGACACAGCCTCTCGCCACTGGACACTCTTCTCCTCCCCCGTTCCTACCCTCGCTTCTTTCTCCTTCCTGCCCCTCCCTGTGAGGGTGGGGCAGGGTGGCCCTCGACTTGGCTGGGCCTCAGTTTCCCTGTCTGGACCTTGGCTGTGGAACCTTCCGGGGCCAGTGTTGGGGGTGGGGGGTGGCCCCGATCCTCATGGGTCATCCCCACCCAGGCTGCTGCACACGCCGACCTGCCCAGACTCTCACAAGGCACCGCCACAGCCGACCCCATGCAAACACACGCACTCTGGGTTGGGAGAAAGACAGCATCCCTGGGGCTGGCGCTGGGGCATAGCAGGTAAAGCCGCCACCTGCAGTGCCGGCATCCCATATGGGTGCCAGTTCGAGACCCGGCTGCTCCACTTCCAATCCAGCTCTCTGCTATGGCCTGGGAAAGCAGTAGAAGATGGCCCAAGTCCTTGGGCCCCTGCACCTGCGTGGGAGACCTGGAGGAAGCTCCTGGCTCCTGGCTCCTGGCTCCTGGCTTTGGATCAGCGCAGCTCCGGCTGTTACAGCCCCCTGGGGAGTGAACCAGCGGATGGAAGATTCTCTCTCTCTCTGCCTCTCTGTAACTCTGCCTTTCAAATAAATAAAATAAATCTTAAAAAAAAAAAGGCAAGAAACATGTCCCCCAGGGGCCTCATCCCGAGACCCTGCCCCCGCCTACAACGCAGCCAGGAGAGCTTCCTCCATGCTCAGCTGGGGGCACAGGCAGGGGTGGGGTGTGGAGAGCTTCTGGAAGCCTCCTTGGGAGAACCTGGGAGCCTCGGGGCGTGGCTGGGGGAGACGTGGCGGTTGCAGAGGGTGGTAAACTGGAGCCCAGGTGAGAGGGAGGCCCAGGAAGGGGCCAGGTGCAGACACCACGCAGGCTGGGGCAGGACTGGGCCCCAGCCTCGGCCTTCAGCCCGCAGCGCAAGTGCAGTGCCGAGCGTCTGCTGGGGATGGCGGAGAGATGCAGCGGAGCCTTCCCCCGAGAGTGACCCAGATTCCTCCCTCCCTCCCTGTTGCCACACAGGAGCATGAGTGTGCGTGTGCGTGTGCCTGTGCCTGTGCGTGCTCTCAGCCGTGGCAGCGGCAGGGCGGGGGGCGGGGAGGTGGGGTGGGGCTCTCTGAAGGCTCTGGAATGGGAGAGAATCCTCCCAAAGCCCCAGCTGCCATCCCTGCAGCTGAATTATGCAAGGTGGAAGTCCCTGAGTCCCGGGAGCTGGTGCTTGGCTGTCGGGGGCACAGCCCCAGGCCTGGGGGAGGGGGAGCAGTGTCTGGCTCAGTTCTGACCCCAGATCTGGCCTTTCTGGGGGCAGTGAGCTCCCCACCACGGGGCCACCCAAGTAGCAGGGGACATTCTCTCCCCATCAGGATCCCACAGCAGCTGATACAGGCAGGCCGATAGTCAAACCGATTACATCTGTGAGCTGGAAGACCACACCCACTGTGTGATCTCACACCCCAACCTGACCCCACCTGTACGCCCACCTGCCAATCAGATTACGTGACCACGCCCACTTTGGGAGCAAATAACAGGCCTGGACCACGGTGGGCCCTCCCCTGACTGCCCCGTGGGTGCGTGGCCTTTGGGGTGCTTCCCGCCTGCGTGCTTGCTCCACGTGGCTCGTGGCCTGTGCTCCGCCTTTGCTGCCACACTAACCCTCCGTGGCTGCTCATAACCATACTCTCGCTCCACCTGGCTCCTGGCCCGCTCTCTGCCCGGTATGGACCATCTCAGCTTCTATACCTCTCTCCCCTAATTAAAGCCCTCACTTTCCTCTGCATTCCTCTCACTGAGTAAAATCCTTAAAGACTTACCATGTTGTCTGGTCTATTTGAGCCAGAATTCAGAATTCTCCGAGTAAGTGGCGAGAACCCACATATTGAAATTATTAACAAGCAGGCCAACATCACAGCCACTGGAGATGGGTGGGGAGGGGCACGCACAGAAGGAACCAGAGGACCCCTCCCAGCTGCACTGTCCACGTGGTGCCCACCTCTGCCCACTGTGCCCACCACCAGGACTCGGGGCAGGACCCTGTGAGGGCTGGGGAGCCGGGCCCAGGTCTCAGAGCAGCAGGTCCTGCAGCTCCTGGCTTGCGTGCGAGAGGAGGGGAGTGGGTGGGCTCCTGGCCGTGCCCGGGGCCCTTGTGCACCTGCGGATACACAAGTGTGCTAAGGACGGGCTCCTTCAGACACAGGGACACACAGCTGTGTCCACCAGGACCCTGCACACACACAGGCCTGCACGGGCAGACCTTACCCACAGGTGGGCCTACCCAGGGACGCACACGTGGCCTCGGGCAGGGCGTGCCTGTTTCCCTTGTGGGCTACTCTGGAACTCACCCACGTGGGAGAGAAATCTTCCCGAGACAGAACCTTCAGGGGAGGGGACCCCAGGCATAAGCCGTCCCCATCCCCACCCCCAGCGCCTTGGGCTCCAGCTTGGGCCTCTGTCTTGGGGGTGGGGGAGGCCTGGCCCACGCATGGCGGCCACACTGACTCTGTACCCTAAGGGCTGGGGTTCTGCTCGCTGAGGACCCCCTCACTCACTGAAGAGCGAGAGAAACCATGTGCTCACCCTGGGGGGCTTCCAGAGTGGAGGGGCAGTGCAGGAGGAGGGCAGCAGCTCCATGGGAGTGCTCAGGGGCCACCCCACTTGTGAGCTCCAGAGCAAACTGGACTTCCCGGGCCCTCAGCTTTCCCCATCTGTAAAATGGGCCTGGGACACAGACTGACCCCGTACTGCTGCTAAGAGGGTCCAGAGCTTGTGAGACGCTCAGGGCAGTGCCCAAGCACTTGGGACAAAAGGGCAGGAGTGATGCACTGTTTAATCTTCAGCTCAGAGCAGCCCCAGGCCAGGCGGGAGACAGCAGCCCCTGTCGGGTGGCCATCGTCCTGTCTCCCTCTGCTCCAGGAATCGGATGTGACCTGGGCAGAGGACCTCTGAGGCCAGCAGCAGGGTTGGGGGAGAGGGCACTGACCCAGGGGTGCCCTGGACAGGAAGGAAGAGGGGTGCCCGGAATGAGTGGACAGCAGCCCCCAGGGGACGGATGCACTGACCCCACCCCTTATGCTGGTAATAGGGAGGGGAGCCGCACAGAGCCTGAGTTGGGGGTGGGGGGGCACCAGGGAGCTGCTTCCTCACTTCCAGCTACTGGGAGGCTCCCTGGGGGCAGAGCGTCTGGGGACTTTCCAAGGAGCCAGACCGTCCTGGCAGAACGGGGGCGGGGGGGTAAAGGAGGCCTGGGGGGGCGGCGAGTGGGCACTGTGCTCGCTGAGTGAGCAGGGCAGGGCTGCCCACTTCTTTCCTCCCCTCCCCGGGCACCCCTGCCAGTGTGAGCTAATGGGCTGACATTAACAAGCCCCAGCTCTCCACTTGTCTGCAGTGGGCCTCAGCCGGGAAGAACTGCTAATTACGGCACAATAAGGGACTATCAATGGCAGACGTCAATACTATTGCCTCCTGCATCCTTGCCTGTTTATCTGCAGATGGCGAGGGCCCTGGGCTGTTTGTCTAAGCTGCCTGCTCCCTCCCAGCGGGGTGGGGCTCCCTCTTCCCGCTGCGTTCATTCAGGAACCCGAAGCCTCCTTCCCAGGGCTGGGACACCAAGCGACTCTGGCTGTCTAGGGCTCAGCTTCCTCATCGGCCAAACCGATGTGGGAAACCCCAGTCCCGCCTGCCTCGCGGGACGCGCAGGAGCACGGGGGGGGGGGGGGGGGGGCAGAAGCAAGGCTCTGGAAGGGCGAGCCGTGGTGCCAATGCAGGGGCTTCATGGGCCTGGGGACACAGGAGTGAGCTGAGGAAGTGGGGGGCACCAGCAAGCGGACAGACACATCCCGGCTCACCCGCCCCTACAAGAACCAACCATGGAGAAAGCAAACAAGCACGGAGGCCAGGGAGAGAGGGGGCAGCGGCCCTGAGCCCCCAGGCCTGGGACGCCGACCGCGCACCTGTGACGGGCTCAGCACACGGCAGCCCTTCCTCCATCGTGCACCTCAAACTGGGGCCCAGGGGTGCGGGTGAGACGCGCTGGAGGTGCCAGGCACCGGAGACAGGCCCGCTCTGCACACGCACACGCAGCCACATTCAGAAACGGCCGCACGGGCCAGAAGCAGACAGGCGCACGGATGTGCACGCCCCACGGCCCTGGAGACACATGTGGGGCACACACACGTCGGCGTGGTGTTCAGCACATGCGTGCACACATGCCTGGGGGCCGAGACAGGCTTCTCCCGGCCCTGGGGCACCCCTCCCCCCACTGAGAAGGCGATGGCAAGTCCCACACACTCGGCTCAGACGGGGGCTGGCCGGGAGGCCAGGCAGCGTGGCCTGGATATTTCAGGGAGATTTTGCTCTTTCTTCTCATCTCTGCTCACCAGGCTGCAATTGCCCATTAGGGAGTGGGCAGAAACCAGGGCGGCCGTGCCTGGCGCCTGCGCTGGGCTGAGCTGGGCTGAACCCGAGCCTCTGTCTCTGCTGCTGGCCGCGGGGACCTGGCCTGGCCAGACCTGTTCTGCCCCTCACTTGCCCCACCGTGGTCCAGAGGGAGGAAACCTGGAGGCCACTTTGGGACACGCAGGGTCCTGGCCCAGGGCCACCCTGGCAGCTCCCAGCTGAGAAAGAGCCAAAGCCCCTCCCCATCTCGTCCTTTCTCCTCTCTAGCCAATCACACTATTCATAGCTCCTGAGTGACAGCCCCACAGAAAGGGACAAAGGACATCTCAGCTGGACACTGGAGCCCCTGCTTCCCTGGCCCCGGGAACACCCTGCCTTACTCCCTTTGCCATAGCAAACATCCAGTCCAGCTCAGGCCAAGTGGCCTCTCCTCCAGGAAGCCCTCCAGGACCCTCTCTGGCTCCCCCCAGGACCCTGTGTTTTCCTCCATCACTGTTCAGGATCAAAGGCTGGGAACTGAGACACTTCCAGGGGCCAGGAGGAGCCGCAGGTGCGTGCGTGAAGGGGCAGGGGCAATGCACAGTGGGGGAGCCAGACCGCAGAGCGGAGGGCGCGGGCATCTAAACCCAAGGTGTTTCACGGCCTGGCAGTTCCACGCCTAGAACAGACCCAAGGGAGCTGGAGACAGGCGCACGGCGGCAACACTAGTAACGGCCAAGGATCCAAACACCTGTGTCCATGAGTGCCCAGCTGAGCGTGGACTACCACTCAGCCATGAAAAAGGGATGCAGCAGTGGCACGTGCTGCCGGCGTCACCAGCCGAGCGGGAAGCTGGGCACGAACCCCACACTTGCTTGATTCCGCTGGCAGGAAGCACTGAGGACAGGCAAATGCAAAGGACAAACAAAGGGGTTCCGGGTGCCAGACCAGGGGCGGGGAGCGGGGCGCGACGGCAGGTGGGCAGGGTCCCCGTTGGGTGAGGAACACACGCTGGAGCTGACGGTGGCACAGTCTTGTGGACAGACAGTGCACCCCCAGAGGGGACGCTTCCCAGTGTGAATTTTCCAGTATGTGAATTATATCTCAATTTTAAAAATGAAAGAAATGAGTGGTGGGCTTGTAGCCCAGTGGCTAAGACAGCAGAAAAACCCCGGTGCCCCAGGGAGTGCCTGGGCTCCAGTCCCGGCTCAACTCCCGATTCCAGCTTCCTGCCGATGTGCACCCTGGGAGGCTGTGGAGAGGGCCCAGGACTTGGGACCCGGTCACTCATGTGGGAGCCCTGGGTTCAGCTCTCAGCCCCAGACCACTGTGGGATACGAGGAGTGGATTAGTGAATGGGAGCTCTCTCTCTCTCTCTGCCTTTCAAATAAATAAACATGCATTTTTTAAAAAGGGGAACCCACTTGCACACCCCCCCCCCCCGCTGCCTGGGGCCCTGAGTCAGCAGCCTCCACTTTGGGGTGCAGTCCCTGGTGCCAGTGCTGGCATCTCTAGGGCAGCCACCGAGCCACAGCTGTGACCACAGCAAGCTGCCAACCCCACTTCCTGTGCGGCAGACCCTCCCTGTGGGTCCAGGTCCCATGGCAGGCCAGTGGGCGGAGGCAGGTGGCCACAGGATGGGCAGGCAGCTGCGCCTCCAGCCTCAAGGCCCCGGCCTCCCCAGCCTCAGACCCGAGCTCACAAGTGCTTTGACAGACAGCACCACCTGGCACCTGCAGCCCTGCCCAGCCCTCGCCCCCAGGGCCCTCACAGCCCGTTCCTAGGCACCCGCAGGCTCGCTCAGCTCCTCCCCCAGGAAGTCTTCTCCACCGCCAAGGGCCTCCCCAGGGGCTCCCCGCCCCCAGCCTCGATGCGCCTTTGGGAAGCTGCACAGGTCAGTGTGAAGGAGCCGCTAGGGATGCAGGCGCTGCTGGCTGCCCCGCACCTGCGCCAACTCGGGCTACCAGCGGGTCTGGGGTCTCGGCAACTGCGGGCCAAGGAGCTCCTAGGATTTCAATGCAGGGTCCATGCAGTGATGGGGTGGTGGGGCCCCGGTCAGTTTGAGACACACGCTCAGTCCCCTGGGGCAGAGCACAGTCAACAGGGAAGGGAAGCCACGTCCGTCCGGTGGGAGGCCAGGTGCAGGCCAGCAGTCCCACATCCTTCCTGTCCCCCTGCCGTGCGCTCATGGGGCAGGAGTGGCAGGAGTCAGAGGACAGCATCTGCCGGCACCCGCCTGGGCCTCTGCTCTGCCTCTGTGCGGCACAGCCACCCTCCCCGCCGGGGGCTGACCTCCCGAGCCTCTCCCTGTGTCGGGCCTGCAGCCCTGACCCCGGTAGCTTTGATCCTGTTGGGGCCTGGCCTACTCACACCTCCTCCTCAGGGCTGGGTGACAGATCCGGGCTTTAAGTGGCTGCTGCGGCTGGCTCTGGGGTGGGCGGCTGACTTCCCCACCTTCCTGAGGCCAAGCCCCTGATAAACCTCCCTGGCCCCAGCAGACAGCAGGTGTCCAAGGGGACGCTGACTCTGCCTGTGAGCCCCGGCCCCAGAGCCCGACCTCCCCTTCCCCAGGGGCTCAGGGCCAAGCCGTGAAAGAAAAGCGGGCCGCAGACCCTGCGCCCCCCCACCAACCCCTGCCCTTGGCCTTTCCCAGCCCAGATACACCACCCTTGGCTGGCTGTCAGTGCTCAGCGGCCGAGGTGTGAGCTGATAATTAAGACTTTAGCTGTAAACTTAACGTGTGATCCCCTGCCAGCAGTATTTTGGTTTTAACGGGTTGCTTTTGGAAGCAGAAAAGCCGTCAGCCAAACGGCAGGCGAGGACGCCCGGTGGGGTGCGGGGCTCTCCTGCGCCTGGGGCCCTCCCCGGCTTCCCGAAGCCCCTCCCCTGCCCGCTCAGGGACTGAACGCAAGCGCAGGAGCCCCGCCTTCTGGTCTCAGCTCGGCGCCCAGGTAAGGACGACCTCCAGGGACTTCCACAGGCACGCCCTTTCCCACGCACCCCGATCTGCACAAGAACTCTCTGCTCCCGACTTCCTCATGCCTCTTCCTGCCCCAAAGAGCCCTACATCAGCCCCATGCCTCCCGATCGATCGATCGATCGATCGAATAGCTCCCCCAGTCTCTCGCCCGGCTCAGACAAATGGAACTGAACAGTGACACAGTGTGAACAGGCAGGGGACATGGGGACATTCGGCAGAGCACAGGGACAGGACACGGATGCAATACACGGCACGGAAAATAAACACGTCGGAAAGCCAGGTGATCCCTACCTCAAACCACACACAGAAACAGCCTCTGACCCTCAGGAGGTTTGCACATTTCAAAATCTCAGGAACAACTAGGAACGACAGAGGGCACTGGTTTTTAAAAAACTTGGCGCGGTATTTTCAAAACATCTAAAATTCTCAAAACTTACTCTGTGGCAAGGTCAGAAACCCTCAGGGCAGTGAGAGTCTCCCCCACAGGAGAGGGGTTCCAGAAACAACACCACCCCAAAGCTCCATCAGAAAACAAGAAAACCTCCCCAAACCAACCTGTGAAAACCCGAGCGACGCACAGCAAAAGTCAGATCACACGTGAACCGGCTTCCTCCAGCGCGGCCCCTCCACCGCCCCGTCGCCGAGGCCAAGGCCACGGGCACCCCCTCGGCGTCTGCCTCCTCCTTCCCCTCCCGGCCACACAGGGCTTATGCTGGATGCACAGCTGCCCCCCGCTTCCCGGACACGGCACCTGCCTGGTTCTCCTCCACCTCCCCGGCTGCCCCTGCTCGGCTGCCCGGCTGGCCGGAGGCTCACTGGTCCCTCTTCTCTGTACTGCACCCCTGCACGCTCTCCCCCAGTCCCAGGGCTTCAATCCACTATCTTCCTGTGGTGACCTCACGCGGCCCTGGGCTCTGGCCTCCCCCGTCTGCCTGCCCACCCCACGGCTGCCCTTGGATAGCTCCTGGCATCCCACGCTTGGAATGGCCGCAGCCAGCCCTGCACCCTGAGCCCCACCCTCAGAACGGCCTCTCACTCACCATTTCACATTGCTTCACTTTCTTTATTATTGCTATTTTTTTTTTCAACAAAGGGCTGCCTGCTTGTGTTCTGGGCCCCTGCCATAACGTAGCCAGTCCTGCCCACTCCTCCTCTCCCCTACCTCAAACCCACGCTCCCCTGTCTCTGCCAACGCCACCCCTCCCTTCCGGCTGCAGGTGGAGCAGCCCTACTCCGAAATCCAAGAGGCTCTGAAATCTGAAACTTTCTGAACGCTGATGTCACGGCACGAATGGAAACTGTCAGGCCAGGGAAGGGCTCTGCTTCGTACGCAGAATTATTAAGAACATTGCATACGGTTAAGTTCAGTTAGCCACTTGTGCATAAAGCGAATGTGAGAGATCAATGATTCTTCTGTTTAGATTTGGGTGTCATCCCCCATACAACGCGTTAAGTATCTGCAAACACAATGACTTACAAAAATACCCCGAACCCAAGACACTCCTGTCCCAGGCATTTCAGATGAGGGATTTTCAACGTGAACACCCGACTCCCTTCTCTCTCCACACACTCACCCCCGCGCCCACCTGTCGGCAAATCCTCCTGCTCTGCCCCGCCCACACATCTGGCACCGCCCCCTTCTCCTGCCTCCACCCAGGCTGTCCGGGTCCAGGCCCCACCACCGCCCCACTGGCTCATCGCCACAGGCAGCCTCCAGTCGGTCCCCCGCACAGCTGCCAAGGGATCCGACCACAAGCGAATCCAGCTCCTTCCGCACTGCTGAGACCCCGCCATGCTTCCTGCTTCCCTCTGATTGGATGCCACAGCCCTGGGGCGGCCCTGGGCCCACTCGGGATCCTGCACTCACTGTCTCTCACAGCACCGCCCACTCTGCTCCAGCTACGGAGGCCTCCCTGGAGCGTCCTGCACGAGCCAGGCCTCTCCTGGCTCAAGTCTGCAACGCACCCTGTTCCTGCTGCCTGGCACGCGCTCCCCCAGACACCCCACGGCTCACGTCTTCCAGGCCTGCGCTCCCCCCACCTCAGCACTTGGCACTCACACCCCACACTGCTTTCCCGGACGCGTGCTTCTCCTCGCTGTCTCCACCACAGCCACAGCTCCGCACAGCAAGTGTTTTGCCCATCAGTTTTGCTCACTTGTTTGGTCCCTAACCACAGCAGCACCCAACACATAGTAGGTGTTCAGTAAACGCTCACTGTGTGCATGGCCACAAGCAAAGAGGAAACACAAATGGTCGACACGAGCTGGCTCCACCCCCCTAGCAAGCAGAGACGGGTAAATTCGCTCTTAACCCGGCCGGCTGGCAGAGATCTCAGGGAACTGAAAACGCCGTGGCTGGCAAGGGACGGGGGATGGGGCCTCCTGTGCCTGGGCTGCGGTGGCATTAAGAACCGACCGAGGGGCCAGCACTATGGCGCAGCAGGTTAAGCCGCCATCTGTGAGCCCAATATCCCATTTGAGCGCCGGTTCGAGGCCCGGCTGCTGCACTTCCTATCCAACTCCCTGCTGGTGGCCTGGGAAGGCAGCAGAGATGGTCTGAGTACTTGGACCCCTGCCACCCAATGGGAGACCCGGGTGGAGCTCCTGGCTCCTGGTTTCAGCCTGGCCCAGCTCTGGCCATTGCGGCCACCTGGGGAGTGAACCAGCAAATGGAAGATCTCTCTTTCTGTCTCTCCTCTCTGTAACTCTGACTTCCAAATAAACAATTTTTAAAGAACAGGTCAAATGCAGAAATGCATGTGGCTCCGACTCTGCCGGTCCGCTTTAGACGTGTGAACCCACAGGTTCCCTGAGGGGGGCTGGTCAACAGCCAAGTGCCAGAAATGGCCACGGGCAGGGGTAGCAATGAGTAAGTGACTCACAGGCCATCCTGATAAGGATGGGGAGGACAGGCAAAAACCTGGGAGGACCATGTGTCCGAGCACACCCAGGCTTCTCCTTTCAAAAGGTGTTTATAGTGGGCAGCATCCCATACCGGTGCCAGTTTGAGTCCCAGCTGCTCCACTTCTGATCCAGCTCCCTGCTAATGCACCTGGGATAGCAGTGGAAGATGGCCCAAGTGCTTGGGCCCCTGCACCCACGTGGGAAACAGGAAGAAACTCCCGGCTCCTGGCTTCGGACTGGCTCAGTTCCAGCCGTTTCGGCCATCAGGGGAGTGAACCAGCGGATGGAAGACCTCTCTCTCTGTCCTTCCCTCTGTCTCTCTGTAAGTCTGCCTTTCGAGTAAATAAATATCTTTCTTTAAAAAGTGTATGACAAGAGTTTGGTAGGATTTGTGTATAACTCGGGAGCTGGAGCGGGAGACTTCGAGAAGAACTGAACGGCACGCCTTAAATAGCTCGAGGGAGGTGGGGAGCGAGGGAGGGTACACTCAGACACAGGGGGCATTTCAAAAAGCCTGAGGAAAATGGAATTCAGAGAGACGCTGATTTGGGTGCAGGAAGGGTTTGAAATCCGCGCATCGTTCTTTCACGATGTGTATTTTCCACGAACTTTCTGAACACCCCCCCCCCCCCCCCCGCGCGCCCAGTGTTACCTTAAATAATCAGAAACAGGATTCCACCCAGGGAGAAAACACTGCGACAGGAGAGACAGCCTCTGGCCCCGCCCAGAGCCATGCCCATCCCCGCCCGGCGCCCCAAGCACTCTGGGGTCCCAGCTCATGGGCAGTTCTCCGTGCCTGGTCCCGATCCCAAGGCCAGCCCACCCTGCCCCATGACCTCAGCCGGGACAGATGGGCACCAGGACCATGAGCCCCACGGCAGCCCTAGCCCCAGGCTCCAGTGAGAACCCCTAGTCTGTGCCCCAGGGACCCCAGAGAGCAGAAAATGCCTGCTAACCCGCGCAGCTGATGTGAGGAGGCCCAGGGGGTCCACAGGGAGGACAGGCCACAGCAGGAGAGAGGCTGGGGCTCAGCCCCCTAGTGTGGCCACACCGAGCAAATGACATCAGATGTGGCAGGCTATACTGGGACAGCACTCGCGCTAACAAGCCCTTGGCCGCCTCCCTGAAGTTCAGATACAACTGGACACTTGTGCTTTTTCTGGCAACCCTGGCCCCCACCCCATCCCAGTCCTGGGAGACTTGGCACCGGGCAGGGGACAGATGCCCTTTCTCAGGGTCTATGGAGAAGAACACTGTCCCCAGGGCTGGGAGAAGCTCCCCCCACCCCAGAGCCGGACAGCGCCATTGCACAGTGGGCAGAGTCCACAGCCGAAGGCTGGCAGGTGGGCACAAGTGAACCATAGATGGCAAGCAGGTGAGAGCCAGGCCAAGGCTGCAGGGACCACTTGGAGGCCAGCAAGGTGGCCATCCCCATGGAGGCTGGGGCCTTCAGACCCCACACTATGCCCCCCACCGCTGCCCTGCCAGGGGCTTGCACACCGAGGGCCAGCCTGGCTCAGGGGACCCGGCCCTCTCACCCCTTGCCCTTCCAGCCGGCCTCCCCTACCTGGTCAGACGGCACCGGGAGGCAGATGGGCCTCTGGAGGCGGGGGCGTGGCAGCCTGGCCGTGGCCCAGCATGCACTGTGGAGACAGCAGGAGGTCAGTGCAGGCCAGCATGGGGCTCCCAGCTACCCCGGGCACTGCGGGGCCCACTGCTGCCTCCCCCCAGTCCCCTGGAGCGGTCAGCCCAGGACTGACCCCCAACCCAGAAGCAAATGCCCCTGCCAGGGGCTTTAGGCCCTGGCCACGCCCCCTGCCCACTCACATCCTCCCCAGTTCTCTGCAAGGTTTGTTCAGGCACAAATGCACCGCGGGATGACCCAGCCCACCCTGAGGTTCCCATGCTGCCCGTCACTTCCTGTCCTTAGCTCCCAGCGCCCCCTGACCCAGAAGGTCTGGCTCTGTCCCCCTCCCCCACAACACTCTCAGCAAAGTGTGCGAGGACCCCGCCTGTGCCCCACCACTCCTCCCGCCTCAGCCTGGGGACTAGCCCCCACCCCTCCGTTGGCAGCCCTTCTCTCCCGGCTCCCTGGCCCCCCAATCCGTGCTCACCCCCTGCCATGTTCAGCGGCACCCACCACACCCAGGAAGCCCCTAAACCTGGCCCATAGGGTGCTGTGAAGCTGCTCCCCCATCCGCGGCCACACGGGGCGCCCTGCCGGCCTCTTAGCTCAGGGGCCTGGTCAGAGCGCTCCCTGCCCTGTGCCAGGGGCTCCTCCTTCCACAGCCCACACAGCCCCCACCAGCCAGGTGTACTGAGGGGCCACGCACCTGCAGTTCTCTGCTCTTTCCTGGACACAGGTCTGCGTGCACGCTGCGGGGAGCCTCAGCGGCCATGGTGGCAGAGAACAACTCTACCCCCACACCCCACGTGCTGTGCTCACCAGCCCAGCCCCCAGCCCCGCACAGCCCCTGGTTCTCCCCGTCCCAGGGTGTCTGCAAACGCAGCACCTACAGGAGCCCCGAGTCTGGCTTTGGGCACCCAGCACGGCGCAGTTAAAAGTTCTCTGTGCTATGTCCTAGACCCAAATGTCCTTCTTTTTCAGGCCTGAGTAGTATTCCACTGTTCAGCCATTCACCAGCTGAAGGGCATCAGGGTTGTCTCCAGGTGTTAGAGACTAACTAAAGCCACTGAAAAGACCCACGTGTGGGGTCAGCGCCGTGGCACAGTGGGTTACGCTGCAGCCTGTGAGGCCAGCATCCTGTATGAGTGCCGGCTCACGTCCCGCTACTCTACTTCTGACCCAGCTCCCTGCTAATGCACCTGGGAAAGCAGTGAAGACGGCCCAAGTGCGTGGGCCCTGCACCCACGTGGGAGGCATGAGTGGAGCTCGGGCTCTTGCCTTCAGCCTGGCCCAGCCAGGGCCACTGCAGCCTTTAGGGGGTAAACCAGCGGGTAGAAGATCTCTTTCTCTCACTCTCTGTAACTCTGTTTTTAAAAATAAACAAACACCCAAGTTTTTGTGTGATACAAGTTTTGATTTCTCTTGGCTAAGTACCTATCAGGAGGGCTGAGTAGAAAGCACACTTGTAACTTTCTAAGAAGCGCACGGCCGTTTCCGTTTCCCTAAGTGGACACACCATTTGTCATTCCCGCCAGCAAAATTTCCACCGGCTGCTCTGTGTCCTTGCCCAGCACTTGGTATTGTCAATATTTTTAGTCGAGTGAGGAATGGACATTAAAAAAAGATTTACTTATTTATTTATCTGAAAGGCAGAGCAATAGAGAGACAGAGAGGGAGAGACTCAGAGACATCTTCCATCCACTGGTTCACTCTCCAAATGGCCACAACAGCCAGGGCTGGGCCAGGTGGAAGCCAGGAGCCAGGAGCTCCATCCGGGTCTCCCCAGGTGGGTGGCAGGGGCCCCAGCACTTGGGCCATCTTTTTGGGGTTTTCCCAGGAGCACCTGCAGGGGGCCGGATCAGAAGCAGAGCAGTGGGGATTAGAACTGGTGCTGACGTGGGATGGCAGCATCTTTAACCTGCTGGGCCAATGGCCGCCCCAGGGACAGGCACTTAGAACAGCAGTAGGGACAGCGGGGGGTCTGGCTCCAGCTCCTGACTCCAGCCTCCTGCTAGTGCAGGCCCTGGGGGAGACCTGGATGGAGCTCCTAGCTCTGGGATGCAAACTCAGTCCCACCTTGGCTGCTGTAGGCATTTGGGGAGTGAACCAGTGGATGGGAGCGCTCCCTCTCTTCTCTCTGCACCTCTCAAAAAGACTTAACTTTAGAAAATCAATGCAGTGCTATGTCATGATGTCTCAGTGTGGTTTTCATTCGCATTTCCCGAATGACTAGTGGTGTGGCACCTCTCACGTGCCTCCGTATTTTTTTCATCCGATGACTATTAGAAATTATCACGGACAGCAATTATTTACCTGTTTGCTTTCCAGGTCCGCTTCAAATGTGAGAGCAGAAGCCTGGGCACTGACCCCATCCCAAAGCACCGCAGTGGACGCTGACAGAGGGGGAGCTGCGCCGGGAGCTGGCACTGCCCAGCCCCGTCTGAGCACTTTACAAACCCTGACTCACTGGGTCCTCACAGCTGCCCGAGAACAGACGTTACCCACGCTCCCCCTTAGGAGAAAGCCGAGGTGGAGGGAAGCCACGGGCCCCAGCTCAGGCGGCAGACCTGGGGCGAGCACGCGTAACCAGGACGCCTCGCAGCCCACCACAGCCGCTGCACACGCACCTGCCCAGGTGGTGAAGACGTGGCCTCCAGCAACCTCCCCCCAACCCCCCGCCATGCCCCAGTACACGGAGCTCGCGGGCAGCAGCTTCTGGAGGGCGGCTCTTGGTTTCCCCTCCATAAAGCCGAGCCCGTCCTCATCCTCAGTCCGAGTCTCTGCTGAGGATGGGGTGGAGACGGAGGTGAGGCGGAGGCCGACCCGGAGCCGGGGTCTCCTTCTCAGAGCTTCCCCAGCCGGCCCCCAGGTCCCCCAGGCGGAGATGAACAGGCAGCGTGTTCCGTCCTGAAAGTGTTCTCTGAGCCGGCGCCGCGGCTCACTAGGCTAATCCTCCGCCTTGAGGCACTGGCACACCGGGTTCTAGTCCTGGTCGGGGCGCCAGATTCTGTCCCAGTTGCCCCTCTTCCAGGCCAGCTCTCTGCTGTGGCCAGGGAGTGCAGTGGAGGATGGCCCAGGTGCTTGGGCCCTGCACCCCATGGGAGACCAGGAAAAGCACCTGGCTCCTGGCTCCTGGCTCCTGGCTCCTGCCATCGGATCAGCGCGGTGCACCGGCTGCAGCGCACCGGCCGCGGCAGCCATTGGAGGGTGAACCAACGGCAAAGGAAGACCTTTCTCTCTGTCTCTCTCTCTCACTGTCCACTCTGCCTGTCAAAAAAAAAAAAAAGTGTTCTCTGAACGCCAGCACGGGTCCTGTGCACCCCGGCCCTCCCACCCCCCGACAATTAACTGGGACATCCCAGAAGCCCTGGCCGATGGCCCGTGAACGAGAGTGACGCTTGGCACTGCTGGGCCGAGACACGTAGGGTCCAGTGGGCGGCCTTTTCCTCTTCTCCACCGCGTGCGCCAGATGCCTGGGTCCCCAAGTGACCGTGTGGCCCGCTGCCCACCCCCAACCCTGGGCAGGTGCTGTGAGCTCCCGCGGCAAAGAGGCAAGGAGGGGAGCGTGTTGACCGAGTGCCAAGGGCTCCCGAGGACTTGGTACAGTACAACCTGGCCCACCGGGCCCCTGGGTGGGGCACTGACCCGGCTGCACTTGGTTCGAGCACCCCTTTGGGTGCTGGCACTCAGCCCCACGTGCGGCTTCTAACTAAGACTTCGGTCCCGAGGTTGACCGGGGGGGGGGGGGGGGCCTCCAGGCCCTGCAGGGGGACCTGCCAGCAGGAGACAGCAGAGGGAGCTGGGGCCGGGCCAGCGTCTCTGTGATGCCCCAAGGTCGGAGCCTTGGCCTGCATCCGACGGCCTGAACTTGGCTCTGTGACACAGGCCGGGTGTCTTCAGGGCTTTGCTCTTGACTGGGGTCTGAGCAGCTCTCAGAAACGCAGCCACCGTGACGGACAGCTCGCGGGGGGGGGGGGGGGGAGAAGCCCCTCCAGGCCTCAGAGCAGCAAGCGACAAGGAGCTGCCAGCTCAACCGCAGCTCCTGTTCGGAACACTTGACTCCGGCAATTGTCACCTCCAACGCTGCGTGCTCCCTCGGGACTGCACAGGGGCTGGGGAGAAGAGGGAGCCCCTCACGGTGATGCAGGGAACGCCCTGGGTGCTATCAACACCCCTGCCACTTCCCCAGACAGTAAGACTGGGCTGCAGTGCACACGCGCGCACACACACACACAAGCAGACATCCTACAAGGCTTCTATTGTGCAGGCTTCCCGGGAAACTCAAGGCGTTTCCTGACCCCGTGAGCACTAGACTGATGCCAATGCTTCTCCATGTGCATCCCAGGGACTTTCTGGTTTTGAACTTCAGTCAGGCTGCATGGCACCCTGCAGGGGTACTGGGACGTGCTGGGAGAGAGGGCTTGGGTTGGAGGCAGGGGCGGGGGACCGGCGCTGTGGCATAGCGGGTTAAGCTGCTGTCTGCAAGTGCCGACATCCCATATGGGGGCCGGTTTGAGTCCTGGCTGCTCCATGTCCAATCGAGCTCTCTGCTAATGCACCTGGGAAAGCAGGGGAAGGTGGCCCAAGTGTTTGGGCCCCTGCACCCATGGGGGAGACCTGGAAGTAGCTCTTGGCTCCTGGCTTCAGTCTGGCCCAGCCCTGGCCATGCGACCATTTGGGGAGTGAACCAGCCAATGGGACACCTCTCTCTCTCTCTGCCTCTGCCTCTCTTCCTCTCTGTAACTCTGGCTTTCAAGTAAATAAATACATAAATCTTTTTAAACAAAGTGGAGAAAGGGGCAGGTGTTTGGTGTAGTGGTCAAAATACCACCTAGGACACCCGCTTCACACATCACAGTGCCTGGGTTTGAGTCGCAGCTCTACTTCTGATCCAGCTCCCTGCTGGTGCACCCTGGGAGGCAGCAGGTGATGGCTCAAGTACTTGGGTCCCTGCTGCCCATGCACAAGACCCAGACTCCTGGCTTTGGCCTGGCCCAGCCCCAACTGTTGTGAGCATTTGGGGAATGAACCAGTGGATGGAAGATCTTTGTCTCTGTCTCTTATCTTTATCACTGTCTCCCTGCCTTTCAAATAAAAATAAATAAATAAAACATAAAGTGAAGAAGCCAGCAGAGCCGTCACAAAGAGCACTCTCCGGGGTGGGCGTCTGGCGCAGTGGGTAAGATGCCACCGAGGCCGCCTGAATCCGTCTGGGACACTTAGGGTTGATTCCCGGCTCCACTTCCGATTCCAGCTTCCTGCTGATGCTCACCCTGGGAGGCAGAGGGTCCCTGCCACTCACATGAGAGACTGGACTGAGTTCCAGGCTCCTGGCTACGGCGTGACCTTGACTCAGGCATCTGGGGGAGTGAACCAGTAGATGGAAGATCTCGTCTGTCTGTTTTTACCTCCGTCTCTCTGCCTTGCAAATAATAAATAAATAAATAAAAATGTTTGTAGGGGCTGCGGCTCAATAGGCTAATCCTCTGCCTGCGGCTCCGGCACCCCGGGTTCTAGTCCTGGTTGGGGCGCCAGATTCTGTCCTGGTTGCCCCTCTTCCAGGTCACCTCTCTGCTGTGGCCCGGGAAGGCAGTGGAGGATGGCCCAAGTGCTTGGGCCCTGCACCCGCATGGGAGACCGGGAGGAAGCACCTGGCTCCTGGCTTTGGATCGGTGCAGTGTGCCTTGGCGGCAGCGGCCATTTTGGGGGTGAACCAACGGAAGGAAGACCTTTCTCTCTGTCTCTCTCTCTCTCACTGTCTAACTCTGCCTGTCAAAAAAAATGTTTTTAGAAAAGGAACCCTCTCTCACGGGCTCTGGGATGCAGAGCGTGAGGGACACAACGCAGCCCTGTGAGTGCACTTCGAAAGGCTCTCGCCTCTGTGGTGCAAACAAAAATCCACGCAGGACTTCGGGGAGTCTTTGGAAAACGCAGGTCGTGGCATGCGCTTCAAACCTGAGCTGCACCAAAATACACTTCTTCCAATTCCACTGCTTCACGAACTTTCTGAAGGCCCCAACAGCCCCTCCCTCCCCGGCCCGAGACTTCCTCTGCGTGAAGGCCCCCATGCGTGGGGAGGGTGGTGACTCCTGTGTTTTGAAGGGCTTTGGCAAAGGAATCGCTTCTCACTGGACTCCGTGCACTGCTGGCTGTGTTCCTGCCCATGCAGGCTGACAGTGGCCAGTGCCAGAGTCAGGGCTGCAGAGCGGCTGGGGGCCAGAGGGGAGGGGTCAGCTGGCCTGGGGTCAGCTCAGACCCCCGGCTCCAAAGGGCACCTGGATGCCCTCACTCAAGGAGGAAGAGGACTCAAATGTGGACGTGGCTGTCCAGTTGCCAGCTCCTGGGCTGAGTGCCCAGGCTCGGGGAGGTGCACCTGGACACAGGGGGACAGGCTCCCCTGAATGGTCTTTGCCAAGTGACCAGGCTGTAGTCAGTCCCCTGTCTGCAGGGACTGTGGGCCCGAAACAGGGCCAAGGCTCCAAGGCCCTTGTGGAAGGGGGATCTGGGAGCTGAGGATGCACTGGAGTGGGAAGGGGTGAGGCGCAGAGGGAGGGCTGAGAAGACACTGGGCAAGGGTGAGGGCGTGAGGGCCTTCATCATCCTGGCCACCACCATCGCCATCACCGTGTTGGATGGGGCCCTGGAGTCTGTTCTGGCCCCAAGAGCTGACTCGCCCATGTCCCACAGGAGGAGGGCAGGGGTGCTGTGTGTGTGTGTATGTGTGTGTGTGAGTGTTGTACGTGTGAGTATGAATGTGTGCGTCATGTATATGTGTGAATGTGCTTGTGGGTGTGCAAGAGTATTGTGAGTACATGCGTGTTGTATGTGGGTGCTGTGTCTGGGTGTGTGTGTGTTGTGTGTACGTATGCGTCTATATGAATATGTGTGCATACGTGGTGCATGTGTTTGAATGTGTGTTGTATGTGCATGTGTGTGAGTGTGCATGGATGTGTATGAGTGTGTGTGTGCGTGTGGCTCCTTGCACACCGGCCCTTGGCAGAGACGAGCGGATCCACATGGAGCCACACGATCCCCAAGCACGTGCCTCTGCACACACGTGTGCGTGCCAACGTGTGCTCACACGCACGCGTCCCCCGAGCCCAGCCCAGGCAGTGTCCTCCCCAGCTCCGCGCACCCCAGCTCCCCCAGCTCCCGCGCACCCACCACAGCGCCGCCAATCCCGGAGAGCGTCTCGAGGCTCCTCTTCTCCGCAGCTCTCCGCTGCCCCCGCCGGGGCACAAGGGTCTCAGATGCTTCTGCTCCCCTTCTCCCACCCAGTCCCAAAGCTGACCTCCTCCCGCCCCAGCAAACCCCGCAGGGGGCTGCCCGCTGGCTGGACATGCCACCCCCAACCCGAGGCTGCACGGAGGAAGCTGGCGGGTCTGACCACGTGGAGGCCACAAACTGACACAGTTACAGAGAACAAGAGCAGGGAGGGAGATGTTCCCACACCAGACAACAGCTGCAAAATCCCAAGAATACTAACAGCTCCTTTATCTCCGTAAGAGAACCGTCCAGAGGAAAGGGGAAAGTCGAGGAAGCGACGCCGGCGCCACCCCGAGCACGCGCGGCCTCCCAGCGGGAAGCCGGGTGGTTCCGGGTCTGTGTGCTTGGTGGGCAGGCTGCTGCGGGGAAATGGGCCTGCTCGGACACCGGGCAGGAGCAGAAGGAGGCCCCGCACTGTGGAAGAGCAAGGTGGCCGCTCACGTCTGAGCCGAACAGGCGGACCTGCCCCCAGCACTACACAGCCCGAAATCTGCCCCGTGGGAACGCTCACACAGTCAGCAAGACGTGGAGATCCACAAAGAGATGGTCTCCGAAGTGTTAGTGCCGAGAGAAAAGCTGGGAGCTGGCACGGTGGCACAGTGGTAAAGCCGTCGCCATGGCGGCATCCCATGTGGGTGTCTGTTCGAGTCCCGGCTGCTCCACTTCCAATCCAGCTCCCTGCTGATGCACCTGGGAAATCAGCAGAAGATGGACCAAGTGCTTGGGCCCCTGCACCCACGTGGGAAACCCAGATGAAGCTCCTGGCTCCTGGCTTCAGATCAGCCCAGCTGTGGTCACTGCAGCCGTCTGCAGAGTGAACCAGCGGATGGAAGAGCTCTCTCTGTGTCTCCCCCTCCCCCGTCTCTCCAAAAAGTAACTCTTTCTCTCCAAAAGCCAGGAGCCAGGAACTCCATCTCGGCAAGAGGCCCAAGCGCTCGCATTGTTATCTGCTGCCTCCCGGGGCCTGCATTAGCAGGAAGGCGGATGGGAAGCTGAGTCGAGACTGGAACCCCGGCATCCTAACACGGGGTGCTGGCGTCCCATGAGCCCACATGCCAGCCCCACACAGAGTGGGACAGCAGTGTTGGAGAGAAGTCAGAAATTAGCCATCGTGTGTGGCTGGTCCAAGGAACGCATGGCACCTGTGGATGGGAGCGCAGCAGCCTCGGAGCAGCCCCGTGTCCCACACTCAGAGTCCTGCCCGCACCGTGATAATCTTCCAGGGGGTCCCAGCCTCCCCCCAGGCAAAGCTCCCCAGGAGAACCCTCTCTGTCCAGTGCCAAGTGGGCTACCCTGTCTGATCACCCTGGGTGGCGAAACCTTCCCAGCCCTCCCCCAAGGAACGCACCCTGGAGGAGTCTCCTCTGCCCGTGCCGGGTGGGCTTCCCAGCCTGATAGCTCTGGGCAGTAGAACACCCTGGGAGGAACTTCATCTCACTGTTGCACCCCCAGCAAACCCTGTGCCCCAGAAAAGAGGGCAGGCAGAAGCAGAAACAGTGGGGAGACCTGGACCCTGCCCCTCTCAAACCCAATACGAATGGCGGGGTGCTCTCTCTCTCTCTCTGATTCCATCCAGAGAGACACCCAGCCGACTTGACGGCTGCCCTGCCCCACGACACCCTGCTGCCCTGCCCACCGCTCCCCTCCGTCTCCCGGCTGAATTTTCTCGCCGTAGGCGGGCGCCGCTCTTCCCGCCGGCCCCACTAACGGAAGCGCAGAGGTCTCCTGCTTTATAGGACACACTGCTGTGTCATCACAATTTTTTGGCTTGAACAAATATGAGGGTAGCTCGAAAAAGTGTGTGGGAAATGGAACTAGAAGATAAGTCTGTTTTGCTGCAAAAAAAAAAAAAAATTTGAAACCCACGCCTACCGGGTGTCTTCAGAAAGTTTGCAGGAAATGCATAGTGTGAAAAAAAACTGCGTGGAATTCAAAATTTCTCCACCGAAATCAACTTAATCTTTCCATCCCGTTTTCCCATGAGTTTTCTGAGGTTTCCTGGTTTTGTTCTGTGGCAGGAGTGTGGAAGCTTTTTGGGTATTTCAGAAATTTATAATATCGTTCACGGGCCACACAAAATTATCAACTTAAAAATCAGCTGGCTGGGCCGGCGCTGTGGTGTAGCGGGCACAGTCCCCACCTGCAGTGCCGGCATCCCGTATGGGTAGTGGTTCACCTCCCGGCTGCTCCACTTCCGATCCAGCTCCCTGCTAACGCACCTGGGAAAGCAGCAGAGGACGGCCCAAGTGCCTGGGCTGCTGCACCCACGTGGGAGACCCGGCTGAAGCTCCTGGCTGCTGGCTTCCACCTGACTCCACCCTAGCTGTTGTAGCATTTGAGGGGTGACCCAGTAGATGGAAGACCCCTCTCTGTCTTTCTGTAATTCTGCCTTTCAAATGAATAAATAAGCCTACACACAATAGTAGGCCTGCTGTGGAGTACTGGATTGCAAGTCCCACCTGCCGTTGCCTTGGCAGGGCCGGATCGCGTGACTCCGCGGGCTGGACGCTCCCCACGCCTGCTCTGCGCCTCTGTCCCTTTCCTGCCTCCTGCACCTGGCGTTTCAAGTCGCTCCTCACATGTCGCCCTCCCCAGAAACTCGCCCGAGCACCCCCCACAGTCCGGCTTCATGGGGCCACGGCTCCTCTTGGTGACAGAGGTCACTATGGCCTCACGAGGCACCCTCTCAGGGAGGCTCATCTTCACCTAACAGCTGGGGAAACTGAGGCATGGGGCGGTTACCGCAGCTGGTCATCAACAGAGCAGGCAAGAAAGTGCCCCCTACAGCCCTCCAGCCAGCTTGGCACATGCACCTGAGCCTGCTGAGACCTGCCTGTGAGCCCCAGGCCCAGGGCTGGCCTCGTTCCTGCACCCAGACCCGAGCGCAGCCAGGGGGAGCAGTGGGAAGGCTGCTGGGGCCCGAGTCTGGCCCCAGCCCCACCCAGCAGCCAGCCAGAGCTGGCATCCACGCAGCCGCAGGGACTCGGCCCAGAAGGAGGAAGGGGATGTGGGTGACGGAGGTAGGGGTGGGGAGTGCAGGGCTGCGGGGAAGGAGTCACAGACTGACAGAGCACAGCGGAGAGCGGGGCATGCTGGGAGTCTTCGGAGAGAGATGGAGGGAGAAGGAGCTGCGGCCCATCCAGCAAGGGAGGGGAGCGGATTGTGGGGGGAGGCTCGGGCCCAGGATCGGAACACAGTGGGCAGCAGGTGGGCTCTGGTACCTGCAGACCGAGACCTGGAACCCAGGCAGGGGCGCACCGGCCAGCAAACCTGTGTGGACATGTGCCCCTCCAGGCCCCGCCCCAGGGAAAGCAGTCAAGGCTGTCCTTGTGTTTAAAGTGTGAACTCAGGGGCAGGTGTTCAGCCTGGCGGTTACGACACCCGCGTGCCTGGGTCTGACCCCAGCCCCGGCCCTGGCTCCTGACTCCAGCTTCCTGCTGGGGTGGCAGTGGTGTCTCTGCGACTGCATTCCTGCCACCCGCCGGGGAGACCTGACCTGAGTCCCCGTGACACGAGCAGGGTCTCGAGTTCCCCAGGTGGGTGGGGGGCAGCTGACTGGGGGGCGGGGCTTGTCCGGGCCACTCAGGAGGGGCCAGGCCGTGGAAGAGGATGAGGGAGTGTGAGGGAATCCAGACACGTGGATGCCAGACAGGACTGGGGACCAGGAGGCCTCTGTCCTGGGCCCTCTGCCCCGCCACAGCCACCACCCTCGCCCTGCTCTGCGGACCCCCGCTGCAGCCAAAACCCTCGCCCTGACCCAGAGGGCCGGTCTGACCGGCCGGGTTCCACCAGGGCCCAGCCGGGCTCACGGTGCAGGTGGAAGAGCCGAGAAGAGAAGACCTAGACCTAGACTGGCTCAGACCTACAGCGGGTTCGCTCCCAGGACCACAGGTGCAGGCTGGAGGGTGGCCGGGCCGGGGACATGCACGCGCCGAGCGGCCTCACACACGTGCCCGCGTCCATGCTGCCTCTTCCACAAAGGCTGTCCTTGTGAGACGTCCACCTTCCCACAGGTGAGTCCCTGGGGTCTCAGCCAGTTCTCGGAAGACACAAGAGTGTCAGCTGTCAGCCCAGGCCCTGTGCCCGCCCCCTCGCCTCACGGTGCCGACTCAGCCTCCTCCCTGGTCCCGCCTCCCACCTGCTGCCGGAGAAACACTCTCAACACAGCTCCACGGCCCCTGCGGCCCCCGGGCCTCTCCCCCTCAGCGCTGATCACTGGGTGCTGTCATCACTTGTTTGCCCGTCACCTCCCCCACCGGCCCTGTGGGCAGCGACCACATCTGATTCATCCCAGCCATTCTGGAGCCCAGCGTGAGGCCTGGCACAGGAGTCCTGCCCACAGGCGGCAGAGCCAGTGTGGGGACCGATAAGCGGGGAGGTTCCTCCTCTCCCCCCACTCAACACCTGCCTTCTCTGTAGCCATAACAACAACGGGCTCAGCGTGGTGCTGGGATCAGGGCTCCATGTAGGACCGGGACCACGGTTCAGCCTGTCCAGGATCAGAGCTCAGTGTGGAGCTGGGATCAGGGATCCGTGTAGGACCGGGACCACGGTTCAGCCTGTCCAGGGTCAGGGCTCACTGTGGAGCTGGGATTAGGGCTCCATGTAGGACCGGGACCACGGTTCAGCCTGTCCAGGGTCAGAGCTCACTGTGAAGCTGGGATCAGGGCTCCATGTAGGACCGGGACCAAGGTTCAGACTGTCCAGGATCAGAGCTCACTGTGGAGTTGGGATCAGGGATCCATGTAGGACCCAGGACCACGGTTCAGCCTGTCCAGGGTCAGGGCTCAGTGTGTAGCTGGGATCAGGGATCTGTGTAGGTCCGGGACCAAGGTTCAGACTGTCCAGGATCAGAGCTTACTGTGGAGCTGGAGGGAGGGCTCAGTGTGTAGCTGGGATCAGGGATCCTTGTAGGACCAGGACCAGGCTCAGGGCTCAGCATGGGGCTGGGGTCAGGGCTCAATGAGGGGTGTTTTCTGACCCCCACTGTGAAAGGCTCAGAACCCTTCACCATTCACTCAGCCCACTGTTTCAAAAACAGCACCTTGCCTCTGGCCCACCTTCAGGGTCGCTGGTGTGCCTTCCCCGTCCCCGGCTACCCCACTTCAGACGGCTGCGCTGGGATGCCCAGGGTCCCTCTGGCCCAGCCACCATCAGAGCCCAGCACTTCCTGGCTTAGGGGCAGAGGTACTGCCTGCCGTGGACGCGTCCCCAAGCCAAGGGGACAAGGGCTTGGGATTCACCTTCCCTGCACCCTCATCCTAGTATCTGCCTCCACGAGGCCAGACAATCCGGCCCCCACGGAGGCACAGCTAGGCCCTCTAACCTGCGGTGACAGTGCCGCTGGCACGCGGCCACCCACATGCTGGCTCCCACCTTGGTGCCCACAACCTCGCTCTGCACTCCTGCAGGCAACCCCAGCCTGGCTTGGAGTTCAGCCCTCTGAGGGTGCAGGCTGCCGGCCCCCTGGCCATGGGTGCCTCGGGACTGGCCCCAGCCTGGCACACGCAGGGCCCCGCCCGAACCAGGAGCGGACTGGGGGCTCACTGAGTGCACGTGGGAGGCAGGCTCACTCCCGAGATGGCGGCACCCCTGCCCAAGGGGGTGCTCACCTCCAAGCCCCTGCGCCGCCGCCCGCCACTCCGGGCACAGGGTCAAGTCGGCTTGCTGGCAGGAAGCATGGCTCTTATTTTAATTAATTAAAGAAAAATCTAATCACTGCATTAAACTTCTCATTACTCCACTTGAATACCCGTTAAGTAAATTTAATTACCAGAGGATTGGGTTTCCCAGCCTCTTTCATTAGCTTCTGATAAGACGGGGAGGGAGGGAAGCGGCTGGAAGCAGAGCAATGCTCTTCGCGATTCCCTGGGCGCCCCGGGCGGGCTTGGCCCTGGGCCTGGGGGAGACCCGGGAGGGCGAAGGGCCCGCATCTGGCTGCTGTCACTTACAGCCGATTCCGGTGGCCTCTGCCCCCCCGGAAGGGTCCAAAGGGTCTGACGTTGTGAGGACACTCTGACAGCACAGGCGGGAATAAGGACAAGGACAGGGAAGGAGAAGCCGAAGCCAGAGACAGCTTCCAAGTGTGGGTCAGACTCGGGCCATATGAGCTTCCTAGCAGGCCAGGCATAGAGAGCAGAGCCCCTGGGCACGGTGCAGCAACCAACAGAGAATTCATGAGGAAGCACGCCAGGTCTCGGCGTCGGCAGAAAGGGTAGAGCCGGAAGGTGGACTGGTGGAGGTGACCGCTGGCTAAGGCAGTCGGGCCTGGTTTCCTGGGGCAGAGAAGACCTGAACTGGGCCTTGACAGACAGGGAGGGCAAGAGGGCAAGGGGGGCATAGCAGGGAGAGGGGCTAAGGTGCAAGGGGAGGAGAGGAGACAGGCAGGGGGCAGAGGGAGTGAGGGACCTCAAATGGAAGGGCTCCTCCAGGGAGGGGCTGAGGGTCCCCCATCACTAGACTCCCAGCAGGGCAGCCGGCGCCCCCCCCCCCCCACCGCCCCGCAGTGCTAGCAGGAACCAGCGCTGCTGGCAGGAGGAGCAAAAGCCACAGGGCCAGCGACGAGGGCACTCAGCCCTGGCTAGGCTCAGGGCCTGGGCTCCTGCCTCCCTGGACTGAATGGTGGGGCCCTGGGAATCCCCCAGCAGCCGGGAGCGTGGCTGCTGCTCACGTGGCTCCCCCTCTCCCAAGCCCTGCACAAGCACAAATCACCTGGCCCGAGCCACACCGAAGCCCGGCCCTGCCTGGGAGGTGAGCCTGGGGTGCCCACCAATGACCTCACGGGGCCGCTGCCCCAGCCCTCACCCCTTCCTTCCTCCTCTCTCCCGAGAGGCCACCCTCAATAGATCACACGCTGGATCCCTGCCCAACAGCCCCTTCCAAGCCTGAAGACAGCAGGGGTGCCCAAGCCCCCTGGAGAGGGGGTCGGGGGGACGGAAGCGGGTCTGCTGAGCCGCTGCTGGACGCCGTGCCTCCAGCGGCTCCACAGCACCCCTGCCAGTGAGGTCCCTGCCACGTGAACAGGCCAGAGCTCGGGAGGACACAGGGACTTGTCCAGGCACACACAGCGTGTCCACATCCACCTCATACTGGCCTCAGCTCCCCGGTGGAGTCTCCTTTCTCCCGTCAGCAGGGCCCCAAGCCCTGCTCTCCCAGTAGAGGAATCACAGGCCCTGGTCACCAGCCCCTCCATGTCCCCTGGGGACGCTGATTCAGTCTATCAGAAGAGCGGATTTTGTCTCTACCAGAGCCCAAGTGTAAAATCTGGACATGCGCTGCCCCATGTCCAGCACCACGTGGAGAGGAATGGTGGCCGCGTGTGAACGCTGGATCAGGCCCTGCCTGCAGCCCACCCTGCTGGGGAACATGAGTCACTTGAGCCAACGACTTCACTTTACCGAAACAGGGGGCTTCTGCTACTCACCGCTGAAGGGACCCCGACAGACACAGTGTCCAGAGAGGTGACTCAGGGACCAAGATGGCTTGGGCATCCCCAGGGCCAGGGAGAGAGTGAGACAGGGATGCCACCTACCGTGACCGCTGCTGTACCCTGCCGCAGGAGTCCCAAAGCTGCAGGAGTCCCCTGGGGCCAGGCTGGGGTGAGGAGGAGGCGGGGGGGGGGGGCTGGCTGAGGGTGGACGCAGTCAGAGCCCAGGAGGCGTGGGCGGGAGGCTGTGCAGCCAGAGTCAGGGCAGCCAGGACATGGCCACTGGGTCCCTGGAAAAGAAGACCAGCAGGAGTGAGTGGCAGGGTGGGTGGAGACTGGAGACAGAGGGGCGGGGCCACATGCCAAGTCAGCCAAGTCTGGCCTCCCTTCCTCACCCCTGCACCCCACCCCCAGGCCCCCACTCCCCCAGGTAGCCTGGGGGCAGCAAATGCAGGTCTTCCTCTTGAGAGATGGGAGGGGGAGACCGAGGCCTGGGCCCCAGGCAGCCGCAGCAGCTCAGTGTCCACAGGGGCAGCCCCCTTTCTCGGGTCTCTGGTCCAGATTTCTAGAAGATTCTAGAGAGGAAGTCACTTAACCCACGGGACACATGGTGGTGTTTCCTGCAGGGCCTCAGAGCCATGGAGGCCCTGCCTGTGCCCTCCTGTCTGAGGGTCAAGGACTCCAGGCTGCTACGGGCCCAGCCCTGGCTGGGGACTGCCCCCTGTGGGGCCCACGCTTCCTTCCCCAGGCCAGGCTGGGAGCCCTTGGAGGGACGCGGGGCATGGGCACTTGGCCTGGGGGAATCCCTGCTGGTGAGGCCTGGCCGGGGTCTGGCTGCTCGCCTTCCTTCTGGCTCCATCAAGAGGCGGGAAGAGGGGAGCCCTGAACCCCACCCTGAGGGCAGCTGTACCCCCAGAGGGGCCTGAGACTTGCTCCGGACACTGGAACCGCCCACTGCGAAGGACGTGCCTGGACCTGCGCGGTCCCCATGGCAGCCAGCACACGGAGGGTGTGAAGGGAGCGCATGGTCCAAGCATCGCTTTATCTTAATGAATCTGCATTTAAACCTAAACAGCCATAGGCAGCAGCGACGCGGCGTCCACTCTCCCTTGTCCACCTGAGAAAGCCGAGTCCAGGGAGGGAAGGGCTTTGCACATCCTCACATAGCCAGGAGGCAGCAAAGGCCAAGCTGGAGCCCTGATCTTGTGGCCCCCAGAGCCAGCCCCGCACGGCACCCATGGGACGGTGGTCTCCTGCTCCCAGTCACGCGCAGCACGGGCCCAGGGAGTGCCACCCTGGAGGGGGCTGTCGGCCCACCTTCCCCAGCCTCTGCCACCCCGTCCCTCAGCCAGAGACTCCCGGGCACAACACCCCTCAGAGGGTTGCACTCCGAGACGTGCAGTTCCCGATCACAGCAAGACGCGGGCGGGGCGCCAACGTGAGTCTCAGCCCCTCTGCCATCGCGAGCGCCAAGCAGAGCACCGCAGGTGACGCGCACTGACGTCCCCCGACACGGAGTGCAGAGCCGGAACCGGCTGAAGGGGGGTGGGCTGCAGCCGTGCACAGGGCAAATCGCTCCCCAAGGCTGCCCCCGCCCCACCGCAGCTCCAGGGGTCCGAGTACAAGCCCATTTCACAGATGCAGAAGCCGCAGCTCAGAGAAGCTGCACACATGCTCTCCTGGTCACACACACCTGCACACACACAGGCTCACACACACCTACACACACACCTACACACACACACAAGCTCACACGCACCTACACACACACAGGCTCACACACACCTACACACACAGGCTTACACACATTCACACACACCTACACACACAGGCTCACACACACACAGGCTCACACACACCTACACACACAGGCTTACACACACACAGGCTCACACACACAGGCTCACACACACGGGCTCACACACACCTACACACACACACAGGCTCACACACACCTACACACACACCTGCACACACACACCTACACACACACAGTCTCACACACACCTACACACACACAGGCTCACACACAGGCTCACACGCACCTGCACACACACAGGCTCACACACACCTACACACACACCTACACACACAGGCTTACACACACAGGCTCACACACACCTACACACACAGGCTCACACACACACAGAGGCTCACACACCTACACACACCTGCACACACACAGGCTCACACACACCTACACACACACCTACACACACAGGCTTACACACACAGGCTCACACACACCTACACACACACAGGCTCACACACACCTACACACACACCTACACACACAGGCTTACACACACAGGCTCACACACACCTACACACACAGGCTCACACACACACAGAGGCTCACACACACCTACACACACACCTGCACACACAAAGGCTCACACACACCTACACACACAGGCTCACACACACCTACACACACAGGCTCACACACACACAGGCTCACACACACACAGGCTCAGTCTTACACACACAGGCTTACACACATAGGCTCATAGTCTTACACACACATATACAGACACACTTACACACACATATGCACACACACAGTCTCTACCACACAGACTTACACAGACTGTGAGAGCCCTGGGGAGAGGAGCAGTGGGGACCAGGCAAGAGGTCCCATTTTCCCATTTGATTTCCATTTCAGAAAACAGCGCAGCAGAGGGAGGTGGGGCCCTGATGGCCAAGTTAAGGCTTCAGTGTGTGTAGGGTTTTTTTAAGATTTATTTAATTTTTTTATTTATTTGAAAGGCAGAGTTACAAGAAGATACACACACACACACACACACACAGAGGGAGAGAGGGAGCGAGGGAGAGAGGGAGAGAGAGAGAGAGAGAGAGAGAGAGAGAGAGAAATTCTATTTTCCATCCACTGGTTCACTCCCCAAACAGCAGCAACAGTCAGAGCTGGGCTGCTCCAAAGCCAGGAGCCAGGAGCCAGGAGCTGCTTCTGGGTCTCCCACGCAGGTGCAGGGGCCCACCCGCTGCCTTCCCAGGCCCATTAGCAGGGAGCTGGATCGGAAGTGGAGCAGCTGGCGCCCATATGGCATGCACGGCGCCACAATGCCGGCCCCGGGGCTCCGGATTTCACGCCAAGTGCAATAAAAAGTCCTCAGGGAGGGCTCCAGCCAGGACGGCCAGTGGTGTCCTCCTCACTGAGAAGTGCCCAGGGGCTGGCACTGCGGTGCAGCCGATCCCCCTCCCCTTGAAGTAAGTGCTGAAAAGTGACGAGCAGACGAGTTGCCCACCGGCGGCCCACCTCCCGGGGTGCATCTTTTATTCCCAGCCCCTGCTGTCTCGCCCAGTCCCGCGTGGGGCACACGGGTATCGGACCCCCCACCAGGTGGACAGGTAAGACAGACGATTTCCAAGAAGGCAGGCAGAGGGGCCCTGGACAGGGCGCACACCTGTCAGAGACCATGCAGGAAGCACAGAGCAGGTGCAGGCAGAGCCCCAGCCTGACCCCTCACTCACTGCTGTGGTCTCACAGGTCTCTAAAGCGCCACCCACAGCCCTCCCACACCGAGCTGTGTTGTGCTCCGGTGAGAGGAGCCTTGAAGGGGGCAATCCAGAAGCGGGGGTGCGGGGGCTTATTGAAAGCCTTCCTCTTGCCCTGTGAAGGGGCCGAAGAAGACACGAGAAAGTTTGAAGGCAGCAGGTGCTTGGCTTAGCAGTTAAGATGCCAACATCCCACACGAGAGTCCCCGGGTCCAGTTCCTGCCAATGCAGGCCCTGGGGGGCAGCGGGCGATGGCTCAGGTAGTCAGGTCCCTGCCACACACGTGGGAGACCCGGATTGTGTCCCCGGCTCCCCATTTCGCCCTGATCCAGAACTAGCTGTTGCAGGCACCTGGGGGAGTGAAACAGAGGATGGGAGCTCTCCAATACTTAGAAAATAATTTTAAAGTAATTAGAATCTGGGGTTGGCACTGTGGTGTAGTAGGTTAGGCCTTCATCTTGGCATTGGCATCCCACACGGGTGCCGCTTCAAGTATCAGCTGCTCCTCTTCCGATCCAGCTCTCTGCTGTGGCCTGGGAAAGCAGTGGAGGATGGCCCAAGTCCTTGGGCCCCTGCACCTACGTGGGAGACCTGGAAGAAGCTCCTGGCTCCTGGCTCCTGGTTTCGGATCAGCCCAGCTCCAGCTGTTGTGGCCATTTAGGGCGTGAACCAGCAGATGGAAGACTTGTCTCTGTCTCTCCCTCTCTGTCTCTAATTCTGCCTCTCAAATAAATAAATAAATCTTAAAAAAAAAAGTAACAAGAACCTGCTGGGCCCTGTAAGTAGCTCCAGGAGCCAGCTGCACAGACTGGCCAGGGCCCCATGGCTTTGGTGGAGCCGTGGGAATCAGTTCATGGCCAGGAGACCAAGGTGCCAGGGTGACCAGCACAGGACACAGGGTCACGTCTGTCATCCATGGGCCAAGCCAGAAGGTCTTCGTTAAGTGGGCTTTGCACAGAGGGTCCCACCGGGAAACGGCCAACTCTGTGCCCCCTGGAGAAGCCTCGGGGGTCTGCTCAGGATTTCAGGTCCCTGATGGAGCCACGAGGCCCTCACGGGGCAGCAAGAACAGGGTCTGCAGAATCAGGTCTCCGCTCAGCCCACGAGCAGCGAGCTCCCTGCCAGTCAGCAGAGGGGACTGCGCCATGGGGGGGGGGGGGGGCTTCGCACTCAGTTTAAGGAGCTGAGGGGTGGCGCTTTCTGCCCTGAGCTCCTGTGATCCCATCATGTATGGGGCAAGACTAGACTGTGCGCATCTCTGGAGTGACAGCCCGACTGCTGCACCATCGAGGACCACAGCTCTGCCCATCCCAGACTCTGGAGGGGCAGCCACGACTAACCCCATGCAGCAGACAGGCAACTGAGGCCCGGCCCAGGGTCTCACGGCACGTCAGCCCCAGAGTCCCTCTTCAGGCTCAAAACTAGGGGCTTCTCTTGCCTTGCCTGCAGTCACCCGGCCACCCCTGTCCCCGAGGGCACAAGAACCCCCAGCATTCCCCCCTACATTCCCCCGGCTGCCAGCACCCCCAGCCCCAAGCCAAGAGGCTCTCTTCACTCACTTCCCCGGATTCTGGGACAGGGACCCCGGCCTAGCTACTCCTCCCCCGCTCCCGGTCTTTCCCAGGTGGTCCTGTCCTAGCTCTTTAAGCTGGCTCCTTCAAAGACCAGAGAAGGGGCCGGTGTTGTGGCGCAGCAGGGAAAGCCACCCCCTGCGGTGCTGCCACCTTCCATGGGCACTGGTTTGAGTCCCGGCTGCTCCACTTCTGATCCAGCTCCCTGCTGATGCACCTGGGAAAGCAGTAGAAGATGGCCCAAGGGCTTGGGCCCCTGCACCCACATGGGAGACCTGGAAGAAGCTCCTGGCTCCTGGCTTCAGTCTTGGCCATTGTGGCCATCTGGGGAGTGAACCAGTGTATAGAAGACCTCTCTCTCTCTCTCTCTCTCTCTGTAACTCTGACTCAAATAAATAAATATATCTTTAAAAACAAACAAACAAGACCAGAGCCAAACCTCAGGCTTTGGCCCAGAACTGGGCTCAGTAAGCCCCCGCTCCCCCGCCCAGGGCAGTGCTACACCTCACACCTGCACCCAGCTAGCAGGGCCCCGGCCGCCTCCCGCACTGAACCCCGTTCAGCTCGGGAGCCACACAGCATTAAGGAATTCGCCCAAACTCAAAGAATCCCTTGAGCCCTTGCCACTGCCTCTGGTCTGTGTTATCAGGAGCTGGAGCCGGGACTCAAGTTCCCATAAGGAAAAACAAGTTTTTAACGTGCCTGTCATAAACATTCTTTTTCATTAAAAACACAGCAAAATTTTACATTGGACGGAAACCACTGGGTTCGTTTGCACCCAGAACCGGCAGATCCCAAACCTCCGGAGCTGTCGCCAGCTCCCTGCTGCCTCTGCGGCGGTGCCAGCCGCTCGCTCAGGCAGCCTGGCCAGCAGACGAGAGCCAGCGGGAGGCAGGAGGGACAGGGAGAGGGAGGCAGGGCACAGCGGCAGGGACAGATGAGTGACAAGCGAGCCCCGCGAGGGGCGGAAGGAGGCTCCGGAAGCCGCCCTCCTGACCACTGCCAGGCCCTGCAGAACCACCAAGCGGCCGTCGGCCCCTCGCACCTGGACATCCAGGCCCCAGGAGCCCCCTGCTGGGCAGAGGGAGGAAAGGGGCCAGTTCCGGCCCTGGGCAAGGCACCTGCCCCGCCCGACTGCCCGCTGGGTCTCACGTAGCAGGGCTGTGGCTGGCTGGCAGCGAAGCGTCGGCGGCCGTCCCCAGAGCACGCACGGCTTAAGTAACAGCCTTCCAGCACATTTCAGAAGAAAAATACTCTTCTTAGAGAGAGAGAGAGAGAGGAGAGGGAGGAAGAGAAGCAGCCAGCAAGGGGCCGGGGTGGGGGGGAGTGGGAGGGACCTACCCCAGCACTGCAGTCAAGGTCATGGGCGCGGGCGCAGGGCAGGCGCGGGCGCGGAGCCTTTAATCTGGGAGTTCAGGCCGTGGAAACTAAACGCTTGAAGCCGGAGTGCATTACTGCCCTGAACGATCTGTCGGCTCCTATTAGGCTAAATATCTCTGTATAATGGGGACTCATCCCCTGACAAGCAAACCGGGGCCTCTGGGGAGGGGCGGCGGGAACCCGGCGTCGTGCGGGCTCTCCCACGGCGGGGGTGGGGGGAGAGGATCAACTCAGAGAGCCGTCCCCCCCAAACACCCCCTCCCTGGGAAGTCACAGTCAGCAGCTGCCTGGTGCCGGTTGTGGCAGGCGCCAGCCTCCCTCCCCTCCCCAGGCTCTCCCTGAAATGACGCCAGCCCCGGGCTAGGGGGTCGAGGGCCAGCAACAGCACTGGTCAGCTGGGGAGCCCCGGGCGTGGCCCCGAGCCTCTTGGACCATCTGCTTCTTCCCAGCCTGTTAGACGGAGCTAATGACACCCATCCCTTCCCACACCCAGCAAGGGCTGGCCGTGCCGGGGAGGGTGCAGGGCCCAGCACACAGTGGCCACCAAGGGCACCAACACCTCCTCCAGGAAGCCCTCCCTCCTTGACCTCCAAGCTTGGGTCTCTCCCACCTTGGGCTCCTAGGGCTAGATCGTGTCCTCTAGGCTATCCCAGCTTCCAGTGTTTGTGGGGGTGAGAGGCTGGGTCTCTTGGGAGCTCCTTGTGAACTAGGCAGCACTTCCTCCTCCTCCTGAGGCCCCACCCCATGACTGGCCACCAGGGACTCTGGATGGACCTGCAGGCCTGCAGCAGAGGTGCCAGCCTCATGGGTCTGGCTGGGCCTGTGGCAGGGTGACAGCAGCGCCAGGGAACCAGCAATCCCGGGACGAGGGACCCCCTCGGCAGGACTGGCCAGGCACATGGAAGGGCTCAGGGTAGCGTGGAGTTGTGGGCCAGCACAGGGCAGTGCGGGGGCTGCAGCTGTGTGGTGGGAATGGGGTACCAGACGGGCACCAGAGCCTGGTCTCTGCCCCTTGGGACACCTCTGTCGCCCTCAGCCTGCAGCGAGCCCCTGGCACAACTGAGGGCCCAGGACCCCTCCCCGCAGGGCTCGTGGCTGGGCCGGGAGGGCCACGCTGGGGCAGTTCCAGGGCAAGAGGCCACCCCCAGGGCAGGGCAGGTGCACTGTGCTGCCTGCTGCAGGCCCGAGGTCCAGCAGAGCCAGGACAGCCCAGGAGGGCTGCCTGCTCACACACTCATTCATTCATTCACTCACGCATTCATTCTATCCTGGGCGTGAAGCAGGGCAGTGGAGCCCACAGCGGGAGGGGGCCCAATCCAGGCTTGGGGGCAGGGAAGGCCTCCAGGAGAGGGATCTTTTAAGGGGACTTGAAGGAAAAGGAGCTGATTCGGGAAGTGGGGAAGTGGCCTATGCCAAGGTCCAGCGGCATCAGAGCGGCCTGTAACCAGAGATGGCCCTGCCCCGCACCCCCTGAGGGTTAGCTCTCACCCTGGAGCCATCAGGAGCCTGAAGGGTTTGAGTGGGAGCAGAGGGGCCCCGTGTGTGCTGTGGAGAGATCATTCCAGATGCTGCCGCACACGCAGGATGGCGACCTGGGAGGGGCTGGGAGGCAGTGGTTGGGTGGGTGGGTGAGCGGGAGGACATGATAGGGCTGCCAGGGCCGGGGCTAGAGAGGAGGGGCGGGCAGGAGGGATATGGGAGGCAGGATCTGCAGTGGTTACGACACTGACCGTGACAACGCCATGCTGAGCCTCAGACCCAAGCCCCACTGTCAAACTCTGGGAGGCGTGACAGAAAGGCCAGGCACTCCTTACTCGCTCAGTTCATGAATTCAGTAAACACCTGCCTGGTTCTAGCCACCAGTGTCCAGGGCACCTGCCACCTTCCAGGTACCATTCTGGTCCACTTGGCAGATGGGGAGACTGAGACCCAGAGAGGCTGCCCCAGAGTCGTAGGGGGGTGACCAGCAACAATCCCTGGCTTGGGGACCCAGATGTCGCCCAGAGTTTTGTGGGGGTGGAGGTCAATGGCAGCTGTGGAGAGGGGTGTCCAGTGGGAGCTGGGTCATGGGCACTCAGGGCAAGCTTTGGTCTGGTGCCCTTCCTCTTGGGGAGCACCATGAGGTGGACAGAGGCAGGGTCTGCCGGGTGCTGACCCCCATGGACTGTAGGCTGGAGGGTGCAGGCCACTAGGCCCAAGAGAGGGCATGCAGGCATGGCCAGATGGTAAGTGGGGCCACACAGGCCCATCAGGGGATTAGGCACTGGGCTGGGTCCCCTAAGGTGGCTGCAACGAGAGGGAGGGGCTGGGAACAGGGAGCCCCCAGCAGACAGCAGAGGACTGTGGACAGCAGAGACCACCTGTGGACTGCCCTGGGCATGCCCTGTGCAGGGTCCCAGGCTGCTCTGTGCTCAAGGGGGCTACCGAGCAGGGAGAAGCTTGTTGGAGGCAGCTTCCTGGGGCCGCAGAGGTGCTGGTAAAAGCCAAGAACAGCCTGGCTGCCTCCTAAGCTCACCCGCACTGCTGCGGCGGGAGCCCCTGGTCAGCCCCTCCCCTGTCTCCCTCACCTCCAGACCCTGCTCCCAGTGGCTGCCCCGGCTCTGAGGACCTGGGCGTTCTCTCTCTTACTGGGGCCCTGCTCTCCTCATCAGCAAACCCAGGCAGTCCTGGCAGCACGAGTGGCCTGGGGGCAAACGCATCAGCCTATTGCCTGCGCATAGTAGGCACACACAAACCTTTGCCCCTGCATGCAGTAGGCACACATGAACCCTCACCCTGCACACAGTAGGTGCACATGAACCATCACCCCTGCACACAGTAGGTACACATGAACCCTAACCCCTGTGTGCAGTAGGTGCACATGAACCCTCTGCACACAGTAGGCACACAGATCATCATCCCTGCACACAGTAGGTGCACACAGACCATCATCCCTGCATGCAGTAGGTACATGCACAGGTTCTCCCTTGCTGCTGCCTGGTGATGGGACCCTGGACTCTGGGCCAAAGGAGGGTCTCGTCTGCTCCTCACAGCAGCCCTGGGCCCTGGAGCACACTCATTTGGTGCTCAGTTAACTTACTGACCTGAGTGTAACTGCTCACCGGCCGGCAGCATGGTAACCAGATTTCTGCCTGCCAGCCCCGATAGGGAAAGGAAGAGGGTGGAAGGGAACTTTGTAGGTGCCCCCAGGAGCAGGGGCCAGCACAGCAGAGGCCAAGGGCAGAGGGCAGAGGGCAGAGGTCCCACTCCCACCCACACGCTAGCATCCTCAGGACTCAGCCGGCCGGCGGGGCAGCCCACGGAGGGGGCACTGAGGGCAAGGTGCACCCCAGCTCAGTCCCAGGACAGGTGAGGCCTCCTGGGCCAGCAACCCTGCTCCTGCAGCTGCTGCCTCCAACCCACCCATCCCAGCTGGGGATCCGCCTTCCTGTGTGCCAGGCCCTGCCCTGGAGAGAAACGGAATTAAGTCAGAGGAAGGAGACCGTCCTGGAAGAAGGGGCAGAGCCTGGAAGCCTTTCCGGAGGGCAGGTGGTGGCTTTCCAGCTGCGTGGCTCTCACCTCCCTCTCCTGTGAACTCGGCTGCTCTGCTACATCGTGAGCTCTCACCAGCCCCACCACCGCGGCCGAGGCACACTGGGCACTTCTGCTGTGCCAGGGGCCATGTGAGCTGATGCCCGGACTAGTTGAGCTGGAGCTGAGGATGAGCCTGCCTCCCCACTAAACGATGTGTGGCTGCACTGGGGTGTGGCAGCTGCAGGCAGGGGCCACCGTGGTCAGGGTCTCTGGGCTGCGTTACTCGGAGTCTCTCAGCATCACCCTGGTACCACCGCGGCTGAGCTGAGTGGGATGAAGTGGGGGCGGGAATCTCCCAGAGCCAGGCCAGAGGCGGCGAGCTCAGTCTGCATGTGGCCACAGCAGAGGCCCTGCTGGAAACCGGTGCTGAGTACCGGCTGCAGACCCCACTCCTATCTCCCGTAGCCCATCCCCACCCACGTGCCAGGCTCCGGGCTGGGGCTCTTGGCAGGCAGAGGTGGGAGAAGAAGGAGGAGGGGACGCCACGGTGCCGTCTGTCTGCCACCCTCCCTGAGGGTGAGCAACAGGGCCGTGGGCGGGGCTCCTGTTTCCCAAGGCCAGTGAGGAAATCAAGGTTGGGGGCGAGGAGGTTACAGCCCGGGCCCCAGGTCAGGGGTTCACACTTGGGCCCGAATGGATCCAGAACACAGTTTGTGCCCAAGGCTGGAGTGGCTGGAGGGTTTTAGGTGCAAGTCACGGGATTCGGGGCTCCCCTCTCAGGGGCTGCACGTTGCCCAGGCCCAGGGCCAGGGTGGCTGGACAGGAGGAGGGGTGAGGAAGGGAGAGGCAGGGAGGGTGAGGGGGTCTCCCTGCAGCCTCCTCCCATTCCCCAAAGTGGAAGGGTACCCAGGAGCCCCCACAGGGCTTGCAGGGCCAGGGGCCTGGAGCGAGGCCACAGGCCACCCACAGGCTGAGGCCAGATGGGGTCAGGAGGCCCAAGAGGGCAGGTGTGAGTCACAGAGCCAGGAATCCTACACGTTTGGTTTGCACGAGGCTTCGGGGCTGGGAGGGGCAGAATCTGGAACGTGGCAGAGCGGGAGGAGGCTGGCGCTCTGGGGCCCTCCTCCATGGACACACAATGCTTCTCAGCTCCACGGTCTACCCTCTGTGGTGTCCAGCTGCAGGAGGCGGAGACCACGCCCACCTCCCCCCACCCCCCTGCCCCCAGGGGCTCGGGAGGAAGGCGACTTTGCCCTTTGGGCAGTCTTGACGGTACACGGGTTGCATGCCAGCACCCAGCGCCCTAGCTTTCCGGTCTCCTCTCAGTGAGGCCATGAGCAGGTGCAACCTGATGTCCCAGGAGAGGAGCTGAGCTCAGACGCACAGGAGGGACACACGGAGGTGTGTCCAGGCAGAACTGTGACGAGTGCCAGGAGTGTGGCTTGGCTCAGCACCCTGGACAGCGCCATGAGCCTGCCGCCTTCCCGACCAAGCCCCCCCCCCCCCCCCCCCCCCCCCGCTTACCCCGGTTGCTCCAGGCCGGAGGGGTCTTTCCCGGGCCCCTGGCATGGCCGGGATTTACGCCACACAGCATCCCTGCTAAAGCTCCAGCCACTTCAAAGCTGCCAAGACCACAGACCTTGGAGTGGGGCCCCGCCCACCCAGGAGGGGTGGGGCTCACAGAGCCAGTGCAGGTGCAAGGGGAAGGCGCCCTGGGCAGGAAGGGAGCCTTGCCTGAGGCAGTGTGAGCTCCCAGGAAGGGCGCTGAGGGCTCTGGGAGAGGGAGGCGGGGACACGGAGGCTCCTGGCTCAGCCACTTCACTAAGCGGCTGCCCTCAGGAAGCCCAGGTTTCCTCCTGTGGGAAATGGCGGTCACAACACTCTCCCCCCAGGGGCCTGCCCAGCGCCCCGGCTGTGCTCAATGTCAGAGGACCTGCAGGGTGACAGCCAGGCCCCTCCCCTCCAGGGAGTTGGGTGTGTCCCAACCAAGCCTCGGAGAAGGTGACCTCAGCCCTGGGCACTAACAGGCCCCTGAGGGAAGAGCAGAGAGCTCAGGCAGTGTGGCTGAGGCCACCTCAAGTCAGCCCCAGAGAACTATACTTGGAGAAGGACACTGAGCCCAGGGACAGGTCACACCCTGAGCCCAGACCCTGGCCACACACTGAGCCCTGACCCTGGTCCCACACTGAGCCCTGACCCTGGTCCCACATTGAACCCTGACCCTGGTCCCACACTAAGCCCTGATCCCAGTCCCACACTGAGCCCTGACCCTGGTCCCACACTGAGCCCTGACCCTGGTCCCACACTGAACCCTGACCCTGGTCCCACACTAAGCCCTGATCCCGGTCCCACACTGAGCCATGATCCTGGTCCCACACTGGGTCCTGATCCTGGTCACATGCTGAGCCCTGATCCTGGTCCCACACTGAGCCCTGACCCTGGTCCCACACTGAACCCTGACCCTGGTCCCACACTAAGCCCTGATCCCAGTCCCACACTGAGCCATGATCCTGGTCCCACACTGGGTCCTGATCCTGGTCACATGCTGAGCCCTGACCCTGGTCCCACACTAAGCCCTGATCCTGGTCCCACACTGAGCCATGATCCTAGTCACATGCTGAGCCCTGACCCTGGTCACACCTTCTGAGCCCTGACCCTGGTCCCACACTGAACCCTGACCCTGGTCCCACACTGAGCCCTGACCCTGGCCACACACTGAGCCCTGACCCTGGTCCCACAGTAAGCCTTGATCCTGGTCCCACACTAAGCCCTGATCCCGGTCCCACACTGAGCCATGATCCTAGTCACATGCTGAGCCCTGACCCTGGTCACACCCTCTGAGCCCTGACCCTGGTCCCACACTAAGCCCTGATCCCGGTCCCATACTGAGCATGATCCTGGTCACATGCTGAGCCCTGACCCTGGCCACACACTGAGCCCTGACCCTGGTCCCACACTGAGCCCTGATCCCGGTCCCAGACTGAGCCATGATCCTAGTCACATGCTGAGCCCTGACCCTGGTCCCACACTGAGCCCTGACCCTGGCCACACACTGAGCCCTGACCCTGGTCCCACACTGAGCCCTGACCCTGGTCCCACACTAAGCCTTGATCCTGGTCCCACACTAAGCCCTGATCCCGGTCCCACACTGAGCCATGATCCTAGTCACATGCTGAGCCCTGACCCTGGTCCCACACTAAGCCTTGATCCTGGTCCCACACTAAGCCTTGATCCTGGTCCCACACTGAGCCCTGACCCTGGTCCCACACTGAGCCCTCACCATCTCCCCCACCTCCACATCCTCAACCACTCCCATGGACCCCCATCACAATCTGCAATTACACATGGGCTTGTTTGTTTCTGATCTGTCCCCACCCCCACCACAGGAAGGGAAAGAGCAGGGCCTGGGGCGCAGCGGTGCTCAATAAGGACTCCCCATCGAGGTCAGGGCTAGTCCAGCCTCCCGCCTTCCCCACCCAGCCCAGAAGCTGCACCCAGGATCCAAGAAGCGGCCTTGGCAGACACGGACACCCAGATGGCGCAGCTCCGCCTCCCTGGCCAAGGCCCGCAGCTGCTGCTATGCCGGGATGCTGTTCAGGCCCCCCGCAGGGGACAGCGCAGCCAGGGCTGGGCATCCTCGAAGCAACTCGCCTCTGCAGGTGGCAGGCAGCGGGAAGGGAGAAACAGGATGTTCCCAAAGCCAGTGGAGGAGGGGTGGGAGGCGGAGGAGAAAGAAAAGGAAACAGCCCACGCTCACCCTCCTGGTCCTGCCATCTCCGCTCCGGGCGCCGGCAGCCTTGGCCAGGTCAGTCCTTGATGAGCACGCCCCGCAGCAGGCCTCACAGGAGGACTGGCAGGGCTGGGTCCCCACACAGGGCTGTGGACTGGAGCCACGGACTCGGACCACTGTGCCCCCTCCTATGCACGCTGGCACAGCACAGAGCCGAACGGCACCTGGCTGGCGTCTGGAACCTCACCCCTCCACTGGTCCTCCCAGAACCCAGATCCACATCTTCCCAGCACAGGTCCCAGGGCCCCCGCACCTGCGCCCCCACTGTGCCCTCTGCCTGCCACATCCTGCTCTTCACCCTCTGTCGGTCCACACCCGCCCTGACCGAGCCCCACCTCTTCCAGGAAATGCACCTGGCCTCCTGCGAGCACCTGTGGGAGCAGGACTGTCCCCAGCTGGCGGTCAGCACGCAGAGGAGCTGGGACAGAGGCCAGGTGACTAAGTGTGGAGCGGTGGCAGCCACATGCGGTCATTCATGCTGATTGCCTGCACACCTCTCTTTAGCCAGCCCCTGGCACAAGCTTCCCAATGGGAGGGGGGAGGAGGCAGAGACACCCTCCACCCTTAGACAGGCTTCGGTCGTGGGGCGAAGCAGGCTCGCTGGCCTGAAGATGCAGCTCCAGCCAGGAGGCCAAACCTCCCTCAGACTCGCTGAGCACACCAGCACCAGGCACAGGCATGGCCGGGGAGCTGGGGCCACCCGGGCAAACAGCCTTAGCTCCCGCCTGCCTCCTGGGCGGGGCAACACAGCAAAACACCTCCACAGCAGCCCACGGCTCAGGTCCCTGGATCCCTGCCACCCACGGGGGAGACCTGCATTGAGTTTCCAGCTCCTGGCTTCAGCCTGGTCCAGCCCCAGCTGTTGCGGGCATTTAGGAGGTGAACCAAGCAGAGGGAGCTTTCTCTTTCTATCTGTCCGTCTCTCTCTGCCTCTAGAGATACATAACAATAAGCAAAAAAAAAAAAAAAAAAAAAAAAATCCCAAAAACCAATACGGCCCCTTCAAGGGCGCCCAGGTCCCGGTGGGCACAAGGGGCGTGAACAGAGACAGCTCTGTGATGGCAATCCAGGGGCCTGAGCGAGCACACAGCAGGGCTCCCGGTCCAGGCTGGGCAGCGCTGGAGCCCCGAGGCAGCGTGCAGGAGTCCAGGGCAGCCAGTGCCCACCACAGGGCTCCTGGTCCCCCAGGCCCATGCAGGGACAGAACTGGGTCTCTCCCACTGCCAGCACAGCACTGCCACCCACCCCAGTCCAGGACGTGCTGCCCTCTGCTGACCAGTCAGCGGGGTCCCAGGAAGTCCTAGGAGCTAAAAGCTGGGAGAATCAGAGCAGCCACAAGGCCCTGTGGCACAGGGGAGGGGCAGAGTTTGGGGGGCACCTTGATGGTCTCTCCCCTCCCCCACCATGGCTGCCCCACACACAGGCTGTGCCCACACCTCTGACCAGGGGGAGAACCAAGGAGGAAGCACAATGGTCCCCATCCCCGCTCTCCCCCAGTACACACAGCGCGCCCTGGGCACAGGAGGACAGGGCTCGGGGAGGAACTGACCACCAAAGCTTCCCAGCCCTGTTCAAGCAGGGGCCGGGCACACAGGACAAAGTGGCCTGCACGGTCACCTTCCTCCAGGGAAGGGAGAGCCACGTGAAGCCTTCCGCCCAGTGCCAGTGTCCACCGGGGCCCACTCAGCAGAAGAGGAGCCCACTCAGGAAGGGTCAGCGCTGGGGCCAGACACCAGGGGCAGGGCAGCCTCTCCCACCCCACCCCAGCCCCAGGCAGGCTCTAATGGCCAGGGCCACCAGGAGGCCAGGCAGGAACCGGCAGCCATCTGCAGGAGGATCTGCCCTCCTGGGGCCCCCAGTCCCTGGAGAAAAGGGTCCAGAGGGCTGAGAGGCACTCCCCGCAGTGGTCAAACCAGGCGGCAGGAGCCCCGTCCCTCGAGTTGCAGGGCAGCGGCACCAGCTCGTCTTGCACAGGTAATTACAGTTCTTTCTGCGTAATGAGATGGTTTTTAAAGGCCATTCGAAAGAAATTTCCTATAATGAGGTGAAGGGGTTTATAGCGAGAGACATCCAGGCGGCTGGTAATTGGTGGGACCTGGGCCGAGGCCGGGAGTGAAGCGATGGGACTCTGAGAAGGGGCTGCGAGCCCTGGCAGAGGGGACAAACACTCGGCCAGGGAAGTGTGTGCAACCCCAAGGATCAGCAAGGACTCGAGGAGTCGGGCACCATGGGGGCGCAGGAGGCAGGTAGAGAAGCCACAGGTGCAGGACACGTGGCACCAGGCACCACACCTGACCCCAGCTGGGCTGCCTAGGCCCTCCCCTGGGGCCGCTCAGGCACCTAAGAAGTGCACCTGGGAGTGGAGCCGTCAGGAGGAGTGGGGCGAAGTCTAGGGGGAGGGGCAGGCAGGTGCTGCCTGGGGAGCCTCCACCCTGCCCGCCCACACCCACACCTGATGCTCCTGCACCCAGCATCTGAGAACTTGTCAGTAGCCCCTGAGCAATGGAGCGAGAGCAAGAGCCTGGCTCTCCCGGCTCTAACCACCGGCTAATTGGTGCTGAGCGGCTGAGGAACTGGAGGCCCTGGGCTATGAGATCGCCTGGTGTGACTTGTCCATCAGGGACCACCACGGGCCCTGCACACGGAGCCACCAGATTAATGAGGCTGGTGGCTCGGGCTGGATCGCGATTCACTGCCCCAACCACGTTCTGGAAACCACAGGTCCCCCGTGACCACTGTCCCGTGCACCAAGGGGCTCTGCTGGGCGGACTCAGCCGCCTTGTGTTGGCTCAAGGGGACTTCCCAGGCGGGGACACCTCAGGCATCCACCTGGGGAGGTGACAGGGCAGCTGGGGTCTCCAAGGGTCTCTGCAGCCTCGGGCATAGTGGAGGAGCCCCCTGCCAATGTGCCCCACTGGTCCAGGGACCCTGGGAGATTAGCAGGTACCAGCCTGTGCCTCACTGTCCCCCTCCTCAGCTCAGTGGGACCCCACCCCTTCACCCCCCAGCCCTTTCCTGCCCCAGGCAGCCCCCCTTGCCTCTCCACTGCGCTGACCTCCCCACCAGGCCCTTCCAAACCCCACCTGGCTCCCCCTCCATCACGGTTGCTGGCTCTTTCTTTCTCCAAGAGCTTCAGTCCCCAGTTCCTTAAACACCAGCTTCTTGCCCTGCCTTCCATGGTTCCTTGTTCATTGTTCTGTCCCTCATGTCCCCCCATCCCAGGACAGGAGATGGCACCCTGGCACCCTGTAAGCCACCTGCCCGTGAGGTTGAGGTCCCCACTCTACACAGTGACAGTGGACAAAAGCACAGTGGGGCTGGGAGGAGACTGTAGCCCTGAGGCAGGGGGCTGGGGACTGACCACTGTGGCTTGGACAAGTTCATTCCTCTCCCAGAGCCTCAGCTTGCCACGCAATGGCAGGGCTGCCTCCCAGATGCACAGATACCAGGCTTCTGCAGGGCCAGCCTGGCTGGTGCACTCCCTGCCCCTTCCAGCCCCTCCAGCCAAGACCATTCCTGCCCCTCTGAGCCCACCCTGCGAGGCTGCTTTACAACATCCGGGCCACAGGGGATCCTGTCTGTCCCTTCCTCACCCCAACCCTGGCCGCCCCGCAGGGTGAGGTCACCATGGCCCTCTGGCCGCCCACATCCTGTGACCTCTGTTGCCCTTCTCTGTAGCCTCTCTCCCCGGCCCCAACCATCCCCGCTCCTCCCGCGCTGAGACCTCTGCCTGGCACTCGGCTGCCCGCTGCCCGGCATGGGGCCCACGGTCTCCCAGGGCCAGCTAAAGCCCCACCCTCGCACACTCTCATAGAACCGACCCCTGTGGGTTCCCACGGCCGGGAGCCGGGCACTGATGGAGAAGACGGCCCACCCGAAGCCCAGGCCCACCCACCCACAGCCTCCACCGCACTGCCCTGGGGACAACGGCTCTCTTCTCACTTCATCCACGGCCACTCCCCAAGGCCGCCTGGCTTGGTTTTCACTGAGGACGCCCTCACCTGCCCCCAAGCATTCTAGAATAATCTGCTTCTGCCTGCACCCCATCCCCCTCCCTCCCCGGGGTGCCACACCCACCCTTGCTTCCCACCCCTGCCATCCCTCACCCTGCCCTCAGCTAACAAGCCGGTTCTGGAGTGCTCTACAGTGTTCTGTAGTGACATCTTTTTTTATTTTTTATTTTTTGACAGGCAGAGTGGACAGTGAGAGAGAGAGACAGAGAGAAAGGTCTTCCTTTGCCGTTGGTTCACCCTCCAATGGCCGCCGTGGCCAGCACGCCGCGCTGATCCGATGGCAGGAGCCAGGTACTTATCCTGGTCTCCCATGGGGTGCAGGGCCCAAGTACTTGGGCCATCCTCCACTGCACTCCCGGGCCACAGCAGAGAGCTGGCCTGGAAGAGGGGCAACCGGGACAGATTCCGGCGCCCCAACCGGGACTAGAACCCGGTGTGCCGGCGCCGCAAGGCAGAGGATTTAGCCTAGTGAGCCGCGGCGCTGGCCTGTAGTGACATCTTTTAAAATTCCTCCCTTCATGACGTTGACTCTAGACAATCACTCTTTTAAGATTTATTTAATTTATTTTAAAGGCAGATTGAGAGGGATGGAGGGAGGGAGGGAGATACAGAGAGGTCATCCATCCACCGGTTCACTCTCCAAATGGTTGCAACGGCCAGCGCAGGGCCAGGCTAAAGCAGGATCCAGGAACTTCACCTGGGTCTCCCATGCGGGTGCAGGAGCCCAAGCACTTGGGACATCTTCTGCTGCTTTCCCAGGCACATTGGCATGGAGCTAGATTGGAAGCGGAGCAGCCAAGATTCAAACCAGAGCTCTGATATAGGATAATGGTGTCACAGGAGGTGGCTTAACTCGTGTGTACATCACCTGCCCCTGGAAAATCAGTCTTGGGAGTAGGCATTTGGACCAAGGAATTAAGCCGCTGCTTGGGCTACCTGCATCCCACATCAGAGTGCCTGGGTTCAAATCCCGTCTCTGCTTCCAGTTCCAGCTTCCTGTTAACGTGCACCCTGGGAGGCAGTAGAGGGTGGCCCAAGTCTGGGCCCCTGCCACCCATGTGGGAGACCTGGATGGAGATCTGGCTCCTGGCTTCAGACTGGCCCAGCCCTAGCTGGGGAATGAACCACAGGATAGGTAAACTCCACCTCTCTGTCACTGTCCCTTTGTCTTTCAAACAAATACAAGTTCTAACAACACAGTCCTAGTTGGTTAGGTGCTGCGAGAGCCCATGCACGTGACACTCGGGAGATGACAAATCAGCGGCACAGGGGCTAGGGGAGGCTGTGGTGGCACAGGAGGCCTCGCGGGGAGTTCAGCTCTGTGTCCTGATCGTGGCGGCAGTGACACGAAGCTGTGATAAAATTATACAGAACATGCGTCGTGCGGACACGCACACGCACACACGAGGGCACATGCAGCTGGCCAGACCTGAACCAGACTGTGGGGGGCACACACGCGGTAGCCTGGCTTGGGCACTGCTGAGCCCCACAGGAGGGAGCTCCAGGGGGCCGCGGTGGGGGGGACGTGCATGGCTGACATTGCCCTTCCCTCGGACCCTCTCTAGGTCCCTAAGGCCTCACCCTGCTCTGCCTGGCACTGAGCCAGGGTCCAGGCCTTGCTCCTCTCTCCACACAGCTTCCTTGGGACCTCAGCCATGGCCACTCTCTGAGTACCACCTGTGGCTCCCACGTCCCCGTCCTGAGCTCCAGACTTGGACCCCCCCTGCCCCCCACAGCACACTTCTTCTCCAGAGGTCACCAACAGCAGACCCCATCTGCTTCCTGCCCCAAGCCTGTGCCAGGAACTGAGGGGCCTCCCTGTCCCTGCTCCACCTGCATGAGGGTCTGCAGCTCTCTGCCTCCCCCCACCCCCACGGCCACTCCCTGCCTCCCCCCACCCCCACGGCCACTCCTGCCTCCCCCCACCCCCACAGCCACTCCCTGCCTCCCCCCACTCCCACAGCCACTCCCTGCCTCCCCCCACCCCCACGGCCATCCCCAGGGCCCAGGCCTCCAACACTTCTGCCTGGCCCCATCTCCGCTCCTGCCCCCTCCTACTACAGCCTCAGGGATTTTTTCAATTATTTGATAGAGCTCCCATCTGCTGCATCACTCCCCAAATGCCTTCAACAGCCAGGGCTAGGCTAGGTCTCCCTCATGGGTGACAGGGACCCAAGTACTTGAGCCACCACTGATGTGTCTTCAGGAAGCCGAAGTCAGGAGCCGGAGCAAGGAGCCGGAGCCAGGCCCTCCGATGTGGGACAAGATGTCTTCACCAGCATCTTAGCCACCGGGCCACACACCCGCCCCCTGACAAGTCACCACCACCCCTCATCCCCTGGCCGCCCCTCATCTTAGCTCTCTGGCATGGCCCCACCATGCCAGGCAAATGCCCTCATTCGTCTCTCCCCCACACCCCACCCCTGCACCAGCTGCCTCTTCTCTTTCAGAGCCCTCCCCCAGGTACCCGTTCACCTGGGCAGCCTCCTGTCCCCAGGTGTCCCACCATGGCCCCATTAGCATTTTCAAACTCCCAGTCCACCCCAGTAGCTTGAGGAAGCGCCCGCCCGCACAGGTGCACAGCAGGGCCAGGCCCTCCCTGCTTCTCCCAGCCCAGGTGAGCCTGTGGGAATACACCTTTCCAGGCCCACAGGCACCGGCGACTCCAGGACAGGATCATCTCCCTGCCTTCTGCTGCCCAGAGCTGCCAGCCGCATTTTTTAAAGTTGCTGTTTTATGGCCCCCAAAAGCTGTAAGGTGCGAAAAGGACCACTTGGTGTAGTCTTGGTTTAAATCCTGAGTGCCAGGGGCCAGTGGGTGTGGCTGAAGCTCAGGTGGTCACACACAGGACATTAATGTGTCATGCTGTGTCTGGCACACCTGTGACAACTGAATGTCACTGTGAAAACAAGTGGAACCATAGCAAATTGTCCCGAGAGGTGGTGAGGTCTCCATACCAGGGGCATCCCGAGAGAGCAGGACACCATCGGGGAGAGGTCGCCCTTCTGCAACCCGCGGTGCTGGTACTCAAGTCCCCAGTGCAGCGAGCTCCAGGGTCGGAGACACGAGTTCAAATCCCACCTCCACCACCAGCCCTGGGGCGAGCCACAAAACCACGCTCTGACAAAGAGAGGACAGAAGCCGGCAATGGGGTACAGCAGCAGGTTAGGCTGCCACTTGCAGCGCCAGTATCCCATTTCAGAACTCCGGGTCTAGCCCCAGCTGCTCTGTTTGCAATCCAGCTTCCTGCTAACGCACCTGGGAAGGCAGGGGGAGACCTGATGGAGTTCTGGGCGTCTGTCTTCAACCTGGCTCCGCCCCGGCTGCTGCAGGCATCTGGCGAATGAACCAGCAGAAAGCTCTCTGTCTGTCTGTCTCTGTGTGTTACTCTGCTTTCAAAGAAATAAATAATCTAAGAAAGAAAGAAAAGAGAGGGAGAGGAAGACAGACACAGTTGTGTGTGTCAGCAGCTGCCGGCTGAGTGCTGGCCCTCCATTCCCCGCTTCCGTCCGTCACTGGGGCCTGCAGGGGCTTCCTCTGAACCAATGCCAACACTTCCCGCTGGGCCCCGCAGCTCTCAAGGTCTCCTCCCTGCCCGTCTGGGCCCACTGTCCTGCCCGTCCACCCCAGGCCAAGTGCTAGCGCCACCGCCTCCAGGAAGCCACCGCTGGCTGCTGCTCATTTGCAGGCTGAGCGCCCGGTTTCTGAGGTTGGGGCTGGTGCAGGCCCCTGCTGTCTTGTGGTGAGCTGGGGGAGGGGAACCTGCTGTGTAGAAGGGTGTGTCCCACAGAAAGCCTGGCCGATCCTTGACACCACATGTGCCACACAGGGGTGACTCGCTCGCGCATGGGCCCTGCACTGGGGAGGCCTGTTCTTCACCTCTACTTTGTAGAAGGGGGAACTGGGGCCCAGAAAGGGTAAGTGAGTTACCCGAGGTCACACAGCAGCGTGGCCCCTGGGTGTGCGCTTCTAGCCCTGACTCTGCAGCACGGAGCCTCTCACTCCAGACGCTGCCCCACCCCCACACCGGGCCCTCTCCTGGGTCCTGTGCAAGGGCAGGAGGCCGGGTGGGATGGGGGGAGGGTGCCCCGTGGCCTGGAGGCTAAGGCACCTGCAGAAACACAGATGCACACACGCACAACCTGAGTGAAGAGCCGCCTGCCACCAGCTGTGCATCCTGAGACCCCCACCTCTCCCCTCTCCCCCTCCCCAAGCCACCGTGGGGGCAGGCAGCGCAGGGCGAGGGCGAGACCGCCTCTGGTGACAAATCTTCCAATCCTGCTCTCCCTGTGGCGCCCTGGAGGCTCAGAAGGGCCAGGACACTCCTCAGGGGCCACCCGGCAAGTCAGGAGCCTAAACCTTCCTGCCAGGGTCCCTCCTGGAACCCCACTTCCCAACAGTTGCTCTGTTCCCACTTGCTTGGAGCAGGAGTGGACTCACAAGATAAAGACGAGGCGAAAGCAAGAAGCTGAGAGAGGAAATCAAAGCGAGGAGAGATGCAAGCTGGGTGGGGGGAGGGGGAGGAGGGGAGCGGGCACGGCCCCCACCCCCACCCCCGGCAGCCTGAGCCCCGGCCCCTGAGCAGCAGCCGCACAGCCAGTCGGGGGTTAACTCCGCCGTGGAGCATAAAGCGAGGTTCCAGTTATTAGTTGATTTATTGCTCTGTCCTCAATCTGTGCTCAGGTCCTGGAAGGAAATGTTCCACTCGAAAGCATTAAGCGTCTTCAAAGAGCAGAGGCATTAAAAATTGAAATCATAAAATAGACACGTAAATACAGCGGAGGGGGCCGGGCCAGGTCCCCGCCGGCCTACGAGGCCGCCGCACGCACGCACACACGCGTGCACACACACATGCAGGAGCCCGCAGGGCCCATGGAGGCTGCAGCCCCCACCGTGCCCTGAGCAGGGGATCCAGGGGCCGGGCCGGGGCGGGGGGGCTGTCTAGAAAATCTTGACTCCTTCTTCCCGAGGCCTTCACACCATGGGGGCAGAGGGTGGGGCTCAGCTGGTGGGAGGCAGGGACAGCCCTGGGGGCTCGGTATGCTCGGACCCTCACAGCCCAGCCGGGCTCATCAGAGAGGCCAGCCCCAGCCGAGCTGGGTCCCAGAGGCGAGCAGGGAGGAGGGGCCCTGCTTCAGACCCAACTCGTCACGAGGCAGGCAGAGCAGCTGCAACCACCCCTCCCAAAGCATAACACAGAACTTGGCCAGGCACCCAGGGACCCCTCACTATCAACCCACGGGCTGGAGCTCTGACCTGTCACCACCCACCAGGGCCCACACTGCACACAGAGACCTCCAGAGACCGCCACAGGAAGTCCAGCTCCCCAGACACACATGTGGCAGCACTCACACGTGTGGACAGCCACGCCCGCACACACAGGCCTGTGCGCCTGTGCACACATTTGCAAAGTGCATTCCCCACACATGTGCAAACAAAACAAGCAAAACCAGGCCCCCAAAATGCAGGCCAGGTGAGTCAGCTGCCTGGGCAAGACAGGGCTGGGGCCCGGGACCCACCAGCGTCACCTGTTCAGGCCTTCACCCCTCAGCCCCCGTCTTGGCCACCTCCAGAGTCCCCTGTGGCTGGGCTCCATGCCCTGCCCCTCGCGGCCCACGTGCTCCATGGGCTACAGGGGCCTCCCTGGTGGCGCCAGCCTCTTCCTCAGCCAGGCGGAGAAGCGGCAGAAACACCCTGACCTCATTTCCCCGTTTGTAGCCGCAAGTGAGCCCGGGCGGGGGCAGGGCGGGAGCCAGAGTCCTGGGGAACCGCCCAGGGCCAGCAGTGGCTGGCCAGGGTGTCTAGTGGGGAGCCGCCAGGTGCGGGGAGGACAGGAACACCGGCCTGTCTGTGGCCCTGTGTCCTACATGCAGACCAGCATGGGGAGACACGGCCACAGGCCAGCACCAGGGACAGTGCACCCAGGGCATCTGGGACCTCGTCCCCTGTTGGAAAGGCTGGTGCCCGGCTGAACGCCCTCCTCCCCACTATGGGGCCAGGGCCCTGTACCGCTCAGCCCTCAGGACACATAGAATCACCAGGGGCTGCACTCACAATGGCCCCCAGGGAAGACTGGTCAGGGAGATGGGCAAGGGACCACCAGGGGTAACCGGGAGCCCACCCAAGCCCCAAGGGCAGCTCCTGGGATGAGGGGCAGCCTGGATGGTGGACCTCCCAGGCCTTAGCAGCTGGCCAGCAGTCTGTGGCTGCCACAGTCCCCGTCCTCATGTGCACACACACTCCCACACACACCCATGCTCACACACACGCACACATACATGCTCACACTCACACAATGCACACATTCATGCTCACATACATACACACACGCACACACAGGCACACACAGCTGTCACACATGCACCTGACCCCACCCTCACACATGCACACACGTGTTCACACACCCTGACCCACATGCACACACTGCTGTCACACATGCATACTCATGCCCACCTCACCCCTCACCCACACACGCACACACACATGCTCATATGCTTCCAGACATGTACACACGTGTTCACACACCCTCACCCACATGCACACACTACTGTCACACATGCACCTGACCCAACCCCCACACATGCACATACTCACACATGCTCACCCCTCCCATACATGCACACACGTGTTCACACACCCTCACCCACATGCACACACTGCTGTCACATGTGCTCACACTCACACGACAGGGGACAGTTCCCTGAGCCCCCTTGGTGGTCTCTGGCCAGGGAGAGCTGGGATGCAGGGGAAGGCTGGGAGAGTAGCAGAGGGAGCCAGCGAGGAACTGGGCCCAGAACCCCCACCTGCCGCCAAGGTTGGGTGCCTCCCCCTGCCAGCGCACAGCACCCCCATGAGCACCACCCTCTTCGTTAGGGACTCTGTGGTCACCTCCAGCCACCACCACCCTTCACCTGCCCCACCCAGGCTGCGCCCACCTCACTCCAGCCCCACCCCTGGCCCAGGCACCTTGCTCCCCAACTTGTAATTTTTCTTAATTGGGAGCTCGTTAATTATGGCCCTGCTTTCCAGAGCAAACAAACAGCAATTAGGAAAGTCAAGGCAGATGCAGCAGCCCGCCCACAGCCAGCCCAGCGCCTGCCCCGGCCCACCCACAGCCAGCCCAGCGCCTGCCCTGGCCCGCCCACGGCCAGCCCAGCACCTGCCCCAGCCCGCCTCCTGCCCCACGTGCGTGAGCCTAGCACCACCCCCAGGCCCCCCGGGCAGCAGGTCGCCCCGGGACTCTGTGTGGGGACCCGTGAATTGCTGAGCAAGGGCCTCTTTCCCCATGTGGCAGAAGGTTCGAGTGCTTAAAGAGAGCAGTGGAACGGTTTTTATTAATCAGAACCGCTATAAAGAAAGCATTTTAATTAACATAATTATCCCGATTGAGAAAAGCAGGCCTTACCCGGTACATACTTTGCAGACTTGAGATACCAGCTGTCACCATCAGTCATAATTAAGTAAAGCGAGCTCTTTTCATTTTTCCCTCGCTCCCTTCCCCCTGGGGACATCGGCTCCTCCCGGGGCGACACCTCCAAGGGGAGACCAGATTACTACGGGACCCCCTCCAGGTGCCCGTGCCTCCTCAGCTGCAGCCCAAACGGGGACCCCTGCTCCCATCCGCACCCCGCCACCCCCTCCCCAGCCAGGACACCTGCAGGGTCAGCAGGCCCAGCGGGATAGCCGGGAAGACAGAAAGCCATGGGCACCTGGCACCACCATGCTGCGGCCCAAGCCCCTCCCCACTCCCCCCTGCCTCACAGGGCTCACTAAGCTCAGGGTCACCTGCCCAGGAGGACCCCCAAAGCTCCGGACCCTCCCCTCTCCTTGGAAGCGGGGACACCGCAGCCACCCGACATCACTATCGCGTCTGCTGTTCGTCACCTCCAGCCCAGCAGAAGCCCCGGGAAGCAGAGGTTTTGCCTGTTGGGTGCTCAGCACTGTGCTATGCTCCTCCACGGCTGTGCCCCAGCCCCTCCTCCAGTGCCCAGCTCCTGCCAAGTCCAGCCCCACCCAGGTCCCGAGAACCTCAGCTTCTCCATCTGTGCAATGGGCAGCCTGTCCCCCACCCGTCCTCCCCAACTTCTGATGCCCCTCAATGATTCTGACCTCCCTCCCCCTGCAGAGTGCCCCGCCCGGCAAGCACCTGCCACCCTCTGCGGCCACCCAGGGAGCAGGAGGCTGGCGCTCATGCCGGGTGACACGCAGGGAGGTGACACCGCAGACGTGTTCCACCCCAGCACTCCGCAGCTTCCTCACTGCCAAGGTGCTTACTTTTTAGTACATCTTAAACAGGAGCCCGCAAAGCGTGCCGTCAGCGCTTTTTAAATGGCCTGTTAATGCCCCGTAAAACTCAGCACCACGGCCGCAGGAGACAGCTCACTCCTGGCCCCAGCGCGGCCGCGATGAGGCCTCGGGCTGACGCTGTGGTCATCAGGGCGCCTGCGAACAAGCTCCCCGGGGGCCCCCCAGGCTCGCCACCACTTCGGGGGCAGTGGCAGGGGGCACAGAGGCAAAGCAGCTGTGTACTCTGGGGGACGGTGACCGCCCCGCCCTCCCTGGACCTCCGGGTTCCTCAGCCACACGGTGGCAGCGCCGACTGCCACATCCAGGCTCGGGCAGGAGCCAGGCAGGTGACCGACACCAGACGCCAGGTGGCCTCGGAACTCCGAGCCTGGTCAGGGCGTGGCGATCCTATTTTCCACAGGGTCCTCATCATTCAGAGACAGACGCTGAAACGCTTACGGATAGACTCACGCGGCACCAAGACAACGGGGCGAGGGTGCCAAATGAGTGGGTGCAGAGCGAGTCGGGCTGACCGAGAGCTGTGTGTGCCGCCGGCACTCGGCACACTGGGGCTCCCTGCTCTCGGGCTGATGCGGGGACACCCTGCCCAGTCTCCCAGGCGCACGCTGTGGTCCCCACAGTGCACAGGGCCATGCCAGCTATGGGACCAGGGGCCAGCGCTCTCTCTCCCTGGGCTCCAGTTCCCAGGGCAAACCCCCACGTGCTCCCACTTGATCTGGCCACACCCATCACAGCATCATTGAGGGGTTGAGTGTGAGCCCCCCTGGAGCCACAGAGCAGGGACCCAGCCTGAGGCAGGTGCTCAGGTAACCTGGGACCCCCCACCCCCGCCTTCCCCAGCAAACTCCCCTACAACCACGTCATCACTGACTGTCATGGGGCTTCCCGCTGGGCTCCAGGCACAGAGGGGGGGAAGGAATGCCAGTAGCTCCACCCAGTGCCACTGAGACCTGCACCTGAGGGGAACTGAGCCTGAGAGAGAAAATGCTGCCCGCGTGATGCTGAGCCAGGCCACTGGACTCCACGCAGCCAGTGCCCACGCAGGGCCCCCGCGGCGCCGCATAAGCAACCCCTGTCCAGGCCTCACCTCATCACCTGTGAAATGGGGGCAGGAAGACGCTGGCGCCCCGGGGAGGGGGGGCACCAGGGCCGTGGGCGGCTGGGAGGTAAGTCAGGGCGTGGGGGCGGGAGGCGCCGGAGCTGGCTGCTGGAGTTATCCCCCTGGGGATATTTTTAGGTGGACTACTTTCTGTCCCCTCCCCCTGCTCAGGAGGAGGAGGAGCACAGAAATAGCCAGGTGTGCGTGTCTGGGCCGGCTATAAATAGTGAGCACAGCACCCAGGCCCCCAGGCTACTCCCACTTGCAGGAGCGGGGAGGGGGAGAGAGGGAGGGCCCATTCCTGTCCAGCTGCCCAGGGCTGCTCCGCTCCATGGGCTCCCTCCACATGGATGCACACACGCACCTGCACGCACCTGCGCACACTGGGGCAGTGGCACCCCCAGGGACCTAGTCTCGGGGCACTTGTGAGAGCAGGGAGGCAGGTGAGAAGTGGACAAGGAGGTGACCTCCAACACCCAGCCCTGGGCCTCCTCCAGTCTGGGGACAGCTGACCCGATGAAATCTCACGGAAGATACAACTGAAGTGGAGCCCATTCCCCCAGGGGCGTCTCTCGGAGACCCCATTGTTCAGGTGGGGAAACTGGAGGCCAGGACCAGGTTCTTCTTGGTGAAGGGGAGGAGATAAGGGCAGCACCCACTTCCAGGGTGACTGTGAGAGCCCCTGAGACACAGGAAGTGCTGGAGGGTGGGCGGCCAGCCATCACTGACAGGTGAGCCACACCTGCTCCGGGCAGGAGGTACCCAGAGTCCCTTCTGCCTCCCTGGGCCACAAGTCCCCACTGGGCCGGGCTCAGCCTCACAGCCAGGGGTCGGTCCATTCCCCCAACACCCACAGGGGCTGCCCTGCCACTCCCCGATTGGAGCGCCTGTGCCCGCCTCCAGCCTCCTGCTAATGTGGTCTCTGGGGGTCAGTGGTGATGGCTCGGGAACTTGGCGGGCCTATGAAGAGTCTTCCAAAGTTTGCAGACAGAATTAAAAGGGAGCGGGCATGGGATGCAGGGGTTAGGAAGTCCACACCCCACACTGGAGAGCCGGAGTTCAAATCCCAGTTCTGCTCCCAATCCCAGCATCCTGCTGGTGCGCACCCTGGGAGGCAGCAGTGACGGCTCAAGTACTTGGGTCCCTGCCACCCACGTGGGAGCCCTGGACTGAGTTCCTGGCTCCCAGCTTTGGTCCTAGCTCAGTTCCAAGTGTTGCAGGCATTTGGGGAGTGAGCCAGCTGTTTTTTCTCTCTCTCCCTCTGCCTTTAAAATAATTTTAAAAAGCTGAATTTATTTGGCAAAAGCCATACCAGTTGAGAAATCCACGGAGAGCTTTTTTCACAATCGGTCTTTCCCGAGAACTTTCTGAAGACCTCTTGCAAACAGGCTGTGCTGAACCTCTGTCCAGGGCCAGAGAGGGATGGAGTCCAGGGCGGGGAATTCGGCCATGAGCTTGGCAGGGAGGGGCGGAGCCTGTTTCCCTGGCTGCCCTGACTCCCCACATAGGGGCTCCTTATGAGAAGGGCCAGTGGCCTCCGGAGACAGAGACACGGAGGCCAGGGCAGGGGAAGGCCTGTCTGGGGAACACGGAAACCCACAGGCAGAACCCATTACCACTCCCACTCCACCTCTACCACCAGCCCCTCTCGTGGGTGGAGCCTCTGTCTGCCGGGAGGATGGGGTGAGCGTGGGAGGCCCCAGCCCTGGGAACAGCCCCCTGCGGAGCCCCTGCCACGTGCCAGGTGGGGTCGGAAGACTCGCGCGGCATCATCTCAGCCAGTCTTCCTACAGTCCCATGAGGAAGCAGCTGCACACCCATTCAACAGATGAAGCTGGGGATCTGCCCCAGGCTGCATAGTTCACAGTGGAGCCCACAGCATGAGCCCAGGCAGAGGGGCTCCGCTGGGGTGAGTGCTAAGTGCCCCCCAGCACCTCAGAAGTGCTCGGGGCCAGAGGTCGGGTGGGCGAGGGGCACGGGCACTGGAGCTAAGTGAAGCGGAAACTGAGCAATGTCTGCAGCAGACACACTGTGGTCTTTGGAAGGCGAACTTCAGGCCTTCAACCCCCATCAGTCATTCCCAGACTTAGAAAGCAGGGGGGCTCCGGCGTGGGTCAGCGACACAGGCCACGTGCAGTGCTGGGCCAGGAAAGTGCGGCAGCGAGGATGGGGTGGCAGCGGCTGCCCAGCAGGCCCCTTCCCCAGGCCTCCTGAGCTGGGCTGGGTGGACCCAGGCCCCTTGGACTATCCATGGATTTCACAAATCTTACGGTTTTACCAATTTTAAAGATTTTAAAGGCAGAGAGAGAGGGAGAGAGATGGGACTGGTCCCCTCAGCTGGGTGTCCAGTCCCTGTGCCCATGTGTGGCTTCACGGAGGCAGAGCATCCGGCCAAGGAGGGGCTACACCAGCGTCAGCACTGACTATAGGCAGGCCAGGCTCCCAGACCTGCATGTACCTCCCTCCCGCTCAGACTCCCAGATTTACATAGCACCTCCCTCCCAGGTTCTCAGATTTGCATAATACCTCCTTCTCATGTTCCCAGATTTGCATAGAACTTTCATCCCAGGCTCCCAGATTTGCATAGTACCCCCCTCCTGGGCTCCAATTTGCATAGCACCTCCTTCCCCCACTCCTAGATTTGCATAGCATCTTCCTCCTAGGCTCCCAGATTTGCATAGCACCTCCCTCCTAGGGGGAATCTCTGATTTGCATAGCACCTCCTTCCCACACTCCCAGATTTGCATAGCACTTCCCTCCCGGGCTCCCCAATTTGCATAGCACCTCCTTCCCACACTCCCAGATTTGCATAGCACTTCCGTTGACTCCCAGATTTGCACAGCACTCCTTTCCCACGCTCCTAGATTTGCATAGCACTTCCTTTGACTCCTATTTGCATAGCACCTCCCGCTCATGCTCCTTTATTTGCATAGACCCACCCCCTAGGCTCCCAGATTTGCATAGCACCTCCCTCCCATACTCCCTGATTTGTATAGCACTCCCTTTGACTCTGATTTGCAAACTATCCCTCCTCCCGCCCCCAGGTTCACAAATTTGTATAGTGCCTTTTTCCGGGTATTCCAGGCCCCAATACTGTGCTCAGCTCACATCCAGAGCACAGGATTTCTCTATTCCAATATCGCAGGGGGCCACTGCACAAGTCAAATCACCGACCAGACTGGAGGTGTGTCCGGCTGTGCCGAATGACTTCCCCTCCCACCAGCCACAGTCAGCTGCGGGGATCTGAACCTGCCCCTTCTCTTCTCTGCCCAGACCAGCATCCCTGCCTCTGAATCCGGTACCTCTGGGCTCCCTGGAGTCGCTTGCCGGCCTCTACCTGCTCCCAGCCTCCCAGCGTGCAGGGGCCGCCCCACTCCCCCCTCCCCATCCCAGGCTGGGACAAGGGCCTGGAGCAAGTTCTAGGCCACCCCAGGGATGGTATGATTCAACTGTCACTGCCCAAGGGCAGAGGAGAGGAAGTGGGTGACAGACACGCCCCAGGGAGGGACCCCAAGAGACTGGGCCTGACCAGCCCTCCTGGACCACACAGGCGTCCCAGCTCTCACCCCTCACGCTGGCAGACGGCCTGGTGGCCTAGGGCGTGGCTTCCAGCCATGTCCCTCCCCTCGGAGTCCCGCACTGGGGTGGGGGCGGGGTCAGTGAGCAGGTGGTGGGGAGTGATGGGTAGACCCTGGGACGTGGCATCCATCTGCCAGCCTGGCTTCCCACCTGAGAAGGGAACAAACTGCTCCCTCTCACGGGCTGTTACTGCTAAGATTAATGAGCTAATTACAGTGTGAAAAAGTATTTAAAAAGAGGTGGCCAACCACAGCAAAGTAATAACAAGCAACACCCTCCTCTAGACAGTCTGCCTGGACTGCACCCCCACAGGCAGCATGACCACACCAGCCCCTGCGGGACGTCCAGGCAGACGGGGCTGTGCTCTCCGCCAAGGCTGCGCTACAAAACACGGGATGTGCATTCTCACAGCTACTGAGCCCCAGCTGTGGACCAGGCTCTCCGCACCTGGCTTCCACCAAGCACAACGCCCAGGGGAGGCACTGTGAGGACGAATCGGGGAGAGGTTCACAGACAGGGGAGAAAGCACAAGTCCAACCCCAGGGTCTCACTACCCCTGCTGGGCCAGCTTCGGTGGAGGGCGGGGACCTCGCCCCTCAAGTCCTCCTGCCCCCCTCCGCCGCTGCTGTGCAGGGCCAAGCTGACTCAGCAGGTGTGGCGGGGGGGGGGGCATGCTGACTCAGCAGGCGTGCCAACTTAAAACAGAACCCTCCCAGGAATTGGCCACAGAGCAAAGCCTCCTGGGATGAAGTCAGTGGGGGACTCCAGGGCCGTGGGGAGGGGCTGATAGACAGCAGTTCTGCTTTGCCTCCCCAGGCACAGGGATGGCGTCCCACACAAGGCCAGGCCCCCACCAGCCCCAGCACCCCAGCTTGGACTGCTGCCCTGGCCTGAGCCACAGGCGGGCCTGCCTCACGGAGAGGCCCACGGCTCTGCTGCCTCCTTGATGGGGGCCTCTGGGACCCCAGCACACCAGGGAGCCACCCTCCTCCCCACACCTCACCTGGTTCCACTCCCAGCGACTCAACAGCGCCCCCTGCAGACACAAGGCTGGCACAAGGTGGGCTGGCGCACGGTGTGGGCTCCGGCTCGGGGACAGAAAGGGTGGCAGTCAGAGGCCGTGCAGAGGAAGCCTGGGCGCTGCCGGCACAGCCCCTCAGCCCCGCCGCAGCCACCGGTACAGGTCAGCACTGCTCACCTCTCACAGGCAGGGCTTGGGGCTCCTCACGGGGCACCTGCAGAGAGACGGCAGGGAGGGCTCGTGAGAAGATGGACAGCCCTAGGCCCACCCTCCCCGCCTGGCATCAACCACCCCTAGGGGTCGCCCGGCCTGCGCTCCCCAGGGGCGTGGGGCAGATGGAGCAGGAGGGGATCTAGACCCAGAACTGTGCTGGGGCTGCAGCTGCCTGGGGAGGGGCTGTGCAAACCACGCCTGCCCCTTCTCTGATCCTGGACATGCAGGGTAGAACCCTAAATCTCCCCTTGTAGGGCCCGAGGAGGAGCTGGCGGGATGGCTCCCTGGCCCTCTGTTCCACCTCTGCCTGGCACCTTCCCCTGCGCCTGGCTCACCAGGAACCCGGGCCCAGCCTCACTGACCTGCCCAGCAGGAGGTGGGCGGGCCGGGGCTTGCATGAACAGCCTGTGGGCCCCTCCCCCAGGTTGCTGACCAGTGGGGCCAGGGTGGGGCCTGGGAATCTGCATTTCCAACAAGCTCCCGGGGTGAGGATGCTGTCGCCGTGGGCATCACGTTTTGAGGATGTGTCCAGCCTGCAGAGCTCCGAGCTCACACCCTAAGGAGCACACAGGCTGGCTGGGAGGCCCACACTGCATGTGCACGCATGCCTACACACACACACGTGCACATGAGTATCCCCACACAGCCAACACACAGCAACCTTAGCAGGAAACATGAGCTCCACACGCTAAGGAGATCTGACAGGGCGGGGCCATGGGCTGGTGCCGTCAGGGAAGGCTTCATGGTGGAGGTGGAGACCTAATGACCGTTTTTACATGTTACAGTCTCATCACAAAAGCCACACATGACTGCATTCTAAGAGTCCCAGAAAAGGCAGCCTGCAGAGACATCACAACCCCATTCCAGAGCGACTGGCCGCCGGCGCTTTGGGGGGGACTGACAGTGAAAGCGCACACGGTGCCGCCGTGCAGGAGGTACACACACACACACACACACACACAGGCTCAGCGCTGGGGCGTGGCTGCACTCCCAGCCGAGCAGGAGCATCCGAGACCTCCCAGGCGCGCCGGCAGCCGGATCACTGGCCCTTGGTGAGTACCTGCTCTGTGCCAGTCGCCAGGCTGAGCGCCCCAGCCACTTCCCCACCCTCCTGCACAGCCGCCCGAGCACGACGCTGCCCTGAGCCTCGCTGTGTGGCGAGTGGAATCGGAGCAAGCTGCCCAGGAGGGCTCTGCGCAAGGCTGAGCCCTGAGCAGAGACCCTGTGCCTCCACAAGGCTACACCAGGCGCTTCCCTTGGGGGTGAACCTCTCCTCTCTCGCGGACCCCGAGGACGAGCGCTGTGGAGTTCCACGTTTTTATTTCAAACGTTGCCGGAAAAAAGCACCCTGCCTTGGTGAGCGCGTGTGCAAGTATTTCTCTACCCAAAGGTTAGGTCGAACCATGTGTTTCAAAAATGTCACTCATTTATTATTTTATTTATTTGGAAGGTGGAAAGACAGAGAGAGTCCAAGCACCCCCCAGTGGCTGCAGCGGCTGGGGCTGGGCCAGGCCAAAGCCAGGAGCCCAGACCTCCGCGCAGGTCTCCCGCGTGGGTGGCGGCCATCGCTGCTGCCTCCCAGGATCCACACGGGCCGGAAGCTGGAGTCAGGAGCGGAGCCAGGACCTGACCCAGGCCCTGGGCTATGGGCTGTGGGAGTCCCAAGCAGTCTTAAGTGCTGTGCCAAACGCCTGCCCCTGTACATCTTCAATTTTGATACCTGCTGCCAATCTGTCCCGTGGACTTCCCCACGTGAGCTCCGCCCAGTGCATCTACTGAGCATCTATTATGCACCACTTGGGTCCTCATCTCTGTTTTGCAAAACAAGAAACTCGGGCACTAAAAGGTTCACCTGCTCACCCAGTGCCAGAGCACCAGAGCTCCCTGCACCTGCTCGGGAGGAGAGGGCGGGAACTCCGTGCACCTGCGCAGGAGGAGGCAGGGGAGGGAGATCCTTTGACTGTGCCTGCTCCTCCATTTTTCTGTACCAACTGCCCTTCAGTTGAAAGAGGGAGAGAGAGGGAGAGAGAGAGGGAGAGGGAGAGAGAGAGAAAGAGAGAGAGAGATTGCCAGAAAGAATGAGAAAGAGCGCTCCACTATGCGGGTTCACTCCTCAAACGCCGTAGGCTGGGCCCGGCTGAAGCCGGGAGCTGTGAGCTCCATCCAGGTCTCGCACGTGGAAGGCAGGACCAGGACCCACCTACTTGAGCCATCATCGCTGCTTCCCGCGGGTCTGCACTGGCAGGCAGCTGGAATCAGGAGCTAGGTACGGAACCCAGGTGCTCCCACAAGGGACGCGAGTGTCTTAACTGGCATCCTAGTCCCTCCACCAAATGCCCACCCCTCCGCTCCCCTTCAAGAGCCACCTGTGCTGGGGCCGGCGCTGTGGAGTAGCAGGTTAAGCCTCCGCCTGCAATGCTGGTATCCCACATGGGTGCCGGTTCCGATCCAGCTCCCTGCTACTGCACCTGGGAAAGCAGCAGAAGGTGGCCCAAGTGCTTGGGCCCCCGCACTCACATGGGGGACCAGGAGGAAGTTCCTGGCTTCGGTCTGGCCCCACCATTGTGGCCATCTGGGGACTGAACCAGCCAGCAGATGAAGAACCTCCCCCTCCTGCTGGAGGATTCTGGCTTTCAAATAAATAAATAAATAATAATAAAGCCGCCTGTGTGTGGGAGTCCCCACACCCTCAGCTCCCTCACTCCCTCTTCAGGGGGCTTCTGCCTTCACCCCCCCAACACTGTTGCCACCAACCTGCCCGGGTTGTGCCACCCACTGTGGTCATCCCTGGCCCCATCTGGGCAGCAGCAGCCACTGCTGACTGCTTCCTCCGTGGGGGGGAGGGTAGGGGCTGTTTCTCAGGGCTCCCAGGACCCAGCCCTCTTAGCCGAGGCTCCCCTCCTGTCCACACACTCCTGGCCACTGCGTCCCAGCCTGGATCCCTCTCGCCAGCCCCAGCCCCTGTGGGACGCCAGCTCCCGCATCCACCCCGAGGCCTGCGTGCCACCCGCTAAAGCCACCCCAAACCAAATGCTCACTCTGGTCCCCCACACATGCCTCCTTCAGCCTCGCCACCCTGGTCCCTCATGCCACAGGCAAGCCGTCGGCAAGCCAACCCGCCCAGGCCAACCGCCTGCCCCACTGCTCTGCCTCTGCCTCCGGCCTCACTCGGGCCCCAGCTGTCACGGCTGTGAGAGGGTGGGACCCGCGGGTCCTGTCACTCCCCTGCCATCAGCAAGGGGCTTCCAGGCATAGAATCAACGCCACGCTCTCCTCAAAGCCTGCAGGGCCTGCTCACCTCCCACTCTCACCTCCTGCCACGGTCGCCTCCCCCATAGGTGTCCCGGGGTCTCCTGTTTGCTCTGGACTTTCTTACCCTCATCCAGATGGAACCCCCTCACCTGCCCTGACCCCTCCATGTGCCCCAAGCCCCTCCCATCCCTCACAATGTCCCTCCCCCCAATCCTTGCTTCCTGCCTGTCTCATCACCAGGTCAACCCCAGAGGAGGCAGGGGCTGGGCAGGGGGAGGGCGCGCATCTGTCCCCCCTGCCCCGTTCACCCCTACACTCCCTCCATGCTTGGCACACAGTAGGTGCTAAGTGACTCTTTGCTGACTGATCCAATGAGCAGTGCACAAGCTGCCTGGGTGTGAAGTGGGAAGGGGCCAAGGGCACCCACAGAGGGCAGGGTGCTCTGAGCAGGGGTGGGGCCCCCAGAAACCAAGGGGACCTGGGGCTGCCTCACCAGCACCAGCACCAGCAGCCCGGCCCGGGGCCACAGGAGCTGGGGGCAGGCGGCGGCGGCAGAGCGAGGCTGGCAGGAGGCCTGCATGGCTGCCAGCAGCTGGCACAGCTGCCGGCCGGCCGGTAACCACGTTAGGCAGCGGAAACGGGTCCAGGGAGCTTTGCCCCTCCGCCTCCCGGCTGCTTTCTCTTCCCTCCCCGCTCAGAAGATTGATCTTCGCCTGCAACGGAGGAGATAACTCGATATAATGAACTCCGCCGTCCCTCTTGCTGCCTGGAGCCTCTAAAAAATTTAAAAGGGCTGGGGACAAAAAAAAAAAAAAAAAAAAAAAAAGCCAACCTCAGGGCTCTCGGGCTCTCGCCCTCCCAGGGAAGCCCCCCTGCCCTGCCCTCACACCCCTCCCCCAGCGCGGCACCTGCCTCCCCTAGCCCCTGCCTTCCCCCTTGGGATGTCTTGATGGAAGAAAGGTTAAAAATAGCCACTTTCCCTGGCAGATTTTAAAAATAATTTCGATGAGGTCAGGGCTGGGCCTCCCGACCTCCCTGCCCCAACAGCCCCCTCTTCTGTGGCTGCCCCCACCCCCCAGAGTCACCAGCCAGCCTGGGGGTAACAAGTCGGCTCGGTCCGCCTGTCCTCAAAGCATTTCCGAAAGGAAGCAGTGAGGCCGGCTGCCCCCTGGGGCGTGCCAGCCACGGCTTTTGTTCCCACAAACAGCTCTTTTAAGAGAGGCCTAGCACACACAGAGGCCACGGCGGTGCACATGAGCCGAGCAGAGGGCCACGGCAGTGGACAGGAGCTGAGCAGAGGGCCACAGCAGTGGACAGGAGCTGGGCACACACAGGGCCACAGCAGTGGACAGGGGCTTAGCACACACAGGGCCACGGCAGTGGACAGGAGCTGGGCACACACAGGGCCATGGCAGTGGACAGGAGCTGGGCACACACAGGGCCACAGCAGTGGACAGGAGCTGAGCACACACACAGGGCCACGGCAGTGGACAGGAGCTGGGCACACACACAGGGCCACGGCAGTGGACAGGAGCTGGGCACACACAGGGCCACAGCAGTGGACAGGAGCTGAGCACACACAGAGGCCACGGCGGTGCACATGAGCCGAGCAGAGGGCCACGGCAGTGGACAGGAGCTGGGCACACACAGGGCCACGGTAGCGAACAGGAGCTGAGCAGAGGGCCACACAACAGCGTGGGGAGCCAGGGCAGCAGGGAGGGGGCCCAGGAGAGGCCCAAGACAGTGGGCACCAAAGACCACCCAAGAAGTTGGAGAGGGAGACTGAGCCCCAGAGGCAGCAGCAGCTGCTGGGGCTGGCATGGGGGTGCAGCGGGGGAAGACACACCTGAGACACTGGCATCCCATATGAGCATCGGGTCAAGTCCTGGCTGCTCCACTTCCCATCCAACTCCCTGCTAATGTGCCTGGGAAAGCAGCGGAAGATGGCCCAAGCGCTTGGGCCCCTGCACCCACATGGAGTCCCGGCCATTGTGGCCTTTTAGGGATGAACCAGCAGATGGACGATCTCTCTGTCTCTCGGTCTCTGCTCTGTCTTTCAAATAAATAAATAAATGTTTAAGAAAACAAACGAGAGAAGGCGGCTGCTTCCACAAGGCTGAGGGGCCAGGGACAGTGGCAGGCATGGGCTGTCCAAGGGGGGCAGCGCCCCCTCCTGCCCTCACAGTCACCGTCCACTCGTACACCAGGGCCAGCCTGGCGGCTCCCACACAACAGGCCGAGGGAGGGAGCCAAAGCCTGCAAGAGGAGCCCAAACCCAGGCAGGGAGGCCGGCGCCGCGGGGGGAGCTTTCCAGGGGGATGCTCACTGGGCTACAGGGGGCACCAGTGGGGACGCCCTGGGCAAAGCCCGCCGGGGGCCTCCCTCGAGGCTTCCGTCTCTGCCGCGCTGAGCTCCTGGGACCACAGGGCAGCCCCCGGGTCTGCGCAGTTAGGGATCTGACCCCCACCCCGCCCCAGCCCGACACTGCATCGTCCTGAGAGGCGGCGGGGAGCCCCAGAACGCGACCCGGGCTCTGCCTGGGGGCCTCAGAGGCCAGGTCACAGAGGGGCTAAGGGCCCACCTCTGGCAGCCCCCCACTGCTCTCTGGGAACTTCAGCCACAAACACAGCCTTGGAAGGGCCGCTCCCCGCCAGATGCGGGCGGCCAGCCGCTCTGCCGAGGCCCACTACTGGCCTGACCTCGTGGTTCCCAGGCAAGCAGCTTCCGGCCTCAGTTTCCCATGTAGCCCTGGGGGGCCGCGGGCTCTGCAGGGCTCAGGTGCAGCCGGCGCGGGGTGGGGAGCTCCTAGGGCAGCCTGGCCTGGATCATGGAGATGGGCACACAGGAAGTCGGGGTTCAGTGGAGGGGAGACAGCCTGGGAGGGGGAGGGGCGGAGAGGGTTTGGGCCATCCGGGGGGCTGGGTCTCCCCGTGCCAGGGGCTCCATGGTGGGCCCAAGCTGAGAAATGGAATCCTCAGTGCTACTAGTGAGAGAGGAGGCGGCCAGGGGAGGTGATGCTGACCCACGAGGCAGAGACCCCATGCCTGCAGTGTGTGTGTAGCCAAACGAGAGGCCCCGGCTGGCTGTACCTCTGGCCAGAGCTGCCCCGCCTGTCCCCATCCCTCTGCCCACATTCTCCCATCTGGGCCCCGTGCAGTGGCCCCGGCGCAGAGCGCCCTGGGTACCTGGGTTATCGGAGGTGGGCATCAACACCCTCCTGTTCAGCCACTAGGGCCTGCGTGGGGGCGACTTGCCAAGGACACCATGCAGCTAGCACCTGGTGTAGGCGGGATTCGAACCTGAATCTGGGCAAACCCAGAGACCCAAGGAGGGGCCCCGATGCGGCAACGAGAAGGCAAGAGCCAGAAGGGGAAAGTTTCGTGGCTGAGCTTGGCGTCCCACAGCTGGGGGCATCTGCCCTCACCCTCAGCTCCATTCCAGGGCCCCCATGATGCTTGTAAGAAAGCTTGGAGCAGTGGGAGGACAGGTCCCCAGCCTCCACGGTGCCTGGGCAGGATGCCCACCCTGGACCCACCTCTCCTGCAGGAGACTAACCTGGGTGCCAGGGGGAGGGTGGGGGTGGCAGAGCGAGCAGGGAGGGAGCTTACTGGAGAGACGTGGGAAGCCCCTCCCTCTGCTGCCCCCCATTCACCGCCCCCTCTAGCACACCTTCCCCTGACCCCCCCATAGGCTCCCAGTGTTCATTCCACAGGGGCCAGCCAAGGGGGACCAAGGTCTGCAGGGCCAGCAGGAGCTCCTTAAAAGAGGAACACCCGGCGCCGCGGCTCACTAGGCTAATCCTCTGCCTGCAGTGCTGGCACACAGGGTTCTAGTCCCGGTCAGGGCACCCGATTCTGTCCCGGTTGCCCCTCTTCCAGGCCAGCTCTCTGCTGTGGCCAGGGAGTGCAGTGGAGTACTTGGGCCCTGCACCCCATGGGAGACCAGGATAAGTACCTGGCTCCTGCCAGCGCGGTGCACCGGCTGCGGCGGCCATTGGAGGGTGAACCAACAGCAAAGGAAGACCTTTCTCTCTGTCTCTCTCTCTCACTGTCCACTCTGCCTGTCAAAAAAAAAAAAAAAAAAAAAAAGGAGGAACACGAGCCCCATCCCCCATCCTGGCAGAAGCGAGAGCCGGGAGGGGCAGGGACCCGGGAGGGCACGTGGCCTGCACCCTGCCCCCTCCCCAGCTCTTCTGCGGCAGGAGCTACCCCCGTCTGTGCTTCCCTGTCGCCGGCAGAGCCGTGGACGGTGGAGTCACTGCTCCACACAGAAGCAGAGCAGCGCGTGGAGGCCCGAGGCTGGGGAGTTACTCTCATCTTAATGAGCACGTGGGGGACGGAGGGCGGCAGCCAGGAGGCTGAAACTGTGCTGGAACCGGGGTGAGCGACAGAGTGGAACAAAACGTCCCCAACCGCCCACTGCGGAGAGGAACCCGGGGCAGGCAGCTGGGCGGGCATCGCCAGGGCCAGAGTGGGACAGGGCGGCATCCTCCCAGCACACACGGAGGCCGGGGGTCTGAGGGGCCCACGCAGCCAGCACTGGGAACACCTGGGCAGCCTCCCACCCTCGCCGATCCAGCCAGCCAGCAGGGATTCCTTGAGCACCTGCTCCGCACCAGGCCCTCGGCAGGTGCTCGGCAGATACAGAGGGGAGTGGGGCTGGCAAGGTCCTGTCCTCACCGTGGGTGGAGCCTGGGCCAGGGGAAGTCCCCTCCACACTGGCTGGACATGAGGTGCCTGGCAGAAACCGGGTCCCCCTGGAGAAGAAGAAAGGGAGCATTCGCTTTGGAATTAAAGCAGCACCCGCTACACCCCGGACCTCAGCCCAAGCTGCTGTGTGTCTCCAGGCAAGACCCTCAGCCTCTCACAGCCACAGCGCAGTCACCAGGCAGACAGCATATCCCAAGTTCATGTGTAAACCCTGCGTCCAGCACCACAGCGCTGTGAGGGAACGGAGACACAGAGTGGTTTCCTGCCTTGCCCAAAGTCACGTGCACAGGGCAGACAGGTGCAGCATGGCCCGCTCCAGGGCTTCCCCCCTTAGCCGCGGCCCCACGCGGAAGAAGCCATCCCCAGCAGAGAGCCTGGTCACCCTTCCCTGTGCCCCCCCCCATCCGTCTCTGCCCCCGGCTGACCAGAGACCCTGTTGGGTCTGCTCCCTACAGAGGCACTTGTGGGCCCGCGGTCCAGGGGGTGGGTGTGTGTTGGGGGAAGGGGTCGACGGCAGACCCACATACATGGCGACCCTGCTGGCAGCACTGCCCTGGGCCCAGCACCTCCAACACAATCGCTCAGCTGTGCCTCACGACCCCCGGAGCCAGGATGGACCACCGCTGCTTCACCAAAGGGGAAACCGAGGCTCAAAAAGGCCGCAGGGCTTGTCTGAGGCCCCTGAGCTGGAGGAAGCCGAATCTGCCAAAGGCCGCAGCCGCCAGCAGGGGTGGATGTGGGGGAGCGGTGGGAATGGAGGCAGGTCTAGGGGTGCCTGGTGGCTCCAGACCCTGCAAGCGTGCAGAGCACCCGAGCCTGAAAGAACCTGAGACTAGGACTAGGGACCGGATCAGTCGTTCAACAAACACTGTCTGGGCTCTGCCAGGAAGTAGTAGCCCAGGCGGAAGTGAAAGGTGCCTCCAGTGGGCACCTGGTCCCTACAACCCCAACATGCAAAGTGCCTACTCCTGGTGCAACTTGTCCGGTTCCTGCCCGGCTCTCCTTTGAGATCCAAAGCCAGTACTGCCACCTCCCCTGGGAAGCCAGCCCCGATTGCCCCAGCATCCCTGAGAACACTCTGGAGCTGTGGTCTGGCTGGGGGCCTAGTGCAGGCCTGCAGGGCAGTCAGAGGCGGGGAGCAGGGATTGCAGGATAACGAGGCTCGGGCAGGAGCCCGCGGCGCCCGCTGGCAGCAACGCAGCATGATGGATGGCACCTTCAGCGAGAAATAAATCCCGAGGCTCAGGAGCCGGGTGAACTGGGGGGTGTATCCATCTTGGAGATGCTTAACGAGCCAGCCAGCCACAGCACACACAGCTCACGAACCTGCCCCGTCCCCCTCCACCTCCGAGGGCCACCGGGACCGCCCCGCCCCCACCCCGGGCTCAGCCCCTCCCCTGAGCCTCCTTAGAATCGGGCCAGAGGATGCTGGAGGGCTCCGTAGAGGAGCTGGGTCAGCCCCAAACCTCCATGGTACAGACAGGGAAACTGAGGCACAGAGACAGCAGGGACGTACCGTCAACATAGAAGCTGGGCTAGATCCCAGGTCACTGGCCCCAGGACCACCCCAAACCCTCCCTGCCTTTTGTTCTGTCCGCTGAGGCTACCCCCTCCCACGCACCGACCGAGAACCCTCCGTGCCTCTGACCCTGCCCAGCCTAGCATGGGGCCACCTCTCTTCCCTGGTACCCTGACCACATGGCCAAGCCACAGAGGACAGCAGGCTTGGGAGCACCGCTGTGGGGCTGAGGACGAGACACCACCCGGAGCGCAGGTGCAGGCAGGTGCTCGGGAGATAAGAACAACGGACCTCCAGGGCCCCCCAAAGCTGTCACTTCCCCGCACACCCTCGCTGCCCAAGGGGGCAGAGGTCACACTGGCCCCACCTGTGTCCCAACACCCGCTTTTCCCAGCCGGCATCTGGGAAGCTGATGAGCCACATGCTGGGTGCAAACCCCCGATCACGTGACCGGGATGCTGAGCCACCCATGAAGGCGGCCACCGTGTAAGCCTTGTTGGGGTGGAGGCAGGGGCCAGCAAACGGGGCCACACAGGCCCAGGAGCGACGAGGGGCCAGGCAGGACCCCCACCAACCCCAGCTCCTCCACACGCTGTCGCCGTGCCAGAAATGAAAGGGAAACATGACCCAGCGGGGTTCTGAGACATTAAAGTCTCTCACTAAAACAAAGCCATCACGGAGAGATGCGTCCCTCGGTCATGCCTCACCTCCACGCGGCAGCAGGGAGAGGCGGCTGATACCAACACAGCGGCAGCAAGAGGCCAGTCAAGGCCACGTGACCCACACGGAGCGGCAGCGCCAGGATTTGACCCCAGGGGTGGCTGAGCCCAGAGCCAAGCTCTCTCCTTCCAGATGCGGGCTTCCTAGGGCAGGATAGAACCCTCGGCCGCCAGAACTTAACCAGCGAGCAAAGGTGACCCTAACCCTCAGGCTTGTCCCTGAACCTTTCTGGGCCTCAGCTTCCCCACCTGTAAAATGGGGAGAGGAGCAGCTAGGTTGTGCAGGCCACCCGGAGGAAGCCCAGCCTGCAGCCGGCGGGGCTCCTGGTCCAGGCTCCAGGAGCCACTCCACTTCCTGCAGAGCCGGCCCAGTGGGAGGCCACGGGGGCCATGGGACCAGCAGGGAGGGGTCCAGCACAGAGGCAGCAGAGGAGCATGGGTGCCCTATCCTCCCAGAGCCCTGCTCCAGGGCCGGGTGCCCGCCCCTGCCCAGTTTCTCCCATGGCCCCTAGGGAGAGATCTGGGCCCACCGTCGCCTGCCTGTCCCAGGGCTACTCTGAGGCCCCTGCCTTCAGCCTGGCCACAGGCAGAACAGCCACAAAGCAAGCCCAGCGCCGGCCCTGGGCAGCACCCAGCACCCCCACATCCACACACACACACACACACAACCCGTTCCCTGCCTTTGCCCAGCTGGGGCTCTTCCTGGAGGCCCCCACAGCCTGGCCTCCGGGCCCAGACCGGAGAACACAGGGAGACTCAGCCAGGGCCGCCAGACTCCGGTCACCGTGGCAGAGCAGGGCCTGTGGCAGAGGGCAACCCCACCTGCTGCTCCAGACTAGCATGCGGGGCACAGCATGGGCCAGGCCTGTGGTCCCTGCCGAGCAGCGTGGCCCCCTGACCCTCTCATCCCTATGCCTGCTTCAAGGACCTGCCGGCTGCTGCAGGCCAGCACCTCTGGGGTCCTCCCACCACTCACCCCTCACCTCCAGCCCTCACCAAGGGGGCCTCAAAAAAAGGGGGCAGACCCATGGCCACTTCCTGGCTGTCAGGTTAGTTAATCACCTCTCCACCAATCAGAGGGCTGGCTGGGGGCGCCCAGTGCAATGAAGCCCAGACAGGTGGCCAGCGTGGAGGTTGGTGCAGAAACAAGCACCGTGTGAGGCCTGGGGAGGGTTCTATCGCACCCACTTTACAGACAGGGAAAGCGAGTCCAAGGTCCAGGCTCACCACTGAACTTGGACTTGGATCTGCCTGCCTGGAGTCCCCTTCCCCCTCTCCAGGCACTGACGCACACAAACAGATGAAGTGCCCCGGAGACAGACCCGGGCCCAGGGTCCCAGGCGCCCTTGGGACAGCCTCACCAGCAGCCCCTTCCTCACTGCCCTCAGGGCCAGCAGCTGGCTAGGGGCCGAACCCCAGGGCAGGGGGACGCCAGCTGCCTTCCCATGAGGCCGCCTGCCTCTCCCCTCTCTCTCCCACTCTCACTAGCAAATGAGTACAAAGAATAGAATTACAGTTTGGCTACATGAGACACGGAATTAGCAGGATTAAATATAAATAGCTATTAAAAGTGCCTTATAATTAAATTCATTTTCCAGTTATTTGTTTTACACACACACACACACACCCGCCTACACGCGTGCACACACGCACGAGCTCCCGTCCCCGGCTCCGCGCGGAGTGGGTGTCAGGGCTGCTTTGAGACGCCTCCCCCAGCTGCCGCATCCTGCCTGGAGTTGCATCCCTGCCCCTCTCTCTCCCCCCCCTCCCTGGCCCTGCTTCTGGTCCCTCTACCCAGTGCTGCCAGAATGGAGCCACAGACAACTGCTGCTGCTGCTCCCACGGGCGCAGCCCAGCCCTGACACCCAACCCTAACCCTTTCTTCCACCCAAAGATGTTTTATCACTCAATAAGCATTTGGTTGAGTGCCAAGTACTTAACATACATGGTGTAATTTCATCCAGACGACAGCATTCATTCCTGTTAAACAAGTGTTCGCCGGGCATCCACCCTGTGCCAGGGCTTGGTAAATTAGAAAGATCTCAACCAGCAAGACCCAGCTTAACGCGCTAAGCTGCTGCCTGAGATGCGATTCAAGTCCCGGCTGCTCCACTTCCCATCCAGCTCCCTGCTAATGCACCTGGGGAAGCCGCAGAAGATGGCCCAAGGCTTGGGTTCTGCTGTACGTGTGCGAGATCCGGATGGAGCTCTTGGCCCCCAGCTTCAGCCTAGTGTAGCCCTGAGCTGGGGTGCAGGGGGCGGGCAGGATGGGGACATGGAGGGGTCGCAGGGATACAGCTCCGTGAGGGCTCGAGCACGTCCCATGTCTCCATGTTTCCAGGACGTGGTGCTGAGTGAATGAATGCACCACTTTGTCAGCCAAAACTGCCCTGTGCCAGGCACGCGCCCAGGGGTGAGCTCTGCCTTCACCACACTAAGCCCTCCGGAGGCTGCTTCTCCCTGTCGGGCCTCGGTTTGCCTGTCTGTAAAGTGGGAGGAATCTAAGCCTGTCTCCCTTAGTTGCACAGTAAGGCGAACTGCTCTCACTGCTGGGACCATGATCACCTGCAGAGGCCAGGGGAGCCAGGGGAGCCCCAGACACAAGGGGACGTGAAATCCAGAGGACCTCCGAGGGAGCCTGTGAGACCTGTAACAGTGAGGGGAGCCCCCCGACGGAAGCTCAGAGAAGTCCATGGGTCAAGCAGGAAATGAGGACCTCCAGCCAGGTCATGCTCCAGGCCCCCCTCCCCTCTGACCCTCTGATCACCTGACCCGACCTTATGCCTGGCAGAACCAGGGCCCTTCTAATGCGTCAGCCTTGAATCAGGCCAGCGCCCGCCCCAAGTCCTGGGGAGATGGGGAAACAAAGCCCACCCCTCTAAGTGGTCAGACAGCAGCAGGCAGGGCACACGTGCCCAAGGGGCACAAGGCCAAGACAGGGCCGAGCTAAGGGTGGGATTCCGGGCGGCGAACGTGAAGCCTCCAGCATGCGCCAGGCACCCTGCCCAGTCCTCTCACCACCACCCTCTCATGCAGCGGCCACAACCACACCACACTCGGTGGGGGCCACCTGCAGCCTGTAGAGGCCAGCTGTGTCCTGAAAGTAGCAGGGCTGGCGACAGAACCCCGATCTCTGCCTCCCTGAGCCAGGAAGACAGCACCGCCCCACCTTCCCCAGCCCCTCTGCTCTCACTGTCATCCCCCCAAGTTGGACTGTCCACCTTCCCAGTGCCCTATCAAGCCCTACAACTCAGCCGGCACGGGCAGCCCAACAGTCTGCGGCTTGTCCTACAGCAGGCAGCCGGGCTCACTAGCCGAGGCTGCCCCTCCTCCTTGCCGAGGGCAGCAATTCATTAGCCAAGGCCACACACAGCCCCGGGTGGCCGGCAAAGCCAGCACGGCTGCTCCGGTGGCTGCAAATCAGCACGGATCGATGGCAGCAAGGGGCCTGCTCTGGCCTGGCCTCCCATGGGCCAAGAGGCTTGGGCCCAACTTCCTGAGGATGCTAAGGAAGAGAGAGGAGCCCATGCTGCACAGGGACAATCGCAGGCTGGCAGCCAGGCACAGACTGTGACCACAGCCCATTGTCACATCCAGACCTCAGCCAACCCCAGGTGAGGGAGGAAGGGAGAGGTGGGCAGTGGAACTTGGGTGCCAGGCCGGGCAGTGGCACTAAAGGGCAATCCCACCACAACCACGCCGTGGTTGCAGGGACACTGCCACCTTTGCAGACCAGATGGGCCTCTCGCCTTCCCCCGCTCCCAAGGGCCAGCCTCGTTCCAGCTTCCTTCTTGGTGAGTTTACTGCTTCCCCTCCCTTTTGCCTTCCCAGGCCGGGTGCCACCTTCACAGGGACCTGCAGGTGCCGCGGCTGTTGTGCTGTGGGTCTCTCGTGCTCCAGAGAACAAGGGCCTGCCGCCTCCAACTCCCCTCCATCTGAGCTAGGTCTAGGGACAGGCACACAGTAGGCGCTTGCTAAGTGCTGCTGCACACTAGGAATTCCCCCTGCAGCCCCCTCGGGCTAGAAAGGGGCGTTCAGAGGGCAGGGTGCAGTTCCGCTCTACATCTGGGCTTCCACGTGCCCCTGGAGAAGTCCCTGGTGTCTCTGGGCCTCAGGGGCCCCTGGAGAAGTCCCTGGTGTCTCTGGGCCTCAGGGGCCCCTGGAGAAGTCCCTGGTGTCTCTGGGCCTCAGGGGCCCCTGGAGAAGTCCCTGGTGTCTCTGGGCCTCAGGGGCCCCTCTGGAAACAGGACCCGTGTGCAGGCAGAGCCGGGAGCTGTCCGTGGTGCTGAATCAAGGGTGGCTCTGCCCGGGGGCGGCGGGAGGGAAGCAGCGGGATGTAGCTGGGAGGGATGGCTGACTTGGATGGCGGGGTCTGGCACAGCCAGGGACTGTTGGCATGGGGCTGCTGTTCAGTCTGGCGGAGGAGGTGCAGACGCAGCCACGGGGGAGCCAGAGCCACACTGAGAACACGGTCTGATGGAGGAGGGGGCCAGAGGCACACACATTCACAATCCTGACGCGAGCAGTGCACAGCCAGCCTCACACTCGCCGGTCCGGGGAGGGACACAGGGCACCCCTCACGGGCTCAAAGTGAGACTCGGTTCTTGGCTTCTCGTCATCTCCAGAGCATGCCGGCCTTCCTGAGCTGCGCTGAGGGCCTGTCTCTGGGAGATGAGACAAAGCAGACCTCGCTGGGGAGAAGCCGGCAGCAGGCGGAGCCGGGAGGAAGTGGGGGGAGGGCTGCAGAGCAGCAGGTCCTGGCAGGACCCTGTGCCCGTGTCCAGCCCGGTTCGACCATTCGCTAGTGAATGATGTCCTGGCAGAAACTCCGGCAGGATGGGAACCACTGTCCCTGTGATTTGCACGCAAGGGGGCCATGTGCTCTGCCACCGTTCATTAACCCCTTGGGACCAGCGGATGCCCCACCCAGCTGTCAGTGGTGTGTGTGTGTGTGTGTGGGAGCGGTATCCCAGCACTGGCCTGAGTTGGGTGTCCTGGGGGAGGGGCCGTGAGGAGGAGGAGCCTGGGGACCCTGTCTCCAGCACACAGGACAGCCACAGGGGTGGAGGCCGGCCTGGCTTGGCACCGTCCACGGCCGCTGCAGACATTGGGAAACACCAGCTCCCGAGAAACTCAGCTGCTTCACCTGTCAAGTGGAGCCCTGGGGTCTCCAGTGTGGGAGGGGGTGGCAGGAAGAATGGTGGGAGCACTCTCGCCTGCCCAGGGCCCAGCACCGGGAAGTGGGGCTCCCTCAGCCAGCAGGGCCCTGGTAAGGGGACCAGGTCACAGAGCTCCACCCAGGTCTTCAGGAGACACTGAACATCTGCTCCACGCCAGCATCCTGCGGCCGCCTCTCTGGACGCGTGTCCACATGCAGCCCGCACACACACCCACACCCAGGGACAGGCACACGGGCACGCACTCTGCTCCCAGGACAGCAAACGCACACACCAACGGGGACGGCCACGCCGGGGGGCTGGCAGCCCAGGTCAGCAGCCCTGGCAGTGCTGGCGTGAACACGTGACCGTCGCCCTCCCTCCGGACTTCAGCGTGTGGCCATGAACGGTGCCTTTCACACATGGTCAAGCTGACTGGAAAGACAACCACACGGGAGCCACGTAAGGAGCGCATGTGGAAGGAGCCTCCACGCGTGTGCACAGCCCCTGTCTCCGTTGCTCAACACTGCTCACGTGTGTGACGGGCCCCGGGGAAGACACGTTCTGTCCCAGGCAGGCCTCCCCCTCTGTACCTGCAGTACAGAAGGAAATGACAGGCGAGCCCCCAGAAGAAGCCCCTGGCCCCCGGCAAGCAGAGACACTCAGGGGCCTGCTGCCCGCCTTCTCCCTCCCCACCAGAGTCTCTGATTCAGGGCCACCTCCTCCAGGAGGCCCCCTGTGACCCAGGTGCCGTCTTGGTTTGTGCGCAAGTCTCTGTGCCTGAGCAGGATCTTTGAGAGCAGCCGGCAGGACACGTGCAAGCCTCAGACAGGATCCGAGCCTCCCAAACAACAGTGGGTTCGGGTTTGACCCCAGAGACGAAGCTCCACAGGTCCAGGGGGGCCAGTCGGCCAGAGCAGGACCTCAGCCTGGTGCCTGTTCCCTCGTTGGTCAGTGGGGAGACTGACCCAGCACTGTGCAGGCAGGGAGGCCTGTCCCCACAGAGACACAGAGGAGAGGGCAGAGGGAGCCCCAAGAGGCAGATACAGCATGAAGGCGAGACAGGGCAGCCCCAGAGCTCGGCTCAGCTCCACCTGGCCCAGGCCCCAGCCCCTGGCACGGAGCCCCGCCTCCTCCTCCTCGTTCATCACGGCAGCCGCCGCTCCCTGCCTTGGCGGTGTCAGGCCATAATAATATATGAAGAACATTCATTTATGCACCCACTTCCCACTCCGGAAAAGATCTACGACGCGGTCGGGACGGATTTATCCCGACACCCAGCTTCCAGCAGGGGGAGGCTAATTTAAACATTTAAGTCAACGGCTTGCCCCGCCCCTTGCTGCCAGGGTTTTGCTTTGTTTCTTTAATGGTGGGAAGTGCAGGAGGGAGAAGGTGGGGAGGTGCACAGGGCTGAGTGGCTGGGGAGGGGGAGAGGCTGAGACCCCTGCCCAACTCTCCTACCCTCCCTCCCGCCACGTGGGGTACAGAAGAAAGAGCGCCGGCCAGGGGCTCAGACCCTGCTTCACCTCTGGCTGTGCGCCCTGGACCTACCCGGGTCTCCCTAGCTTCCATGTCCTCTCCTGGGTGTCTCCCCCCACCCAGAGGCTGACTCTGAGAGGAGGACGGGGAGCTGGGAGCAGGCAGGGGCAGTCAGGGTGTGCTGCATGGAGGAGGTGAGGCTTGAGTTTGGGTCCAGGGGGCAGCTGAGCCTGCTGTTCTCTGAGATCCAAGCCTGGACTGCACCCTTGCACACAGGGACGCAAGTCCCCGCCTCCCCACTGACTCGGGGACCCTGGAAAGCTGCTCGCCCTCTCTGGGCCTCAGTATCCCCGTCTGAAAATGAGGTGACAACACCAACTCCATGGGGGTCCCAGGAGGATCGGACGGGGTCACGGTTCATGAAAAGCCCCCGGCACTGCACTTGGTGGACAGGACTCAGGGAGGGGCTCAGAGCAGAGGCGGGAAGTGACTGGGGGGTAGGGTACATCTGACCCCCGTCTCCCCAGTGCACCCCCTCTGCAGCTGGGCCCGTCTGAGGTCTCCAGGGAAGGGCCCACTCCACTCCCCCACAGGGAGCCCACAAGGCCCCCTCCCTGAGATTTCTTGACGCTCCAGGCTGACCCCAAATATCCCCGCCCTCCACAAGTAAGGAGCAAAGTCAAGGCCTCCTCCAAGCCCAGGAAAGCACCAGCAGGGCAGGTGCACAAGCAGCAGGTGCCAGGCGGCTCAGGGCCTTAGTGAGGGACGCACACACTCACACCACCTCTCACATGGCTCGTAGCCCTTCTCTGGCCTCTGACCTCAGCTTAGAAGCCGCTCCAGCACCCCAGAGTCCAAGAGCAGCCCAGAGAAGAGGTACCAACCAGGGGGACCCTGCCCTGACAAAGGCTGGGGGCAGCTGGGAGGGGGACAGGGGCCCGGCCAGGCCTCCAGGTTCGCCTGCTGCAGGGGGCCCTGGGGAAGCTGTGCCCAGAGCCCCAGTTTCACCATCTGAGAAAACAGAGACGCTAACACCCCTGGGAGGTCCCATAATGAGGAAGGCAGCCAGGGTCCCCCCCACCCCGAGGTCCCATCTCAGAGGCGCAGAGACAGCAGCAGGGTCTGTAGCTCACTCCAGGATGGGAGGCCCCCAATCCCGAGCCATGCAGACTGGAGCGGGGGGGGGGGCGGGGAGGAAGGGGCGCCAGTCACTGTCGCTCCAATCCCTGTCCTGGTGGTGGCGGTACAGTTCCTGTGTTCTTTAAAAAACAGCAGAGGGGTTGGTGCTGTGGCAGAGTGGGTAAGGCCACCACCTGCAGTGCCGGCATCCCATATGGGCATTGATTCAAGTCCCGGCTGCTCCTCTTACGATCCAGCTCTCTGCTGTGGCCTGGGAAAGCAGCAGAAGACGGCCCAAGTCCTTGGACCCCTGCACCCGTGTGGGAGACCTGGAAGAAGCTCCTGGCTCCTGCCTTCGGATTGACTCAGCTCCGGCCATTGTGGCCATTTAGGGAATAAATCAGCAGATGGAAGACCTCTCTCTCTCTCTCTCTCTCTCTCTCTCTCTCTCTCTGCCTCTGCTCCTCTGTAACTCTGCCTTTCAAATAAATAAATAAATCTTTAAAAAAAAAAAAAAAAAGCAGAGCCCACCCCAGGCCCAGCAGGTGCCTGTCCCAGTCCCCCTCCCCGGAAACCAGTGAGAGGCAGCTCCTCTGTCGTCCTCAGAAGGGAGCACGATGGTGACTCACGCCTGTTCCTGGTTGTCGCTCACTGCACACCTGACAGCCACCGCCTCCTCTTCCTTCTCCTCCTCCTCCTCCTTGTATGGGGGGGGGGGGACGGAATCCTGCCAGGCCTGGGAGGGGCGCACTCGGCAGCCCAGGCAGAGTGCGAGGAGCGTGCAGGAGGCAGGGAGAGCAGAGGGCCTCTGGAGGGACAGGTCCCAGCCCCCAGCCAGCAACCCTGGGGCCGGCCCAGCCCGGGGCTCCATGCCCTGCACGGACGCAGGGCTGTCAGCTGAGCCACAGCACAGCTTGGCAGGCCTTTGGTGGTTTTCACCTTCGAATCAGCTGCCAACTTGCACAAACGACACAGAAATCTGTATTTCTGGTTCCTCTTGGGACAAAACGTCTGGCCTTGCCACACGGGGCCTGCGTTTCCACAGGGGACAAGCAGCTGTGCCCTGGCTCCCTCCTATCACCCCCTGCCTGGCCCTGGGGCACTGGAGCTGGAGACCCCCGGGGCCAGAGGCGCACTGAGGGCCCACGTCCACTTCCAAATCTGTCCTGAGCCCCTGTGTCCTGCTGGGGCAGGGGCACCGGGGTCACAGGATGAAGAAGGAGGAGGCACATCCTGGGGGAAAGACACGGGTGGGAGGAGGGGCAGGGACAGGACTCACTGCCAGGCCCACCGTGGGAACACAACCAGAAGCACCATGGAAAGGCGGGCAAGGGTTTCCCTGTGGTCCTTAGCAAGTCCCCATTCTTTAATTCACACCACTCTGTTAAAAACTGGAACTGCGCCCCACATACTGCACAGGACGGGGTAAGGGAGGGTGGGCGGTCAAGGCCACGGAGCCCACTCCCCAGGCTCAGCACGGTCAGAGGCATGGGGCCGGGATAGGAGTGAGGCAGAATAAGCGTCGTGGGGAAGACACTGGTAACGGCCCGGAAGCCTTCTCAGGCCAGGACTCTGCTGGGGAGGCCAGGATGTCCCAGAGCCACCATGCCGGCCACTGCTCCGGTCAGCTTCAGGGCGTCCCCTCTGCCATCCATGCTCAAAGGAAGGGGGGCCTGAGGGGGTGTCGAGGGGTGGGGTCAGGCAGTCCCTGGCTTCAGGAGCCTGAAGCCCCTTACCCAAGTCCCCCATCCCCCACCCCAGGGCAGGGGTGGCAGAGGAGCCCAGCCCTTCTCGACTCCACCCCCACACACGGCCTCTGAGCCTGGGTTTTCCCACCTGTAACGCAAACATGAGGGATGGTAGTGAGGCCTGGCTTGCGGCCATGTTCAGGGGAAGGGGAGGGTCTGCGTCCACTGTCCTCGGGCCCCTAAGGAAAAGCCCATGGCCCCCGGACAGCCAGGTCTCGGCTGTGCTGCGCCCCTACCCCCTGCTGTGTGAGTCCAGGCCAGGCTCTGACCTCTCCAGCCTCGTGGAGCCTGATGACCCCGCCCGGAATGCTCCCTGGGGTGGGCGGAGGAGGACAGGAGAGGCTGAGGAAGCTCCAGGCAGCCCGGCAGTGAAGGAGGAGTGGGCGGGGGTGGAGGGTGGGCAGTGGCATCCCTCAGGGCCTTGGCCTTGGTGGTCTGGCCACGGCACCCAGCAACGCACCCTCTGGTCAAACACCCAAGGGCAGGGACAAGATATGGGATTTCAGAGCTCCACAGGAGCAGGCTTTGAGCAAGCCTCCTCCAGGAAGCCCATCCTGACCACTTCCTTCCCTGGGCCAGGCCTCCATTTCCCACAGGTCTGCTCCAGTCCCTGCCACCAGCGTCCACACTAAGGCCCCCCAGCAGCCCAGGGCAGAGTCAGTGCTCTGAGGAGCTTCCAGACTCCTGCGCCTCAAGGCCAAGAGACCTGGACAGGACGCAGGGGAAAGCAAGACCAGAGAGGGACGGTGGACCAGCGCCAGCCACCAGGCCTCTGTCCAAGCCGGACCCCCCCACCCCCACCCAAACATCCAGTCTCTTATCTACCTGGGGACCGCTGCTGACAGCCCACAGGTTCCCTCTTCCAGGAAGCCTTCCCTGATCTGCCACCCCACACTGGGAGCTCCAGGGAGGGCCCAGCTGTTCCACCACGTGCCTGGCGCACAGTAGGTGCTCCACAGCTTCAGGAATCCCGGGAGGACTGGAGAGGCCGCGGAGAACCACCCAGAGAGGAGGAGCCTGCCCCACACTTGCCCTGCCGAGCCCAAGTTATAATTAAGACGGGATGTTTGCGGAGAAACACAATCCGGCTTCCGTGGGAGCCGCGGGCACAACAGTAATTAACGTCTCATTAACATTCGCCTAATTAAGCAGTTTATGAAACTGTATGGATTTGCATACGCCATACTCGCTCAGCTGCGTCAGGATTAACCCTCAGGCCCCGAGAGGGCCCGGGAGGAGGGAGACGGGAGGCAGGGTCAGCAGAGCGGGCTGGGGCCGGCCCTGGCCCTCATCCTCCCCACGTTCACTGCACTGGGATCGGCTCCTCCACCAGGACCTGCGACAAGGACAGCAAGGACACCATCCCACCAGCCCAGGCCACGCCCGTCCCAACCGGCCGACCCTGCATCTCCCCCTGTGCAGCCCAGGCCTGTGCCCTGCACCTGAGTTCCCCCCAGGGAACAGACCTGCCGCCGACAGCACCTGGTCAGCTTCAGGCGTGCTGCCCCGCCTCGGCCCCACTGCCCGACCCCAGGAGCAGGGCAGCTCAGAGAGGCCCCCCCCCCCAAGAGCACAGAGTGGGTCACGGGCAGATCCCAGGGCTCCACGACCCCCAAGGCCCCGCCCCGTCCCTTAACCAGGACCACGGTGCCACGGCCAGCCGCAATGGCACAAGCACGGCTCCACCTTGCTTCTCCTCGCCTTGCCCTGGAAGCTGATACACCACCCTCCCAGGGAGCGGCTCGACTCCCAGCCCAGCCCCCGCTGCTGGAGTCACCTGGGCCGCCCCACAGCCACAAAGGACAGCAAAGACAAGGCCCTCCGGGAGGGGTGTCCAGAACCACTGCTTATCCCTGGCCAAGCCCCTGCCCTGCACGCACGCCCACCATGCACCCCGCAGCGGATCAGGACGCCTCATCTCAGTGACACTTAGCCATGAACATCAAGAGCCTCAAAAAACGCTCGCCCCTGACGAGCTATAAAAAGCCTCAGCCACACAGGTGAGGAATCCGACTTTGTTACCATTTAAGTCACCCGTGCGACAAAAGGCGTCAGAACGAGAACAGGCAAGACACAGACAGACCAGAGAGGCACCCCAGCGGCACACACAGATGACAAAAAAAAAAAAAAAAAAAAAAAAAGACTTGTTTCCAGTCTCCAGGGAGAACTCCGCCAGTCAACAAGGCAAAGACAAGCCACCCACTTCCCAGGCAAAGAACAGGAAGAGGCAATTGTCAGAGGCGGAGCTGAGGGGCCAGCCACCACGTGACAAGGCTGGCGAGGCCGGCTTTGGAGCCAGTGGGGGTGGAGGGTTGCAGCAGCAGCCCCTGGCCCGTCGCAGTGGGAGGGGGGCTGCCACAGCATTTGGGCAGCAATCGGACCTTGCTTCAGCTCCAGTTGAAGAGCGTACCGCTTTCCGGAGCCTCCCCCACATGCCCAGCACAGGGGCGCCACAGGCCCTCGCTCCTGAGAGTGAACGAGGAACCTATAACGCACCCCCACACCAAGGGAGGAGAAGGACCCACCTGAGGACGCCCAGATCAACCCCGGCCTGGGGTTCACCCCATGCCCCGTGAAGCCCCCTAAATCCACAAGGACCGGGAACGGAGGAAGGGGGAGGCAGCAGTACCGTCTTGGAAGCTGGGGAGCACACAGGTGCGTAGGAACTGAGGGCCAGAGTCCTAGGTCCCTGTCCTGTGACCTGGCAGACCCCAGGCTCCCACGCTGGCAGCACAGGGCTGGCTGGAGGACTAGGTGGGAGGCACATCAGGCCCACATGCTCCTGCCCAGCTCTGCCCACAGAAGGTGGCAGATCAGGCTGGGGCCCTTGGGGCTGGTGGAGGGGGAGGCTTCAGGTGGGGACCCCAGCCCCAGGCAACTCAGGGTGCTTTCCAGAGAGGCAGCCATCAGAGCACCCTTGTGAGCCAGCGCTGCCACCGGAAAGCGACGGCAGAGTGCACCTGTGCACTGGGGCCGCTGGCCTTTGGGGTGGCCCCTGGGAGTACCCACCAAGGACCCCCAGATGGCTCAACGACAGCTCCACCAGCTCAGGGACACTCCCCCGGCACGCCGAGAGCCCCAATAAAGAGGAAGTTAGGCCATGGCAAGAGGCAAGGGAGAGACAAGACCCCCGAGGAGGGCATACGTCCTCATCCCTGTTACCAGGGGTCCAGCTCCCATAGCTGCTGGCACGTCTGGCCAGTCATTCAAATCTCAGGAGCTGACATGTGGGCAGGGGTCCCGATCTTGGTTCTCTGTCCCCATCGGTGTGGTCTCAAGTTCCTCATGGGTGGTCCTGAGTCCCGCAGGCTGCCCTGAGCCCACCATGGCCGTACCTGTGAATGCACGATGCCACGAACCTATAGATATTCTAAGAACCCTGGATGGAATGCCCGGTCCTGGGAAGCAATTCCTCTGTCGACCTTAATAAGCTGCCTCTGCTGATCCCCCGCCCGGCCTCTGGCGCCCGTCTGCACTAAGGGAATTTCTCTATCCGCTTTCTGTAACATTGTTGCTGCACTGGCTGGGAAACACCCACTGTGCCGGTTATCAAATGCTGGGAGATTCCACAGTGCTCTAACGGGCACAGCTGACCTGTGGGACCCCGCTGGGGCCCGGCGACAGCAAGGGGACAGCCCGTGGATGACCGGAAAGTGCCTCCGACTCCTTCTCTGGATCCACCCCCCCGGGGCTGACTCCCCACGGCCGACCATCCGAGATGCATGCACCCCGGGCGCCCAGTTATCAGACCCGCCTTGGTGCAGCTCGCCTCCCAGCAATCCTTGCACTTGCTTCTGCTGGGTCCTCACAGGGAGGCACCCGTCCGGTGTCTGTAACGAAACAGACTGTGTGCGTGGTGTGAGCGTGGTGGCTCCCCAGCCCTGCGGCTACGCAGTCTGATTAGACCCCAACCCCGGGTTCCGTCTTTTACACGAGGAGAGTGGCCAGGCGGGTGAAGCGATCTCTGGATTGGTGCCTGCTCCGTCCTTACTGCAAGGAGGTTGGACATTGGGAAAACAAATGTCCCAACGAACCCAGAGGAAAGACGACCCGAAACCAGGAGACAACCCAGAACCATGCTCCACGCCAGGCAGAGCTCTGCACTGCCAACCCCATCAGGTTTGCTGGGGTCAACTCACACGGAGACAGACCCAGCTCCACCAGCCCATGGTCAAAACAAGTGGGAGGCCTAACAATGGGCTTTGTGGCAGACACAGCATTGGTCCCCTGTCTGGAGAAAGGGCCACAATTATAGAGGCCACCAGGGCTTCCTCAGAGCGCCCCTTCTGTGCCCCCAGACCTGCTAGTGGGGGGACAGCAGTGAGACACGTGCCTGAGCGCCTGGTCCCTCTTCGGGAACAGGACCTGCCATCCAACCTAGGGGCCCAAGTCACTTTGTCTGTTAAGGACAGAAGATGCCCTGCTGATCTTGTGTGTCACGATTCCCTGTGAACAGGAGTGGAGATCCCACCCCCAGTCCGTCACACACAGGGACCCTGCCCGGGAGACACAGAACTCCTGCTTCCCAGGGGTCTGGGCTGGAAGAAACCCATGCAGACTGGCTGCCGACCACCTGCCCTGTGAGGGCCCCACCATATCCCTTGACCTGGGAAGCCAAGATGGGCATTCAGGAGCACCACCCGAGGCTGCTAGAGTTGGGACTGCTTAGAAAGTTCCAGAATTCACGAGACACCCCTCTGCCAGCTGTAAGGAAGCCAGGCAGCGGGCACTACAGCCCTGTCCAGGACCTGCAAGCCAGCAACCATTCACCCGGCGGTCCCCAACACTCAGAGCTTCTTGGGCCTCAGACCCACCGAGGCCCCGTGGTTACCTATCTGGATCCAAACGGTGCCTTTTTTCGCATTCGCCTGGCTCCTGGAAGCCAGCCCCTATTCTCCTTCGAATGGCAGACCCCACCAGCAGCCGGAAGGAACAGTTCACCTGGACTCAGGGATTCAAAACTTCCCCCACGATACTCGGAGGACCCTGGCAGATGACCGACACGTGGCCCTAGAGCAGAGGTAAAGTGAACACTCCGACGGTACGGGGACAGTCTGGAAGCACAACCCTGAAGGCCTCTAATCCAGGAGCGGCCGCAGCGCCGGGTCAGCTCCAAGGGACTGGGTATCCAGTACCCCACAAGAAGGCCCAGATTTGTCAAAAAAAAAAAAAAAAAAAAAAAAAGTCAGGTGGTTGGGGTTCCCAACTCCAAAAGCCCGGAGCCAGGTCCGAGAGTTCCTAGGAGCAGCTGGCTTCTATCACACCTGGATCCCAAACTACTCATGAACAGTTAAACCCCTCCACGAAGCCACAGAGGGGGAGAAAAGGAACCATTTGGATGGGGACAACAAAAGAGGCTTTTCTCACTCTTACAAAGACCCTATTACAGACACCTGCTTTGGGACTCCCTGATGTGACCATGAATTCAACTTGTTTGTGAAAAAAAAAAAGAGAATGGCTTTGGGGGTCCTAGCTCAGAACCCAGGACCCCGGCAGTGACCAGTGGCCTATCTGTCCAACAATTGGAGACAGTGGCGGCCGGCTGCTCACCCAGCCTACGAGCCCTACTGCTACTGCTCTCCTGGCGGAAGGGACAGGCCAAGTGACTGTGGGCAGACTCTGTTAAAGCCCCACATACAGTAGCAGCCTTGATGGATCTCCGAGGACACAGGCAGCTCACCAACCACGTTTGAGCCGCTACTGGGGCCTCCTCTGTGGAAACCCCTGAGGACTTCTGGAAACTGTCAAAATGCTGGACCTCCAGACCATGGCTGCATTGAAACCACCAATGTGGTTTACTCAAGCTGCCCGGATCTCTCAGACCAGCCTCTGCCTTCCCCGGCTTGTACCCTCTGTACCGAGGGAAGCAGCTTCCTGCTGGATGGCTAGCCTGGCAGGGGATGTGGTAGAAACAGAGACAGAAACCACAGAGCGGCCAGCACTGTGGTGCAGCGGGTAAAGCCACCGCCTGCAGTGCCAGCATCCCATGGGTGCCAGTTCAAGTCCCAGCTGTTCCTCTTCCCACCCAGCTCTCTGCTGTGGCCCGAGAAAGCAGTGGAAGATGGCCAAGTCCTTGGGCCCCTGCACCCATGTGGGAGACCCAGAACAGGCTCCTGGCTCCTGGCTTTGGGCCCGTGCAGCTCCAGCCATTGTGGCCATCTGGGGAGTGAGCCAGCAGATGGAAGACCTCTCTCTCTCTCTCTCTCTCTCTCTCTCTCTACCTCTCTGTAATTCTACCTTTCAAATAAATAAATAAATCTTAAAAAAAAAAAAAAGAAAGAAACCACAGAGTCGGGGCCCTCCTGAGGGGCTGGTCAGCACAATGGGCAGGGTTGTTAGCCTTGGTCAGAGCTCTGGGGCTGAGCAAGGGACACACGGTAAACACCCCCATGGACACAAAATCCACCTTCACTATCGCCCACATGCACTGAGCTCTGTTCAGGGAGAGAGGACGCCTCACTGCAGGGGAAAGGCCACTCAAAACCAAACTGAAACCTCACGGCTCCCGGAAGCGGCCTGCGAGCCCACAGCCGTTGCTGTCAACACTGCCGAGAACAGTGGGAAGGAGGGGACCCCATAACCACGGGAAACCACAAGGCTGACGCAGGGGCGGAACAGGCAGCCACGGCGATGGCTCCCCAGGCCCCTCCTGGAAAGACATCGGGGGTCTCGGCTCTGCCTGGCCACCCAAGGTGTGCCCCAGAGGAGGAAGACCAGATAAAGAGAGAGAAGGGTGCCAAGAGTTTCAGCGGGTGCTGGCTTCTTCCTGGCAAGCGCCCTTTCGTCCCAGACCCCCTGGCCTGTCCCCTGGGACACCAGCTTTGTGAAAACACCCACATGGGAAAGACAGGCGAGAGGCTCTGGTCAGCTGGTACTGTGTGGCCAAGCTCCCCACGCTCTGCAGAAATGCGACCCAGAATACCAAACCTGTGCCCACAGCAATGCCAAGCAGGGGCCCTCCCAGCCACCTGGAATACGAAGAACCGGACAAAGCCCATTTGAAGAGTGAGACACAGACTTTGCTGAATTCCCCGCCAAGCAGAGGCCACAGATACCTGTCGGTGACTGCATATACTCAGGCTGGGTGGAGGCATTCCCCACCCGAACCGAAGAACAGCCAGGGAAGCTACGGGGGTATTACTGGCTGAGATTTTACGTGTATATGGGATGCCTACCTCCACTGGTCAGACAACGGGCCGGCCTTTGTGGCTGAGGTCACACAAGCACTGGCGAAAGCGCTGCAAATTAAATGGAACGTACATGCAGCTACTGGCCTCAGAGTTCAGGGAAAGTCAAGTGCATGAACTGGACCCCAAAACAGGCCCTGAGTAAGTATTGGCAAGAAACCCAATTGCTCTCGAATTTGGCGCTGCCTACAGCTGAGTGAGATGCTGGCCCCGGGCAGGAATCACCCTCCGATCAGCCTCCGAGCCCACGGCCCTGCTCTGACCACACTGGAAGCTTGAACCCGCTTCAGCTGAAAACCTGGGAGCTGACTGGTCAGTGGTGGCAGAAGCCAGGAATCCCTGGGGATGAAGGTCGGGCGTGGTCAGAGACACGGCCCAACTACAAACAGGAGAGAGGAGACAGCAGGCGCTGGACTTCTGGAGTAACAGCTGGAGCCGGGCATTCCGGTCCTCCCGCTGTCCAGGCCTCTCTCCCATCTTTCCAATGCTCCTGTTTGGTCCCTGCCTCCTTCACTCGCTAGCCTGAACTGTCCCCACTCACCTGCAGGCTGTAAAGTTCCAAAAACTCCCCGAGAGCTACCAGCCAGTCAAGTGACGGGAAATAACGCAAGACGGTGCCCCTTAGAGTGGTTAAGAGAGCCCCAAAGAGGAAAGTGAGCAGGGGGTTAGGCCGCGACCAGAGACAAGGGAGAGACAAGACCCCCAACAGGGGCACACATCCTCATCTCTGTTCACTGTAACCAAGGGTCCCCGCAGCTCCCTGTAGGTATCGGCACGTCTGGCCAGTCATTCAAATCTCTGTCCCCACAGGTGATGACATGTGTGGGCAGGGGTCCCGATCTTGGTTCTCTGTCCCCATCGGTGTGGTCTCAAGTTCCTCATGGGTGGTCCTGAGTCCCGCAGGCTGCCCTGAGCCCACCAGGGCCGTACCTCTGAATGCACGATGCCACGAACCTATAGATATTCTAAGAACCCTGGATGGAATGCCGGATCCTGGGAAGCGATTCCACTGTCGACCTTAATAAGCTGCCTCTGCTGATCCCCGGCCCGGCCTCTGGCGCCCGTCTGCACTATGGGAATTTCTCAATCCGGCTTTCTGTAGCACCAGGAGGGGCCGGCTCACGGGATGCACGCGGGGAACCTCTGCGAAGACAGAGTATCAAGGTCAAGGACACAGAGTCCCACAGATGGGGAAATGCACACTAGAAGGCAGAGGTGGTACAGGTGGAGAGAAACCGTAGGGGAAAAATGACTCTCATTTTCCTCAGAAACAGAACACAGCATCCGTGAAGTATGAACTGCACGCAGTGTGTACTGGTGGCAGGCATTTGGCACGGTGGCTTGGGACACCCGCACCCCACACTGGAGTGCCTGGTTCAAGGCCTGGCTATCCCCTTCCAATCCAGCTTCCTGCTCATGCACACCCCGGGGGGCACTGGGTGACAGCTCAAATACTCAGTCCCCGCCCCCTACGTGGGAGACCCGGATGAGTTCCAGCTCCTGTTCAGCCTGGCCCAGTCCTGGCTGTTTGGGGGTATTTGGGGAGTAAACCAGCAGATGGAAGATCAATCTGTGTGTATGTGCATGTGTGTGTGTGTGTATGTGTGTGTGTGTGTGTCTGTCTGTCTCTGTCTCTGTGCTTGCCAAATAAAATGAAAATAAATTTTTTGGGGGGACAGGCAGAGTTAGACAGTGAGAGAGAGAGAGAAACAGAGAGAAAGGTCTTCCTTCCGTTGGTTCACCCCCCAAATGGTCGCTACGGCCGGCACACTGCGCCGATCCGAAGCCAGGAGCCAGGTGCTTCCTCCTGGTCTCCCATGTGGGTGCAGGGTCCAAGCACTTGGGCCATCCTCCACTGCACTCCTGGGCCACAGCAGAGAGCTGGACTGGAAGAGGAGCAACTGGGACAGAATCAGGCGCCCTAACCGGGACTAGAACCTGGGGTGCCAGCGCTACAGGCGGAGGATTAGCTAAGTGAGCCACGTCGCCAGCCTGGCATACATATATATATATATATATATATATATATATATATGTATCTTTTAAATTGAACGAGAAAGGTCGATGATGTAAACGCAGATCTCCTAGGAGGAGACGTGGAAGGTTAAAGAGATGTGATGGGGGCGGGGGTGCTCGGCACAGTGGTTAAGACACCACACCCCATGTCGGAGTGTCTGGCTTCAATCCCCAGCTGCAGCTCCCAACCCCAGCTTCCTGCTAACGCAGACCTGGGAGGAAGCAGCTGACAGCCTAAGTAACTGGATTCCTGTCAACCACATGGGAGACCTGGGTTACATTCCTGGCCCCAGGCTTTGGTCTCAGCCAGGGGCTGTAGTGAGAATCTGGGGAGGGAACCAGAGGATGGGGTATTTGTCTTTGTCTCTCTCTGTCTCTCCCCCGACCCCGACCTCCCTCCCTCCCTCCTCTCTCCCTCCAATAAATAAAAAAATTAGTTTAAAACAGGATGGAGAAGGTGGGTCAGGGCTCCCTCAGGGAGGTCTATGTGGTTGGCTGGGGTTTCAGAAACAGAGCAGAAGAAATGGAGCTCAGACACTCATAAAAGGGGAAATTCAAAAACGGCTCTAGAGCAAAGATCACGAATTTCCAATTTGAAAAGGCAGCTCCTCACCAGGGCACAGCACATGGTGAGCTGTCAGAACACGGGGGGCAAGAGGAAGCTCTACAGACTTCCAGAAAGAAAAATCCCAGGGAGCGCAAGGAAAACCAAACGTCGGGACGGCCGAGACTTCCCAACACCAGCTCTGAGAGCAGGGACTTTGAGGGGAGTCCTAAAGTGCCCAGAGAAGGGGCCGACACTACGGCATAGCAGGCTAAGCCTCTGCCTGTGGTGCCAGCATCCCCTACGGGTGCCGGTTCATGTCCTGGCTGCTCCTCTTCCAATCCAGCTCTCTGCTGACAGCCTAGGAAGGCAGTGGAAGATGGTCCAAGTGCTTAGGCTCCTGCACCCATGTGGGAGACCCGGAAGAAGCTCCTGGCTTCAGCCTGACCCAGCCCCACCCATCACAACCATTTGGGGAGTGAACCAGTGGATGGAAGATTTCCCCCCTACCCCATAGATTTATATATAACTCTGCCTTTCAGATACATAAAATAAATCTTTTTTAAAAAAGGAAGATATCTCTAACTCTCCTCTCTCTAACTCTTTCAATTTCTAACTCTTTCAAATGAATAAAATAAATCTTTAAAAAACAAAGGAAAGAAGACCCAGGACAGAATGAAGAGCGCCCGGGCCGGCAGAGTCTCAGAAACGTGCCAGCTGTGCAGGCCCTGTCTGGAGCAGAGGATGCGCTCCCACAGAATGGGAGTGGGAACTGAGCGGAGGCAGGGCTGCAGGGTACTGAGGGCCCGCGGGCAGCAGAGACGGGCAGGTCCTGCACATCTGCTGCACGCCAGGGTCTGCTTAGAGCCAGGCCACAGCAGGTGAGAAGGCCCAGGAACAGGTGCTACAGGAAGACACGTGGTGGTTACGCCAGAGGCGGAAGCCAGCCGGGGACAGCGAGCAATGCTTCCTTAAATTTGATCCTTAAAATGCTTTTAAAGATTTACTTTTCACTTATTTGAAAGTCAGAGTTACAGAGCGAAGAGGGGAGATAAAGAGAGGTGGGGGGAGGGGAGAAGCTTCCATCCACTGGTTCACTCCCCAAATGGCTGCAACGGCCAGAGCGGGGCCAAGCTGGAGCCAGGAGTCAGGAGCTTCTTCCAGGTCTCCCACGTGGGTGCAGGGGCCCAAGCACTTGGGCATCTTCCATCGCCTTCCCCAAGCACATCAGCAGGGAGCTGGATTGGAAGTGGAGCAGCTGGGACTCGAAACAGCAGCCATATGGGATGGCAACGTCACAAGCAGAGGCCTAACCTGCTATGCCACAATGCTGGCCCCAACAGAAACTGTGATAGTCATTCCAACAACAACAACAACAACAACAAAAAGACACCTCCCCCCAAAATGACAATTAGTAACTCCAGGGAAAACAGAATGGTCAAGAAAAGTAGGGCTGGGAGTTTGGCACTCTTGGGACACTTACATCTCATATCAGAGTGCCTGGGTTGTGCCCTGGCTCCACTTCTAATCCGGCTTCCTCCTACTGCACACCCTGGGAGGCAGCAAGTGACGGCTCAAGTGCTTGGGCCCCTGCCGCCCACGTGAGAGACTCACATTGCGTTCTGGGCACCTGGCCCAGCCCTGGCTGTTGCAGGAATTTGGGAAATGAACCAGCAGATGGAAGACCTCTCTCTCTCTCAAAGGATCACCCTCTTAATATCTCTCCCCCCTCCACTCACCTTTCAAATAAAATGGAAATAATTATTTAAGGTGGTTTTTGTTTTGTTTTGTTTTTTGGACAGGCAGAGTGGATAGTGAGAGAGAGAGACAGAGAGAAGGGTCTTCCTTTTTGCTGTTGGTTCACCCTCCAATGGCCGCTGCGGCTGGCACACCGCGCTGATCCGATGGCAGGAGCCAGGTGCTTCTCCTGGTCTCCCACGGGGTGCAGGGCCCAAGCACTTGGGCCATCCTCCACTGCACTCCCGGGCCACAGCAGAGAGCTGGCCTGGAAGAGGGGCAACCGGGACAGAATCCGGCGCCCCGACCGGGACTAGAACCCGGTGTGCTGGCGCCACGAGGTGGAGGATTAGCCAATTGAGCCGCGGTGCCGGCCTATTTAAGGTTTTTAAAAGGAGAAATCATCAGAGCGTCAGGCACAGCTCGGCTGGCAGGCACAGGTGGCCAAAGCTGCAGGCGAGTGGGGTGGCGGTGAGTTCGGGGGCCGAAGACAGCAAACCCGTGGCTCGTGCAGAGCAGGCCGGGATCAGCGCGTGCACAGGGCCACCCGAGGAGCGGCAGGAGGCGGGGACTCAGGGAAGTTCATGGAAATGGGATTAAAGGATAAAACTGTTGGTGCAAAAGACCTTGAAATCTATCCTAGCGTTTCCACCACACACATTTCCAGGCTTTCAGAGACCTCGTGTGGAGCCGGGAGAGAACGCACAATCCACGGACAAGCTGGAAGAGGTGGCTCCGAATGGCCCCGGAAGGACACAGGACGGCAGGGTCGTGACAAAGCAGCCAGGTGACCTCTCCATGGCTCAGCGGCTCCCAGAGAGCTCCTCCCCACCCTGGCTTGTGAGTGCCCCGTCCTCTGCACCTGGGCTCCGCCCTTCCTACAAAGCACAGAAGAGCAAGGGCGGGGCTCAGCCTAGGGTCGAGATGCGGACGCCAGCATCCTACATGGGAGGGCCTGGGCCCCAGTCCCGGCTCTGGCTCCTGACCCCAGCTTCCTGCTGCTGTAGATCCCGGGAGACAGCGGGTGATGATGGCTCAGAGACTCAGGTCCCTGCCATCCCTGTGGGAGACCCGGACTGAGTTTCCGGCTCCAGGCATCCCAGCATTTGGAGTGAACCAGCGATGGGAGCCCTGTGTCTCGTCTGTCTGTCCACCTCTCTCTTTCTCTGCCTCAAAAATGAATTTTTTAAAAAAGAGAGCCAAAGTAGGGTCCCCCGGGGGCAGACAGGGTTCCCTGGCCCTCAGCTTCCCCTCTTCCAGCCCCACTCCCTGGCTCAGTAGGAAGAGGGGTCTCTGAGGGTGGGCTCTACCCCGCCCAAGCCAGTGGCCTGCTGAGTTTTTCTGTCTTCCAGGGAACAAACTCTCCGTGAGCCCTCCTCTGTCCCAGGCTGGGGACCCGGCTGTGGACGGGGCAGCTTCAGCCCCAGGCCTCACACTAAGCAGTGCTGTGCCGGAAGAGCACCGGGCCTGGGCAGGAGAGCCCTGATTTTTCGGTGGGGACCGGGGCGGGCGCAGGCTGGGAGGGGGACGAGTGTCTGGGTCTGGAGGAGAGAGGGAAGGAACGGGTGGGAGGGTGGGAGGTCGGGGAGATTCTACCCCCGCCCCCACCCCCCAGGAGCCGAGCCCAGGCCAGGCCTGTCAGAGGGCAGGAGCCAGAGAAACTCACGACCCAGCTTTCTAATGGAAATAGATGCGCACGCGCCAGGTGACCTACATCCATGATTCACTGGTCATCCTCCTCGTCGCAGACCAGGCGCTGTGGGCGGGGGCAGGGCGGCGGGGCTGCGGGGCCCTCCTCTGCCAGGCACTGCCCAGGGCCTGCTGCAGCCCCGTCTGTGGGCGTCTTCCCACCACGCCCTGCTCACCCACTTGACGTCCCTGATAGCTCCCACTGCTGGGGGACAATTTATGGGCCCCAGTGTGCAGTGTCTGCCTCGGTTTCTGGCCTCACTGGACCCGACCCCGGCTGCCGCCATGGCCAGGCCAGCCCAGGGCCCTGGAGCTGGACCTGGGCTGCTGACCTGGAACAGAAGGGGCTGTCGGGGCAGGGCCAAGAGCGGGGAGCTCCCATTGGCTGCCACAGGCCAGCGGGGGCCTCCACGGGGAGGAAGACAACCCCACCTGGGCCCTCCCGACCTCCGGGCCTTCACCTCCTCCTACTCACACTGACCCCTTCCAGGCCCGAGGCCCCTCCCTCAAGCTACCCTCGGGGACCTCCCCACCACAGCTTAGGTCTCTCTCTTGCCTCGCTTCATACCCGGGGGGACCCTGGGAGCCCTGTTGGCCAACAGTGGCCAAGGGCCCCGCCTCACAAGCAAGATGGTCCCTGGGAATAGGCCAGGGAGGGACCAAAGAGCCATCAGCCAGCACCTCCCGGGACCTGGCCCCTTACCTTACAGTACACCTGCACCCCACACATGCCCACTCTGTCCTGTGTGTGCGACACAGGGTCACTCTGAGACCCTGATCTCCCCATGTGCAGGTGACAAACAGACCAGAGAGGGTCAGTGACTTGCCCACAGCCACATGGCAGTGAGTTGTAGGGGTGAGGCTCCCAAGCCAAATGTGCCAGCCTGGTTGGCGTGGTTCTTCCCAGGGCCCACGTGGGAGGACCCACAGCCTGGGGCCCGAGTCCCACGAAGCAAACAGTGTGGGTGATCTCCGTCGGTCTCCCCATGCTCAGCCCCAGAGAAGCAGGCCCTAAAAGCAATGCCTTGTCTCCCAGGAGAGAGCCCGCTGGGTGCTAGGTGCCAGGTGCTGGGTGCCGGGTGCTGGGTGCTGGGACGACCTGGCTGAATCCTCACTGCTGGCAGAGGGGCGCCCACCACTGCCCCTGGAAGGTGGGGAGGCCACTGCGGCTCCACGAGGCCAGGCCACACACCAGGAAGCGTGGACTCAAATCCCAGCCTAGCTCCAGACCCCCAGAACACGACTCCTCCCCCTCTGCCAGCCCCTTCAGAGCCTCCGGACTGCCCAGGGCCAGGAGCAAGGAGCTCCAAACTAGGCCAGCAGCTGCCTCCTGGGCACCCAGACTCCAGCCACCACCCACCTCCACCCGGGCAAGTTGGGCAAGGGCCCAGGCCATCAATGATGCCTGCGACCCCTTGTGGGGCTCAAATCACCCACAGAGCTGAACCCCACCTCCCGCGGCTGACCCAGCACCTCAGGGCGAGATGGGTGACAACAAGGACGGGGTCAGGTGGCGGAGTGATGGCATCGCAGAGCGGGAGGGGCTGGGCCAGAGCCTGGACAGTGCCTTCCAACCACCTCGCCCGAGGACCCCGGTCCTTCGAAGGCTGGTGCTCTAAAACGCCGTGACTCTGGGGGTCTCCCATCCGCAGCTACCTCCGAGCTCCTACCACAACACAGGTGACACCATGGGCAGGTGTCACAGTCATGCCCCGCCCGCCCCAGCAGTGGAGAGCCAAGCTACTTCTCAGATGCAGCTTGCCCCGGGCCCCAGTGATGAGGGCAGGGCTGGGCACTGACACGGGGGCAGTGTCCTACAGCCCCTGGGAACTGGCCTCCCATCTGAGGAGCCCCATGCTACACCCTGTAGGTGGGGGTGAGGGTCTGCAATGGATTCCTCTGACCTAGAAATCTCAGGGCCTGGGGGCTTATGCAGCCCTAGCCCTGGGGCTCTCCCCAGCCAGTTCTCAGATCATGGCAAGGAAGCACTCACCCTGACCCCGGCCCCCAGGACAGTACAGGTGCAGACAGGAGCTCCACCCAGCATTCAGAGATGTGTGGGAGCAGCAGGCCTTGGCAGCTGGGCCAGGAGACCGAGGTGGGGTCTGAGAGGGGTTAGGAACCCCGGAAACCACAGCCGGCCCTGTGCCTGTGGACAGGGTGTGATGGGCCCATTTCACAGATGCAATAACCCAGGAAGAGGCCCAGCTCTGCATCCCTGGGACCCAGGCAGCTGTTCCGAGCCCCCAAGGCCACCTGCCCTCTCTTGTCCTTGAGTCTCCCTCTGATCACTGCCCTCGCCCCAAGTCTGGGAGAATCCCAGCCACCACTCCCCAGCTCAAAGGCCACAGGAGAGACGGGACCCCCACCTGCGCTGCACATCCCACCGTGAGGCCTGCGGCCCATGCCACCCAAGCAGGCCTCCCGTGCAAACAGGGACCCTGGGCCCCTCCTGGGCCTGGGCCAGTCGGTGCTGGGAGCCCCCAAGGCCTGGCCCTGAGAGTGACCTGGGGGTCAGCGCCAGGCGGAGAGTTCAAGCGAGACTGGAGTGTGGGGTCAGACAGCCCAAGCCCCACCCCCTGCCCTGCCCCCTAACAAGCAGGCCTTTCATTCCCTATAGCCTCTGCTTCCTTTTCTACAAATGCAGGTCACACGCACATGGGCCCCCAGAACCTTCCACTGAGCAGGAGCAGCAGAAAGACCCCCGGCTGGGAATTCTGATGGGCCGGAGCAGCCGGCCTGCGCCCCACCCTGGGGCCCGGCCACCCGCACACCTCGGCTGCCTCTGTGCAAGCCCAGACGCCAGGCGCAGCGGGGGCAGGGGTGTCTGTATTTAAAATAAAGCGGAATTTGCCTCTCATTAACATGCAGTTTGTCACCTCTCTCAAACACCTTCAAGGCCCATTCACACTTTTTTTTTTTCCTGCTCCAAATGAGGCAGAGTGGGCAGGTTTGAAAATCCCTGTGGACAGTGAGAAAAGCCCTCTCCCCACTTCCAACAGTGCCTGGCAGCCAAAACGCAGAGCAATCATCTGTCTGGGCGCAGGCTCCTGGGCACGCCACGCTCGGCTCATTACGGCGCTAATTAGAAGGAACCTGCGCCGGCCACGGGGACTGGGGGGACCCAGGGGAGTGGGCTTCAGTCTCTCCCTGCCCCCAATCCACCCAGCCTCCTCCTGGGCAGGAGCTGAGGAGGGCAGGGTCAGGAAGAATGGGGTGGGGTAGGCACACAGGCAGAGAGGCCAGGGAAGGGGTCCCAGATCCCCGCAGGAGCCCCGTCCCTCAACCTCAGTCTCCACATCTGAGCAATGGGAGGCGGAGCCCTTGACTGCTGCAGACTCTTGCGAGCCTGGGACTGTGTTCCTGGAGGCTTCGGCACACACAACAGAAAAGCTGGCGGAGGAAAGGGGGCACTTTAAAAAAAATGTTTATTTACTTGGAAGACAGAGAGACAGAGAGGCAGCCAGACAGGATCTTCCATCCACTGGTTCACTCCCCAAAGGCCCACAACAGGCAGGGCTGGGCCAGGCCAAAGCCAGGAGCCTAGAACTCCATCTGGGTCTCCCACATGGGGGGCAGGGGCCCAACTACTTGAGCCATCACCCACTGCCTCCCAGGGCGTGCATTACCAAGAAGCTGGAATTAGGAGTGGTGCTGGGACTCGAACCCAGGGACTCCTGTACGGGATGTGGGCATCCCAAGTGCAGCTTATCCACCGTGCCGGATGCCCGCCCTGCTCTGAGCACTTCCAAGTCTGACTTCATCACCGGGACCAACACTTAGGAACACCTGCTGCCCGCCGGGCTTGCCTGAACTCACTCCCTTGAGCGGCACGGCAGCCTCTCGCCATGGCCACAGCCCTCCCTCTGCAGGTGAGACACTGGCTACAGAAGCCAAGGGACAGCTCACGGCGGGAGGCCCAGACCCACAAGGGCCAAGAGCACGTCCTCCTTCGCCATACCACCCTGGGAGCACCCGTCAGCCCGGCCACAGACCCAGCTCTGCACGGGGCCTGGCACACCAGCCACCCCTCGCTCATCATCCGACTCACAGCACCGGGCCCACGGGGTCTCCCCTGAGCCCTGGATGGCAGCAGGCTCCCCACGGCCACCCAGACGCCCAGTTCCAGGCCTGTGCCCCTCCACCAGCTTCCCTGCCACATCCTCATTAGCACAGCCGGCTGTCTCCGGGCCCCAGGCCCATCCATCCCCGCCGACATCCTCCCAGCCGCCTCCCCGGGCCCATACCGCAGAACACACATCTGTCAGCCTGTGGCCGCCGCTGCCCCTGCGGTTTCCAGGGAGACAGCCACCGTTTATGACATTATCAAAAAGTCCGGCCCCTCCTCCCCCTGCCGGCCGCAGCCCCCGTCTCTCTTTATGGGGTGGAGATGTGTGCTACAAACAGCGCCCCGAGTCTTGCTTCCCGCAGGACCCGGAAGCATCGCCGCCCCGAGGTCACCGCAGCCACAGCTGTTTGGGCTCTCGATGGCCTCGCTCTGACTGTCCCCACTGGCCCTCGCTGCCACACCCAGGGCCACCAGCAAGCCCTGGGCCCAGTGTCCACCCCTGCAAATGTCCTTCCTGCCCTGCCAGTGTTAAGACAGAATCTGGGGCCAGCGCCGCGGCTCACTTGGCTAATCCTCCACCTTGCAGCGCCAGCACCCCAGGTTCTAGTCCTGGTTGCTCCTCTTCCAGTCCAGCTCTTTGCTGTGGCCCAGGAGGGCAGTGGAGGATGGCCTAAGTGCTTGGACCCTGCACCCACAAGGGAGACCAGGAGGAAGCACCTGGCTCCTGGCTTTGGATCGGTGCAGTGCCCCATAGTGGCCATTGGGGGAGTGAACCAACGGAAGGAAGACTTTTCTCTCTGTCTCTCTCTCATTGTCTATAACTCTCTCTCTCTGTCTCTCTCTCACACTAATGCTGCCTAGCCAAAAAAAAAAAAAAAAAAAAAAAAAAAAAATCTGCTCACAGCAGAGGCGCTGTATGTGGGACCAAGCCCCTGCCCTGAGGGCCCCAACATGGCTGGGAGCTGATCTATGGGGGAGATAAACAGAGCCTGCCCTCCTGGGAGCCCTGGGAGCTGGGTGTGAACTCAGATCCGGGGAGGACAAGGCTGCTTCCAGCACAGCCTGGTCCCCCGCGTGAGGTCCCAAGCATGCACACATTTCCACGATCTGCAGCCTCAAGTGAAGCCTCCCCTCGCCGCTGGCCTCAGCCCAGTCCCACCCTTCCTGCCAACCCTGGGTGTCCTCTCAGGGCCCTCAGCACCCCCACCTAGGAGCCTGGCCCTGGATGGAGGCAGCTTCACTCTTCCGGAAAACCAGGCTCCCAACTGACCCCTCTGCCTCCTTCCTCGGTCACTCGGCCCCGCCAGAGCCAGCCAGGGGCCCTCACACACACGGGTGGGGGCCTGGGCTGGACTCTGGTGACAGAAACCATGAGGACGTGCAGAGAGCAGGCTACAAATAAATCACTTTTAAGACACGCTTTGTAAAGTGCAGCAGAATCACTTCACTTTAGGAGACTCAGGTGAGCCCTAGACGACGGGCATAGCAGTGGGGCGGGGGCTTCGCAGGGAGGCCTGGGGTGGGGCTCACACATCTGCTCAGCCGGCACCGTGGACACCCCCAGGCAGGTGGGGAAGGCAGGTGCGCTCAGCCCCACGTTGCCAGGCGCGCTCAGCCCCACGTTGCCAGGCAAAAGCCAGAGCCCAGAGTGGGTGGAGACCGGCCCAGGGTCACACAGCACCTCCGCGGTGGGTGCTGTGGGAGCTGCTGCCCTTCCAGCTCCCAGCCCCCCTCCCCCGGGCGCTTCATTCACACTCAGCACACTCCAGCCCCTCCCCCTCCACGCCTCCCGCCTGAGCGGCAGCCCCCCCAGGTCCCGCCCAGCCCATCGTGTTGTGACAATCTGGCTGCTCTGAGGCCTGGCGCTGGGAAGAAGGAGGGGAGCAGCCTGGGGGCTGGGGACAGGAGCCAGAAAGAGAAAGGACCTGCAACCCCTCCCCAGGACCACAGCCGTTCCTGGAGGGGAACCAGGTTGAGCCGGAGCGATTTGCTCCAGGGGAGAATTCCGTTCCCGTGCTGCATAACCAGAGCAGAAGGAGCGTTTGGTGGGCTGAACACGTGTTCATTTACTTCTCTGTTTGTTAGTGGGCCCGACACACGTGCGTGCTCAAGCATAGGAGGCACCCGCGTGTGCGCACACACAGGCACACACGTGAGCACACACAGGCACACACGTGAGCACACACAGGCACACACGTGAGCACACACAGGTACACACAGGCACACGTGAGCACACACAGGCACACACATGAGCACACACAGGCACACACGTGAGCACACAGGCACACACGTGAGCACACACAGGCACACACGTGAGCACACAGGCACACACGTGAGCACACGCGTGAGCACACACAGGCACACACGTGAGCACACACGTGAGCACACAGGCACACACGTGAGCACACACAGGCACACACGAGCACACAGGCACACACGTGAGCACACACAGGCACACACGTGAGCACACATAGGCACACACGTGAGCACACAGGCACACACGTGAGCACACACAGGCACACACATGAGCACACACAGGCACACACGTGAGCACACAGACACACACGTGAGCACACACGTGAGCACACACAGGCACACACGTGAGCACATAAGCACATACATGTGTGGACACACATGGGCACGAGGGCACGCATGTCTACATGAGCCCGAGCACACACGTGCACAGACATGAACACACACAGGCACACACATGAGCACACAGGCACACATATGTGTGGACACACATGGGCACGAGGGCACACATGTCTACATGAACCCGAGCACACACGTGCACAGACATGAGTACATGCAAGCACACACAAGCAGACACACGTGCACGCAGACACCCATGAAAAGGCACATGCATGAACATCACCAGGAGGCAGTGCCTGGTCCTCGCACTTTCCCATGATGCACCACTCAGCTTCTTGCTCATGACCCCTCAGCTTCCCCAGTGTGTTAGGGTGAAGCCTAACTCTGGGAAGTGGGACCGGTTGGGGGTCGTGGGAGCAGACACGCAGCGGGCCCCTGACTCTCACAAAGGACGGGCATGCGGCCTGGCCAGCTCCACCGCGGCCTCAGCCCAGTGACTGCGCACCAGACTCGAGCGGGCCTGCCTGGAGCACCCTCTCAGGAACGTCCCCCCAACCGGCATCACTCTGGACCTCAGCCGCCCTGCCGTGGCCGCCGCCCAACAGCCACTCCATGCCTTTCTCCAAGGCCAGGCCCTGGCCGGACCCCACCCCTCCCTCGCTGGGGACCTGTGCCTGCCTCCCGCGGCCGCCCTGCACCCCCTGCCACCGCCTCCACCGCGCTCTCTGTCCACAGGGGCCAGGATGGAGTCAACACACACCAGAGCCTGCCACACCCCTGCCTGCACCTGGGGGGCACCCCCGACCCAAGCTGAGTGGCTCCCTGGCAGGGCAGCCACAGCCCCTTCCCCACGCCAGCCACGACCCCTTCCCCACACCAGCCAGGCCCCTTCCCCACACCAGCCAGGCCCCTTCCCACCCAGCCAGGCCCCTTCCCCACGCCAGCCAGGCCCCTTCCCCACACCAGCCAGGCCCCTTCCCCACCCAGCCAGGCCCCTTCCCCACACCAGCCATGGCTCCTTCCCCACCCAGCCATGGCCCCTTCCACATGCCAGCCAGGTCCCTTCCCATGCCAGTCACACCATGGCTCCTACTGGCTCCCCATCACACCCAGCCCTGGTCTCCTTCCCACCCCAGGCCTCTGCCATGACATCTGTCCCCCTCAGCTCTGATGTCCCCTCCTTAGAAAGGCCTGCTGGACAATCACAGCCGCTCCCTCCCTCAGGGCCCTTCCTGTCCCTCCCAAGCATGTCACAGGCTGATGTGATCCTGCTGCCAGTCAAGGGCAGGACAGTGGGGAACGCTCCAGGCACTGCCCACCCTGGACAGCACCCGGCACTCAGCAGGTGCACCATCAACACCTGTGAGTGAGTGAATGAATGAATGAATGATGAAAGGACACGGCAGCGCCAAGCCAGAGGGGAGTGGTCAGGGCTCCCTGTCCCCAGAGGCACCTGCCCCAGCCCCTGAGGGGCTCCTCCTGCTCAGGAAAGGGAGGAGCTGAGGACGAGGCTCCCGGAGCAGCGTCCATCATCAGGGCTTCTGCACGCTCAGGGAGTGGCTACAGGGAAGCCGAGAGAGACCTGGGTCTGAGTCCTGGCCCAGGACCCCACAACATGACCCCTGTGAGCCACCTCTTGGTGATGAAGGCATGGAGGTGACCAGAGAGAGCCACAGCTGACTCCTGCAGTGGCACAGCCCACGCAGTGACAGCCCCACCCTGCCCGTGCAGAAGCTCTGGCCGGCTGGCACAGCCGCTGTGGCCAGCCCCTACATGACAGCCCAGCTTGCGCCCTCAGTCTCCCTTTCCACGCTCTGCCCAAACCCGCCTTCCAGGCACTGCCAAGCACCCACCTTCACATAGTGGAAATCACACGTTCTATAATGCTGCACACAGAACCAGCGCCAGCCAGACATATCCAGCATGGCTGCAGGCTGTGTCCCTGCAGTGCCATTATAACACAATTTCCTTATTTTTAAAGATTTATTTGAAAGGCAGAGTTACAAAGAGGCAGAAGTAGAGAGAGAGAGAGAGAGAGAGAGAGAGAGAGAGAGGTCTTCCCTCCGCTGGTTCACTCCCCAGATGGCCACAATGGCCAGAGCTGCACTGATCTGAAACCAGGAGCCAGGAACTTCTTCCAGGTCTCCCACGCAGGTACAGGGGTCCAAGGACTTGGGCCATCTTCTGCTGCTTTCCCAGGCCATAGCAGGGAGCTGGATCAGAAGTGGGGCACCCAGGACTCGAGCCAGTGCCCATATATGGGATGCTGGCACAGCAGGCGGTGACTTTACCCACTATGCCACAACGCTGGCCCCTATAATACAATATCCACAGCTGACACTCCACTCCCATCATGCACCTGACGCCATGACATTTCTGATATCTCTGAAAAATGGGCAGTACTCAAGCCCCACCCCACCCCAACCCCGCCCTCTTTGAACATTCAGTTAAGCACCACCCTCTAAGCCTCTGGATAGTATAAAATGACAACCTGAACCTTCCTTGTTGCGGGCTTTTTTGTTCAGTCTCTCTAGCAAACCTTGCTGGGAGGGGCCGGCGCTGGGGTACAGTAGGCTAAGCCTCCACCTGCAGTGTCGGTGTACCATATGGGCACCGGTTCACGTCCCAGCTGCTCCTCTTCCGATCCAGCTCTCTGCTATGGCCTGGGAAAGCAGTGGAAGATGGCCCAAGTCCTTGGGCCCCTGTACTTGTGTGGGAGACCCAGAAAGAAGCTCCTGGCTCCTGGTTTCAGATCGGCCGGGTTCCAGCCATTGCGGCCATTTGGGGAGTGAACCAGTGGATGGAAAACCTTTCTCTCCGTCTCTCCCTCTCGCTGTCTGTAACTATCTCTTTCTTTCCCCCCACCCTCACTCATTTCTTGAGTGTGTGGCCCTCGGGGAGCTGGCCCACAGCACCAGAGGAGGACTGACACACAGCAGGTGGGAGGGAGCAGGACTCCGAGGCCCTGGGGCCTCCAAGGACGGATGCAGGGCCACCCAAGCCCCCGAGACCAGCTGGTGGGGTTGGGAGGCTGTCCCTGCAGGTGCAGAGGCCTGGAGGCAGGGCCACCCCAGCAGGGCCCTGGCCAGGGCCCGGCTGATGAGGGATGACGGTGCCAGGAGACAAGGTGCCTTCCCCTCGCCGCCGATGCACATTAAGAATTATTCCCCTCGCGAGCAAACAATCTGTTACAATATCCAGCGCCACTTTTCCCGGCTGGGCGCCCTCCCCATACATCCTGGATTAATCCCGGAAGTCACTCCATTCATTTAGGACACGCCTGAGTGTGCCTCCTCTTTTATTAGGGAAATCTGTCACAGTTCTGAGGAGCGCAGAGGTTCTCATGGGAGAGGAGGCCAAGACCTCAGCGGCTGGGGAGGCCACCTGGGGCCCCAGGGCCTGGCAGGGGCTCGGGAGGGGGGGCAGCAGACCCCAGGGAACCAGGGAATGCCTCCCTGAGACACAAGACCCATGATGACCATGAGCCTGCCCCGGGGGCCTGGGGCCATCCCTCCAAAACCCCCAGCCCTGGGTGGTAGGGGCGGCAGGCATGACCCATATTGTCATTCGGGGTTCAGACGTGAGGCGGCCCTCCCAGCCCAGCCCCCACCTCCTGGGACTGCCGTGTGTATCAAACAAGCCAAGTTCAGTCCCACCCAGGGCCCTGCACCAGTGGGTGCTCCAAGGGGCAAATCGCCACAGACCCCTCCCATATCTCCCTCCAGCAGCCAGACCCTGCCCCTTCATTCTGGCCAAAGGCTGCCCAACAGGCAGGTGTAGTCTGTCCGGACAGTCCCGCCAGCCTCCTCCCAGGCCCTGCACCAGGTCTTCACACCCACCCCAGGGCCCTGGGGTCTGGGAGTCCCGTCCGCCCACCCCACAGGGCCCTAGGCTGTGTGTTCCCCGTCCCCCCTCCCCCCCCAATCCCCGTTCCCAAACGGTTCCAGCACCAGGACCTCTCTGGACTCCCCTCCCACCCCTCCACCTCCCCACAATAAATGATGCCCATCTCCCACCATGCCCCCACCCTGGCCCAGCTCTCTCTGCCCCTCCCCCTGTCCCCAGGACCCCCCAGTCCTCCCTAACCCCAGGACCAGACCCCTCCAGGAAGCCCTCCTGCCTTCTCCAGCCCCCACCTCCTTCCGTCTCCCTGGTCCTTCTCTGCTGTGGTTGCTACCCCAAGGCAGGGACCCTGGTACTCAGGGAGGTGGGGCCGCTGCATGATTGACAGGGAGGGGGGGAGAGGGCTCCCATGATGCACTGCATGACCTGGGTGAGAGAGGCGTCATTGTGCCCATGTGCATTTGGGGAAACCGAGGTAGGGGAAGTGAATCACTTGCCCAGCAGCCATGCTAGGAGGAGACCCAGCCCCACCAAAAACCCGTCCACAAACCCACGTCCTGTGTACAAAGCCCACAAGCATGTCCACACCTGCTGCCCCTTCTGACCTGTGCCACCCCTTTGGAACGGTCCCTGTCCCATGGAGGATGAAGCCGGGGTCCAGAGAGGCCAGCTCATTTGCTCAAGGCCACACAGGAAGTGGATTCTGAGCGGCCAGCCTGGTCGACGCAGCTGACCTCCACTCTTGGGGTCTGCCCTGATGGACAGCCCCTGTCTGTCCCCAGCCAGTTCACCACGGGTCCCTCCCAATTGCCACCCCAACTCACAGACCCCAGGGAGCGCCTGGCTGGCTGGCTAAGCTCTGAGAGGGAGGGCGGGCGCTCGCCGGTCTGCGTGTTTACAGAAGCTCCAGAAAGTAGGACATGCGGGAGAGGCGGGGACAGCAGGTGAGGGCTGCAGGGGAGGGGAGGAGCCACCCTGGCACCATTTCCTCCAATGACCTTGGCAACTGACCCGGGGGCGCCCAGGTCGGGCCAGCTTGTCCTTGTCACACAGAGGCTAGGAGCCAAGGCCACCCTGCTCCTGGGACAGCTGGCAGCACTAGGCTCCAAGCAGGGTGCACCCTGGGGTTCCCCCAGACACCACTGGGCAGCGTCAGGTGGGAGACCAGGCTGCAAAGCAGCAGACACGCCCATCCACCAAGGAGCACAAAACCACACCCGTGTGCAGGGGTCTCAGAAGCCGAGGAGCCCCCAGAACCAGACACGCCCACCACACAGCGTCTTCAGTACTCCCCGGCCGCCTCCCAACTCCACCCAGCCTGTGTGCCCCTTGCCCCAGCTCAGCCAGGGTAGCAGGAAGTGGCCAGACTCAGGCCCCCATGCATGCACAAAGCCAGCTGCAGGGAGAGGCCAGGGAGCCACTGGCCGGCTCCTAAGGAGGGTTGGTTGTGGCGACCACGGGGGTCCAGGCCGAGAGCACCGGCGTCTGACACAGGGCACAGGTGGGGCTGTCCCCTCCTCTCCACCCCAATGGCCGGGCACCCCCCAGGTATGTGCTCCATGTCCAGGCCGGGGCGCCCCCTCTCATGCCCCACCCACCCCTTCTATCTGCAGCTCAGGCCCACGCCACCCCACCAGCCCTTTCATTATTCAGAAGAGACTCTGGATTGAAAAGGCTGAGGCAACTCACAAAGAAGGAGCCTCTAATTGGGGCGTTGTTAACTTCTCCAAGGGGACTGCATCTCGCTCCCCTGGCATCGCCAAGATGCAAGCCTCGAAACAACACCAGGCACCAGGCACCACCCACGCCCTGGCCCCAAAAGCACCCCCAGGCTCCACCCTCCTGCTTCTCCCTGTGGGGGTGCCTGGCCCAGACCCCTCCCCGCCACCTGCCACCCACAGCATCCCCAACCCACAGCAGAGGGTGGCTGAGGGGCAGAAAGGACAGCCGGGCCCTGCCCTGCAAGGCAGGATGCCCTACCACCCCCTAAACAGCCCCACGACCTGCTCCCCAGCCCTCCAGCCTGCGCGCCTGTGACTGGTGGCTCAGAATCCTGTTTCCTGAGCATGGGCTGTGTGCCAGACACTGCCCTCGCCCTGCCTGTGCCCCAAGCGAGTACACAGGCAGGTGCACTGTCACGCTTGGTTTACTGATGGAGAGATGGAGAACCACGGAGCTCAGGCATGATCTAAACCCACACGGTCAGCACACGGCAGACCTGGGGCTAAAGCATGCACAGTCGGTAAAGCCGGCACACCTGTAACTGCCGCCTGCACCTGCAGGCTCACCTCCAACCTGGGCACTCCTTAGGGGCCAGGCCATGACCTCGCACCTCTGCTCCTTGGGGCTGGCACAGGGCCCAGCATAAAGCCACACCCAACACATGTTTGCAGTGTGAATGAAAACGAGGCAACTTCCTGTTCACTCTCGAACCACAGACTCGTGACAAAGACAGAAGATGGCCTGGTCCCCGATTCACATCACGCAGAGACCCAGAGGTGACAGAGCCCGGGGAGATCCTCGGGCTCTCCTCGATGGGCGTTTCCCTTTCACCCAGAGCATACAGGGACTGGATCAGCAGCAGGCCTGAGTGTACAGGGACTGGATCAGCAGTAACACCTGAGCATACAGGGACTGGATCAGCAGCAGTCCTGAGTGTACAGGGACTGGGTCAGCAGCAGCCCTGAGCGTATAGGACTGGGTCAGCAGCCAGCACCCCAAGCATACAGGGACTGGGTCAGCAGCAGCACCACCAACTGTGCTCCTGGGCCTGGCTCACATCCCAGCTTAAACACAGTGCTGGGCCAGGTCCCAGCCCTGCTGCGGGAACCTCCTCTCTGTGTCCCTGACAGCATGGGCTGGCTCCTGTCTGCACCTACACACCTCAAGGCATGGGATGCTCACCACTGACTGGCAAGGCCACCTGGCTCCTCCACCTGGGGACAGCTCATGGCTGTGGCAATTGCAGCTGTGGTCGCCTCCAGTCAGGGGTTGAACTGTGCCCCCCCCCCAAGAGTCCTACGTGGAAGTTCTAACCCCCAGTGCCTCGGAGTGGACAGTGGGTCACTGCAGGTACAATCAGCTTATCAGGATGGGGTCACACGGGGGCAGGTGGGTCCTGCGTCCAGCCACTGGTGTCCTTGTGAGAAGGGGAGACTGGGAGACAGTCTCAGCTGCTGAGCGTTACACAGATACCTGGTGCAGGGACACGGGGGAGGACAGCACTGCCAGCCAAGGAGAGGGGCCTGTGCCCGACCCCTGCATCACAGCCCCAGACAGAGCCAGCCGGGCCGGCACCCTGACCCCAGACCCAGCCTCCAGAACGCAGAGACCACAGCTTTCTGCTCAAGGCCCCCAGTCTCCGGCGCTCTGTCCCAGCAGCCGAGCAAACGAACACGGCCACAGACCCGGCTCTCAGTGCAGCCCTGGCCCTCCACCAGCTGTAGGCGCGGGACGAGCCCCTCTGGGTTTGCTCACAAGATGCCCAGAACGCTGCTGGGCACCCAGGACGTGTCCAATCAGTGCTCATTGAAAGAGTGGCTGTGCCTGCCACGAGCTGAGACGGAGCGGGCCGTGCTCTGGAAGCCTTGGACACACGGAGGGGACAGAAGGCGCGTCCTCGGAGGCCTGCACCGCCCGTAGGTCTCCTCTCTAATGCGCCCTGGACAGAAGGGGCAACAGCACGCAGTGAGGAGGCCTTGGACAGGCGGAGGAGGGGCAGCTGAGTCCCTGACACCCCCTGAGCCCTGCACTCACTGGGGTGTCGGCAAGTGGGGCTGGGAAAGGAAGGCTCCCAGGCGCCAGGCGAGACCCCACCCCACAGGCAGCCTGGTCCACGGAGCAGCTTTTGGGAAGCAGATCAGCTCGGAGCGCAAGCCCTGCAGAGCTGGGGCTGCCCTGGAGAGGGTGAGAATCCCGTGGCCACAGGTGTGCAAGGCAAGGTCGGGGGCCTCGCTCTCAGGGTCCCCGCGTGCCCTGGCGGGGGTCTCGCTTGGTCCAATCCTCAGGAGGTGGCTGAGGGCTTGTCCCTCTCCCAGACTGAGTCTGCCCAGTGCCATGGATCAGGGGGTCTGAGTGGACCCCTGTCTCTAACCACAACCAGAGTGTCCTGATGCATGGCCAGGCTTGGGCCCCGCCCGCCCCAAGTGCCATGGCTTGAATGGAACTGCACTTGGGCTGAGTTTTGGCTTTGGGGCCTGGGGGTGCAGGGCCGCATGTGGCCGGGGCACCACCCTAGGGACAAGCGGATGAGGGCGGAGGTGGAGGACGAGCCGAGGAGGACGACCCCAGGTGAGCTGGGGTAACTCGACCATGAGCCACAGGTCTTGGGGGCAGGGAGAGAGAAGCGGGGAGGCAGGGAATTTGTTCTGGAGATGGTGGGACTTGGACGGTGTGAGAAAAGCATCATGGGACTGGTGACAAGGCAGGACACTGAGCCTGGAGGGCAGAGCTTGAACCAGACCACAAAAGGCCCAAATCGTGGGACAAGGGGCCCGAACTGAAGCCCTGAGCAACAAGGAGCCCCTGGACGCCGTGGAGAAGGAGCAGGCCCCGAAGGAAGCCCACGGTAGTGGCCATGGCCAGGGCTCAGAGGGCGGGGCCCGGCCTCAGCAGCACAGGGGTCAGGGCCAGCCACCGAGCCGTGAGGGAGGGCATCCCGGGGCCGGTGAACCCCGACGGCTCCTCGGCAAGGCAGGGCGGCCCGTCCACCCTCCACAAGCAGGCCCTCACCCTGCGCCGCGTGGTCTGCTGGCGACTCCCACAGCCGCACCTGCAGCCCCTGTGCCCCCAGCGGCCGGCGCATGCGGCCCACGGTCCGCGTGCCTTCCCCATGCGGGCAAACTCGTCCAGGCAGGGCTCGGCTTTCCCTGCACACCCGCTCCCGGCCCCTGTGCCTCGGCTCAGCCTGGGTCTCCCCTGTCCACCTGCTCTTTCCCAGCCCAGGGCCCACCCTTCCAGCTGCCCTCGGCAGTCTCTCCCACGCTGCCCAGCTCTGCCACTGCTCCTTGGGACGGGGCAGGGGTCTCCTTGCTGACCCGCCCACTCCTGCCCTTGCCTGCCTGTCTTTCCTCCACCAGGAGAGGGGCCTGTGGGCCCGGAGTCACTGCTACCACAGGGCCTGCTCCCTCTTCTTGGGCCCTGGCTCAAAGGGCACCTCCTCTGAGGAGCCTTCCCTGACCACCCCTCCCCGGCTCCCCTCCCCAGCCCTCTCTCCACGGCACTGGTGACCCCCGAACTTTCTTTATGAATTTACTGATGTGGTTTTTCTGTCTAGCAAGGCTCTGTTGGGGGTGGGAGGGCTGGTCCAACCTGCTCACTGTGGATGCCAGGGTCAGAGGAACAAGAGGACGTAACAGTCAGAGGAATGACGAATGAGCCACCAACTGGGTGACGACTTTGCACAGCACCGAGCGTCTACCACAAGCGCCCAGCGGCAACTCAGGGAAAACCAGACCCACAGCCACCAGCAAGCCCACCCTGGTGCGAAAGCAACTCTGGGGCCAGCAGGGGCACACAAGGGAGGGGATGCTGGGGAGGAGGCACCCGGCCTGGGAACAAGGGGAGCCCATGGGAGCAGCGGCCGCTCAGAGCAGGTACAGCCTCCACCCTCCTGCAGGCGGGAGCCCAGGTGGACTCACCAGCGGCACAGCAAACCACGCTGGGCCTGCGAGTGACCAGGGCCCTGCAGCTGTGGTGTGGGGTCTCCCAGCCTTGCCTCCCCTCCCACAGCTGCTCAACACAGGAGCGGGGCGCCGGAGCGGGGTCGGGGGAGTAGGCAGGCAGAGGACGGCACAGAAAGACACCGGCTTCTCCGGACACAGTTCCAGCCCCCGACCCCAAAGCTTTGCTGCCCGTCTCAGCCCTCCACTCCTCGCTCTGTTCATCCAGGCCCTCAGGTGCTGACAAAATCCCTGGGAACCGTCACAATAGGTGGCGCAGAGCTGGTCCAACAGGCCAGGCACACGTGGCTGGGGCATCACGCTGCCACTAACAGCCCCACGGCGGCCACACGTGGGAGGCGGGGCCGCAAGCAATCTTGGCGCAGTATCAAGCGCAAGGGCAGCTGAGTCCAGCTGGGTCCCGTCTGTGTCACAATACAGTTTGTGCAAGACGGTGGGCACAACGCCCCAGCACCCCCTCTTCTCCAGGGCGAGCAGGCACCGCCTTCCATCACAGTCTTCAAAGGACCCCACAGGCTTCAAGACTCGGCCTGGCGTCCCCTCCCCTAGCTGACTCCCAGCCCCGCCCTGGGGTGGTGCCCCTCGGGCAGTCCAAGAGGCCATCTGCTCCGTCCCCACAGAGCCACAGTGCCTGGAACGCACGCACACCACCCCAGGGCCTGGGCCTCAGCCTGCCCTGATGGCCGCTGGACCCGCATGCGGACTCCGGCCTGCAGCCCGTTCACACCAGGCCTTGGGGACACTTCCGGCCCCCCGAAGGCTTCTTGGACCCTAACTGTCTCTGTCCCCGTGGGCCCACTCCCTCCCGGCCTGCAGTCAGCCGCACACGTGGTGGGACACAGGACCCCAGCCTGCAAGCAGAGGCGCCTGTCGCAACCGCGGGGCTGGCACTGGCGAACATGCGCCAGCCTCTGAGCACTGCAGGGGCCCTCACTGCAAGTGGGGAGGGAGGCAGAGGGCAGCCCCCGGAAGCTCCCCCCAGGGCCCACGCCACCCCCGCCCACCCCTTACCTCACGTCGGGTGGGCGCTTGGGGAGCGCAGCTGGGCCTGACTCAGTCGCCCTCTCTGCCGTGGGCACTGGCGGCTGTGGGAGGAAAGCGGAGCCGTTGTCAGCCAGAGCAGGGCGGCACAGGGGGTCTGGGGGCCACCAGGGGGTCCCACACACAAAAGGGGTCCAATCTCACCCGGCTGGACAATCCACACAGTCGCTTAACAAGGGGGTGACCTCAGTGCTGGGCGAACGTCCGGTGCACCCATGCAGGCAAAAACCACCGTAGAGCAAGCCACAGCATACATCACACACACCCCCACACCCGTGCACATGCCCACACGTGTACACGCATCAGCCATGCGCTCAGACACACGGGCCGCCAGCAGGGCAGGCAGGCTCTGGGAACACGCGCAGGGGTCTGGCCTGCCCTGGCCTACACTTCTCTACCCCAGCTCCGGGACATGGGAAACCCAAGTCTCTGAGCCTCTCCCTTTCATCTGTAAAATGGGCGCAGCACCCTCCCGCCAGGAGGACAGAGAGGGCACCATGGCTGCGGCCTCCCCACAGGGCCCCCGAGAGAGGGGGCGGACAGGCCGTGGGGGTGCCTGTCCCCGGCCTGGGCACCATCCTTCCAGTCCCCACGGACCTCAACCCCACCTCCCCCAGCCTCTCTGCAGAGCTGGCCCCGCCCTCTGTGAGTGGGGGACGCCAGCCCCAGTGGTGCAGAGCACGGTCGGTCCTTGGCTGGAAGTACAAGGAGGCGTCCCCCCCGCCCCTCCCCCGCTCCCACTTCCTCCCCCCACCCCTCCCCCGCTCCCACTTCCCCGGCCCTGGGCACAGCAGCCCCCCTGCACCTCCATTTCCCGAGAACCTCTCGGAAGTCCAAATTCACTTTATTTTTTGTTGCTTTTTTAAATTATCTATTTTATTTGAAAGGAAGAGAGAGATCGCCCATCTTCTGGTTCACTCTCCAAATGCCTGCAACAGCCAGGGCTGGGCCAGGCCGAAGCTGGAAGCCAGGACCTCCCTCCAGGTCTGCCCACATGGGTGGCAGGCACCCTAGTACTTGAGCTGTCGCCTGCTGCCTCCCAGGGCGCAGTCAGCAGGAAGCCAGAGTCGGGAGCGATCTGGGACTGGAACGCCGGCACTCTGACGTGGGTTCCCAAACAACAGCTTAACCAAATACAAGCCCCTGGATTTCCTCCTGAGCTGTCACCAAGAGGTTCAAGCAGCTCCGTGTCTCTCCAAGTGTGGGGCCCAGGGGATTCGGTGGCTTGCCAATAAACACTTCCACTCTCCTAGGTGTGTGTGCCTCTCTGGGAATCAGTACCTCACAGGCGCGACTTCATGAACACGTGGTTGGGGAGTCCTGCGCTAATCCACCTGCAAACGTGAGCCGGCCAAAGACAGGGACTGAGAGGGGACTGAGAGAGGACAGGCGCAGGCGGCGCCAGAGGTGGCTCCAAAAGTGAGAGTGAAAGAAAGCACGCCGGCGTCTGCCCCAGCTCCAGGTCCCAGCGGTCCCATGAGGGTGACTGGCCCAGTCAGCACCGGCCCAGGGGACAGAAGGATGGGCGGAGGGGGCCGGGAGACGGCTGCCATCATGTGGCCTCATCATGTGGCCTCGGGGTCCCTTCCAGAGGCAGCCCTTACCGAGTGCTAACGACGGAAACTCTGGCCACATGGGAGGTGTAGGTGGAGCGTCTCGCGGCCTGCACACTTCTCCAAGACAGAGGCAGAGAAATGGACACAGAGCAGGTCTCAGGCAGCCCCCGCTCTCCAGACAACACAACCACAAAGCGGTGGGAGCCAGACACGGAGGCCTGCCTGGCCCTACCGTGCAGCATCCCCAAACCCCACCCCTGTTGCCAGCCAGGCACGGGATGCCGATCCTAAAACAGGATGGGATGGGATGGAGCAGAGCCGGCTCAGCAAAGAGGGGCAGCCAGGGCCTGGCCAGCTCCTCAGGCCTGGGGCCCCCAAGCCAGGTCCAGCCAGCAGGAATGCCCTCAGCGACTGCCCGAGTGGGCTCCCGCTGGACTGGCACAGGCCGACCAGGCCCCGGCCAACATGACAGCCATCCCTGGCCCGCCTCCAGGCCACCTGGCTGGCGGCCCCGAGCCCAGTTCCACCTGAGCTGGCAGGGCCGGCCATCCCCGCCAAGCCCCAGCTGCCGCGCTCCAGACAATGAATGGGCCTCCTGCGCCCTTCCCCCCAAACCTTTGGGAGGCTCCCAGTCTCCTGGTGGCATCCTAAGGAGTTGCCATGGAAATGGGACCACAGGCAGAGCATGACAAGGATTTGGGGCAGGGGACGCAGCGGGAGAGGCAGAGCGTGCCAGTGCCGTCACGGACACGAGGCCCGCCCGTCGCCGAGTCCCTGGTAGGACCTGAGACCTCAGCCGTAGGCCGTGCGGAGGGGGGGGTGCCCACGGCTCCTGGCTCCTCGCCCCTCAGTGCAGCCCTGGGAGCTCGGCGAATGTGACGTCTGTGCACTCGGCAGAATTAACACCCGTGCCAGGGAATGTGCGACTCGCACAGGAACGGCGGCTCAGCGACACTGCCAGAGCGGGTTTAGGACGGGGGGGGGGGGGGGGGGGAGGGTGCTGGGAGCCAGGAGGTGTGCACTGAGCCAAGCACCACGCACGTGACACACAGGCGTGCACCTGCTCCAGGTCACACGCACATGACCACAGAGCTCGAGAGGCCCACGCCCATCGTACAGATGGGGAGACTACAGCCCAGCGAGGGTCAGGGTCACCCAGCAAGGCACCCAAAAAGCCAAGCCCAGAGCCCGGGCTCCTCTCCCCAAGACCTGAACCCTCTGGTCAACACCCCCCGGCTTTGCATGCATTCACTAATGCGACTTTGGCTGAGTGCCCACGACACGTGCATGGTGTGGAGACCAGAACAGGGCTCCTGTCCACCAGGAGCTTGCAAAGGGGAGTGCTGCCGAGGAGGGGCCAGGAGCAGGGCAGAAGGCAGGAGCCTGGGGAGCGACCTGGAGTTGAGGACGTGCACCCCCGAGCCAGGCTTCAGGGACCTCCCGGTTCCCCCTCACTTCCCAATTGCTCCTGGAGCCAGAGGACCCCTGCACCCACCCGGGGCCCTCACCTGCAGGAGGTCATGGGGGGCATCCTCCCCACCGGCATCTCCAGGCCCCACAAATGAGGGATCATGGGAAAAGTGCACTGCTACACAGGAGCTCAACAAAGGCTGAGCCCAGCCACCCTCCATGCCACGGGCTCAGCACTTTGCCCACCACCCATTAGGTCCGAGCTCCCTCTTTCTCTCCGGGCGCCTGCTGTGAGCCAGGCACCGGGCAGAGGACAAGGGTGCCCCTTTGGTAGCTGCCCCGATGGAACTCAAGTCCCTGTCTCTTGGGCAGCAGCATGCATTGTCATGCATACACATGTGTGCACATATATGTGCATGTGTGTTGTGGTGCACTTGTGTGCACATGGTGTGTTTGCGCATGTGTATGTGTGCGCATATGTTGTATGCACATGTGTGCATATGGTACACATATGTGTGCGCATGGTATATGTTGTGTGTATGGCACATGTGTGCATGTGTATGCGTATGTGTGTGTGAGTCTTGTGTGTGTTTAGAGGCAGGGGCAACTGGGCCGACAGCAAGAGGGGGGCCTCCCCGGGCCGGCCACACCCTCCCATGGGACGTGTTCACACAGGTGCAAACCAGGTCCCTGGGCAGCGGCCAGGTGGATCCCAGGGAGCTCAGTGCTAAGAGGCCGGAGGATGAAAGACCAGCAAGAACTGGCGGAGGGCCGTGGTGAAACAGAAAGGAGGGCAGTCTCGGAAGGCTTCCCGGTAGAGGAAGACCTAGGATAGACTCAGAGCCTGCTCTCTGCTACCACAGGAAGTCTGTTTCCCTGAGACATGGAGCTGGACCACCACCCACCCTGCCAGCCCATAGGACCTGGGGCTAGGCTGGCAGGGGGAGAGCAGGGGGGCACATGTCCCCTGACAGCTGCCACCCTGTCTCCAAGCCACCTCATGTCCCTATCGACCGTCTGCTGCCTGACGGGAAACCAGCTGGGGGCCCAGGAAGCAGCAGAGATGGGAATGGGGGGGCAAAGAATGTGGGAGACAGAGACAGGAAGAGAGACAGCAGCAGGGACCCCAGAGCCAGGCAGATGGAGGGAGACGCACGAGATGAAGACGGATGGACAGAGCCAGTCCCGCACCTGCCAAGAGCCGCAGGCGCCCAGCTGGGAAGGAGCCTGCAAGCCGGCTTTGCAAAGATTTCTCAGCCATAAAACTCTTATTTGAAATGAAACCTCAGACAGGGGGTGGTGGGGGGAGCCTTCCAACACCAGACGTTAAATCCAGCAGCCATAAAGTGAAAATTTGACAAATCCAACCACATAAACACGTAAAACACCCGTGCGGCAAGCAGCACCAGAAGCAACACCCGAACGCCAGCAAGACACTGAAAGGAAATATCAGTAATATGCAAAGAGCCCCTACAAATCAATAAGAAGAAGACAAAAGAGAAAAATCGGCAGTGAGTTAAGTAAATCCGCAGAACAAGAACTAAATTGGCCAATAAACGCGGCGAAGGATGTTCTATGTCACTCGCGATCGGAAAAAGGCAAATGAAAATGACATGATTCCATTTTTTGCCCATCAGATGGGGGGGAATTTAAATGATTGATAACAAGCAGTGCTGGCAAGGACGCGGGAAACGAGCGCTCGCGCCATCGGCGGGGGAGGGGGCTGGCTCAGCCTTTCAGGGGTGATTGGGCAATATTGATTAACATTTGAAACCACACACCCCGCTTCTAGAAGCCTCTCCCGCGGCAAAAATAGCACGCGCGCTCGCCTGTAAATCCCCGAGGCTGCTCCCGGCAGGGCTGCTGGGGAGGAGGAAAAAAGAAACCAGAAGTGGCCTAACCGTTGATCAATACGGGACCATTCGAAGAGAACACAGCAGCTGTCAGCTGTGGCGGCCGGCGCCAGCACGAGGCGCGGCGACGGAGAGCAGGAGCCCAGGCTGCAGGACGTGGCTGCACGAGGAGCCCGCCACAAACAGCAGGTGCTCGGCGCGGCTGGAGCCCGGCCCGCGGGGTGGGGGCCCACTCGCAAGCCTCCCTCGTCCACAAATGGACGGCTGGATTTTCCTTCATAATCAGAAAAACAGAATCAATAAGGAGTTAATTGGTTTTTTTTTCTTTGATCCTAGCCAGACCCCAACATAAAGTGCAGATCTGAGCAGGTGGCTCTGGGCGAGGTAGGGGGACCCCACTCCCCTCTCCCAGCCCCACCCCAGGCCCCTGCCAGGAACACCAGGGCACCAGGGCCAGTCTGAAACCTTCAGGAGAACACGCAGACCTGGGCCACTGGGGACAGGAGGTGGCGTCCAACCCAGCTGGCTGTGGTCACGGGCACAGCAGGGCGCTTGGCAGAAAACCCAAGGACAGTGGGCTCCAAGGCTCCTGTTCTGAGAGGAGGAGGCAGGGTGTGTGGCCCAAAGAGGCCGTGGGTGAGCACGGAGGCAGAGCGTGGGGCTCCCAGCAGAGAGAGCACCCGCGGCTCTGTGGAGGTGAGCCTGGAAGGGTGTGTGGGCTCCAACCAGCACAGACATGTGTCGTCCCTGGAGTCAGTGTGCGTGTGTGGTGTGTGTGTGTGTGTGTGTGTCAGGGATGGGGGATAGGTCCCCCACAGACCTGCGTGTGTGTGGTGTCCTGTGTCCCTGGGGGTCCCACCAGGAAGGGAGCTGTCCAACACAGACAGGGCAGGCTTGTAGGGGACAGGGTGAGGGCACAGCATGGGGGGGCCTGGGGGGACAGGGTGAGGGCACAGGCTGGGGGGGCCTGGGGGGACAGGGTGAGGGCACAGGATGGGGGTCCTGGGGGGACAGGGTGAGGGCACAGACTGGGGGGCTGGATGGGTGGGGTGAGGGCACAGGATGGGGGTCCTGGGGGGACAGGGTGAGGGCACAGGATGGGGAGCTGGAGGGGCGGGGTAAGGGCACAGGATGGGGGCCTGGGGGGACAGGGTGAGGGCACAGGCTGGGGGCCTGGGGGGACAGGGTGAGGGCACAGGCTGGGGGGCTGGAGGGGCGGGGTGAGGGCACAGGCTGGGGGGCTGGAGGGGCGGGGTGAGGGCACAGGCTGGGGGGCTGGAGGGGCGGGGTGAGGGCACAGGCTGGGGGGCTGGAGGGGCGGGGTGAGGGCACAGGCTGGTGGGGGCACAGAGGTCAGAGTGGGGTAGGGGCTGCCCTGCGTCTCACTGGATTCTCTGGGCCTCACTTTCCCCTATGGCTGGGGTCCCTCCTGCATATATGAAAGCCGTGAGGGGTGGGGCTGAGTGTGCAGCCCCAGGGCTGTGCCGTCCAGCACGTGGCAGTGGCCCGGGACCCTCCTCCCTCAGCTGCCCACTCCCCGGCTGGGGTGGGCCCTGGCTGCCCTGCACTGCTGTCCAGGCATGTGGAGGTCACGGCCACCTCCTCCCATGACATCCAGAGATGACAAAGGAGCATCATGAGCCTGGAGGCTGGGCAGGAGCGCTGGACAGGGCTGGCAGCCAGGCCATGGCCACGTGGCTCAAGGGCCCTGTGGCCATCCTGACCCCTCCAGGGACCTCTCTTGGTCTGGCCTGGGCCACAAATAGGCCTCGTCCCCCTGGAGTGACTCAGTACACCTCAGCACCCCTCACCTTCCAAGAGGAGTGGCTGGCACTGGGCTCCGACAGATGTATTTAGGCCTGCCGTGTCCTGAGCCTGTCCCCTCCTCTGCTCTGTGATGACGGACGTGCAGTCTGCCCACAGCAGAGTGGGGGACTTTGCCACCCCCAGTTCTGGCCTTAGTTTCCCCATCTCTGAGCAACAGCATTGCCCCATATGATTTCCCAGGTCCCCTTGGGGCGTGCAGCCCTGGGGAGCCAGCAGGAGCGGAGACCAGGGCCCACCCTCAGGCCACTCCATGCTGGTCAGCGGAGACCAGTGGCACAGTCCACTTAGCCGAGCAAGCTGGGGGGAGGGGGAGCAGGTCCACAGCAGAGCTCCCCAACTGGTGGCCCCTATTCCTTCCGTCACCACGTTTGCACCTGCTCTACACGGTACCTGCCTGTCCCCTTGAGGCTCCAAGAACCACAAGACTCCTGCAGACGGAAACCCAGGGCTAGCGAGGCAGTGATCAAGGGAGGCTTCCTGGAGGCGGCACGGGGTCTAGAATACAAAGATCCCAAGGAGACACTGCTAAGTCCATGGGTGCCCCTCCCGCCCTGCAGCTCTGACCTCAGCAGAGGGCATTTGCTGGGGGGGCAGGGGGGGCGGGGGGGGTCATGTTGCACTGTACTTGGAGCTCTTTCCACCTCTGTAGCCCTGGACGCCAGCTCCATCCCAGGGACATCGGTCCTGGCTGCTGATGCCCAGTGGCCACGGAGGCCTCACTGTAAACAGCTGGGCCGCTGGCGAGCACCGTCTGGCCAGGGAGGGCTCCCGGGCAGACTAAGAGCAAGGCCGGCCCCAGACTCATTCGTATTCCAGTCTGGCTGCTGGCTCCAATATGGCTGAGAGGCACGAGGGCAGAGGCGGCCCTCCGAGAACGCCCGGCGATGATTCCTCTCCGATTCCAATTTATTTTCTATCGTTAATGCTTCTGAAAGCCCCACACGCTCCACAAACAGGGAATGAGCACCAGGCTGGGGAGGGAGGACTGCAGAGAGCTGGCCGTGGGGAGGGGCCCAGCAGAGGTGCCCCAAGTCCTGAGTGCAAGTCCCACCCAGGATCACCTGCTGGCAGGACCTGGGGCAAGCGTGACTTCTGTGTCAGTGGGGCACCGGCCCCAGCTGTGCCCACCCCGTAGGACAGTCTCCTGGTGGACCAAGGGTCAAGGGTGAGTGGACTTTATAAATCATGCAATGATTGACACACTTAAGAACTGACAGTGAAGCCACCCTGGCTGGCCATGGAGCACAGACCCAGGAGCCAGATGCCCACCCCCCCGCCACAGGCACAGGAGGTCCCCTGTCTGGTCCCATGCTCCCTCTGCCACGCTTCCAGACAGCACTCCCCTCCACCCCCGCCATCATCCCCACGGCACAGCAGGAGGGGCCTCTGACCTGGGTCCCCTGCTCAGAACCCGGCCAGGGTTCCTGCTACCCTCTGATCAAGTTCTAACTCTCCCACTGGGTGCAAAGCTCTCCCCAGCCTCTCCGCCCACCTGCCAGTTCTGCCCAGCCCCCCTGCCCTCAAATCACAGGCCCCTATTGCCTGAGCCACCTCCCCCTCAGCCCTTCCCCAACGGCAGCAGCTCCGCCCACTCCCCCGGCACACCCTGCACCCACTGCCCACTCACGCTGGGACTCTGTCTCCAATGAGTGAGCTCTGTGTCAGAGCTGGCTGGCCTGGCCCCCACGTGCTCGTCACACCGTAGCTGAGCACCTACTGTGTGCAGGGGACATAGCAGCCGCCAATCGGAGCTGGACCGTGTCTCCAGCGATGCGCTCGGGGCAAGTGTGCTGAATGAACGAATGAACGAACAGACATCTGACTTTGTTGCAAATGGGGAAACCGGGCCCAGAGAGGCCAAAAGCCCTGTGCACAAAGATCCCCTGCCTCTGTGTCCCCGGACCTTAGCAGTGGGCAGAGGAACCCAAATGGAAGGCTAAAGTCAAGAGCAAAAAAAAAAGAAGAAAATAGAGTGGATTTTCCTCTCTCAGTAATGTGAAGGAAATTGCTGTCGCCAACTATCACAGCTTAAAAGCAATTAGAGCCTAGGAGGGGACTGGAGCAGCACGCGCCCAAGTGACAGGGCCAGTGCCGGCAGAATCCTGCCAGCACCATCCGAATCGGGCAAAGGGGGGGAGGGGGGGATGGCATTATAAAAGCACCAATTTCCCTCTGCAGAGATGGTGGAGATACAATATTTACAGCCTCCAGGGGAGGGGTCTGGGAGAGGCCAGGGACCCCCGGGGGGCTCCCACGCCCACCCTGGGACGCAGAGAAGACGAGGCACCTCTCGGCCTGCAACCATGGGGGCTGCGGACCGAGCAGGAGAGAAGCTGCCAGCAGCACCTGCTCTCTCGCCCCGTCCCCACCACCCACTGCGGCCCCCTGCCCCCGCCGGGCTGCAGCACCGCGGCCCCCATGCACTGGCTGTGAGAGCTTCGCAAGTCCCTCCGTCTCCCGGCGCCTCAGTGTCGCCATCTGTCCAGAAGCCGTGCAGGTCTCACGGGTTTGTACAGCCTGAGCGAGGCAACCCACGCAAAGCTCTCGGCACCGCGCCTAACACTTAGTGAGTGTCCAACAGACCCCACTCGGCCCGGCCTCAAGCTCACCCTCAGGAGTGCTCACTCTCAGGGTGCACACAGGCTGCCAGACCCCCACCAGTCACCCCAGAAACGCTCGCTTGGAGGGCACACGGCAGCTGGGGGCAAAGGGTGGGGAGCCCCTGAGTGCAGGGCTGGGAATCTTGTATTTGTGTGGCTAAGGAAGGCTTCCTCCAAAGACTGAATGGAGGAGGGGCCGGCGCAGTGGCATAGTGGGCTAAGCCTCTGCCTGTGGCGCGGGCGTGCCAGTTCACATCACAGCTGCTCCACTTCCGATACAGCTCCCTGCTGACGGCCTGGGGAAGCAGAGGAGGATAAAGGATGACCCAAGTGCTTGGGCCCCTGCACCCACATGGGAGACCTGGAGGAAGCTCCTAGCTCTGGCTTCAGAGCCAGCCGTCTGCGGGTGAACCAGTGGATGGACAAGTTCTCTCTGTAACCCTGCCTCGGGCAGAGGAGGCAAACAGAGGAGGCTCGTCCTCCCTGAGGGACCAGGAGCAGGCCTGCCCTCCAGCCCGCGGCCTGTGCCTCAGCCCCGAGTTGTCCTCCTCCCAGGCGGATGGCATCTCTGAGTCCTCCTCTGTGACATGGGGCTGGAGGAGTCACCTTGCAGGGCTGGGGAGTGCACTGGCGGTCCATGTGGGGACGTACGGCGGCCATGGCCACATGGGCTTGCTGCCCCCCGACTCCTGCAGCACATGGGTGGACCTGCCATCTCCCCTGGGGCCCTTCCGGGGCCACTTCTCATGGGCAAAGCAGTGAGGTCCACTCCGGCTCCCAGGACTGATGTCCCAGGGTGGGAGAAGTGGCTGCACCCCTCTCCCAGGCCCAGGCCCCGCTGCGCCCTCCCCTTCCCAGCTGCTGAGAACACACAGGCCAGACGTAGGGGCTGGCAGCGCCTGGGGCCAGGACCGGGCATCAAAGGGGTTTTGATGTCTGCGTCACTGGCTCTCCCTCTGGTCGCCGTCCCCACAGGGGCCTCCCCCGGCCGTCCCAGCACCCAATCGTGAGCCAGGCGCTCATCAGATCTGCCACTGTGGGGCTGGGGAAGGGGCACGAGGCCACTCTCAGGTCACCCCATGGAGGCCTCCTTCCCTTACTGGCTGGTAACAAGGACCACACACATACATGCACACACACACACACACACACACACACACGTGCAGACGTGTGCTACGAGAGAGAAGAGGTGGGCCCCAAGGCAGAGGGAGCACTGGGCTGACCCCAGGGAAGCTGGACAGCCTGCCCACAGCAGGGCCAGCCGTCTTCCCTCTGCACCAGGGGCGCCAAAGCCACAGGCTGATGTAAGCCTGGGAGCGGGAGACACAGGGACACCAGAGGTCTGATCTGCTCCAAGGCTCTGAAGATCTCTCCCTAGAGACACCGTGCCCTGTGCCTCAGTTTCCCTATCTGTAAGGAAATCTCTAGTACTATACAGAGACCCCATGACTTCCTCAGGGAGTCCCAAGTACACGTGGGGTGCTTGGAGGCAGGGGAGCCATAGAGACCTGCAGCTGCCTAGGGCCAACGGCTCCTCCCAGGGAGATGGCCAGGCCTGGGCAGGAGGTAGGGCCCAGGGCACACACCCCAGCCCTCAGCCTCACTTCCCGGCACTCACACCCAGGGCCCCAGAGCCCCTGGCTGTCCGGACCCCGCCCCTCAGTGCCCCTGCTGGCCCAGTCCTCCTGCTGCCTGCCCCATGTCCCCTGTTGGGGGCGGCTGATGTGGGGCGAGCCCATCTCGGGTGCCATCGGACACTCCCAGACCAGCGTGGCCAGCGTCTGAATTCAACAATAAACAAGAAATTGTTTGAGATTTTCCTGATGCTGCAGTTCCTGTCGAAGCCCCACAGCAAACAGAAGGAAGAGACAATTAACCTCAAAGAGAGCCACTTCCTGCTGCCAGCCTGAGTGGGAGCAACAGCTGGGGGTCCCCCCTCCACCTCCCTTTCCCCCCTTTCCCGGCCAGGTCAGCCCGAGGCCTGTCAACACCCTTATCCGCAAGGACTCCGAGAAGCAGCACCTGACCCCTCGGGCTTGGGCAGCCGTGTTTTCTCTTCGGCTTTGGAGATGGCTGCAGAAATGTCACAGTCCCTACTGTCTATCTGACAACTGCGGCTAAACCCAGGTTAGGGGCAGCCGGGGGCTCCCTGTGCCATTCTCTGCCTGTCCACCGGTCTGAAAATGGCCCTAACAAAAAAATTCTATTAAAAAAAAAGAGCCCTGGTCACGTGATCTGGGAGGCCCCACAAGCCATACGGACGCCCCCCAGCTTCTCTGAAAGGCGGCTGGGGCTCGTAAGTAGGTTAAGCGTCCCCCCTGCCATCTCCTTTATGCTGTTTCCTGAGAAATCGCTTGTTGGAAAACCCCACCGAGCCCCGAGCCTCAGCACCTGCCATCTCTAGCCACAGCCCTGTCCTGCCGGCATCAGCTCAGCTGGCGGCCACCACCCTGGGCCCGGCCTCTGTGGCCACTGCCATCCCTAATTCTCTGTTCCTTCAACGGGAAAGATGGCAAGTTGGCGGCTGCTTCCAAGGCACGGTGTCAGCCCAGGGGGAGGGCAGAACTCACAGGTGGGAAAGCGGAGACTGAAGACCAAGGGAATCCAGATGCACACCAAGGCAGGTGGCAAAGAGAAGAAGGTAGCCAGGGTGCGGGGACCACGGAGGAGGTGGCCTGCACCCCTTTCCAGTGACTCCCGGTCACAGGACTTCCTGGTCAGGAATACACAGCCACGAAGGCGGTCTCCCGGCCAGGCCCTGCGGCCCCACACCACTGCGGCCAGGTGGCCTCCACCAATCGATAAGGACGAGTTATCGGGGCCCCAGATAATCAATAGCCGACTGCAGAGTGAGGTCCGTAGCAATCACGGGGAGAGTGATGTGCGGGCGGCCAGGACCGGGTGCCCCGGCTCCAGCTTGGCAGGGGCCCCGGAGCAGGGAGGGCCCTGTCTGTGGTGAGCCCTCGGCTGAACGGCCGCCCACACCTCCCGGGGCTCCTCCTCGGACTGATGTCACAGGCCCCCAGGGCCGCTGGGGAGGAAGTGGCAGAAGCCACGGAAGAGGCCTTGCGGGATACGCACAGCAAAGCCCGGTTCAGCCAAGGGCACCCCTGGGAATGCCCCGGACCCAAGACAGAGTCACGTTCAGTCTCTGCGTGCAACCCGTTCCCGAGCCCCAAGGAAACACAGACGCACACGGCAGGTGCGGGGCCCTTCCAGAAACCCTCGCCACGTGTACAGCAGACGTGCGGGGGCGGCCGGGAGGGGAGCATTCATGCTGAGTCTTGCAAAGCCAGCGGCGTCCCAGAGATGGAGACAGGAAGGCTGCTCAGGGGCAGGGGCCTGCACACCCCTCCAACTATGGGGGCTGGGGAGGCAGCCAAGGGGAGAGGTAGCCAGGTGCACCGTGGATGGAGGCGTGGCCTGTGGGAGGCGCTGAGGCAGCTCACTGAGCAGCTGGGCCTTACTCAGCGCCATCCCCAGAGTGCCCAAGAAGTGACTCGGCGAAACATCGGACGGGGACTCCCGGACTCACAGCCCCAGAATGTGGCGCTGTGACACCCTCCCCCGTCTACAAGCACCTGTTTATGCTACAGCCTCAAAAGTCACCCAGGACAAACAGGCAGGTGGAGGCTCCCAGGGGCCTGTCCAAGGCCACACAGTGAGAGGCAGAGTCCAGCACCCTACTCGTCCTACCTCATGGGTTGCCTGAGAGACCAGGGTGCACCCCTCGCTCCACGCCCCCCACAAAGAGACCGCCAGTCTCAGACCCTTCTCATGCTGGGGCGGACAGGAAACACAGTCCAGGCTGCCTGGCTGACCAGGCAGGAGGGGCTGCTGGTCCCAGGACAGCCGGTACCGCTCCTGTACTGGAGATGAGCCAGGAGCCGTCTCTGGAATCCCCAAGCTTGGTCTAGACAGATGAAGCCCCTCCTCCCCCAACAGCCACCCCACACCGTTCAGGAAGCCTAACCCTGTAGGTTGGAGGCACGGTCAAGTCCACCTTACTGTGTGATTTCTGGAGAATCACTGCCCTTCCCATGGCCTCAGTTGTCTCATCTGTGAGATGGGCCAATGCTCTCCAATACTCTACAGAACTGCATGGGGATGGAGCGGGTGGAAAGGAATATGAAAACACGGGATATCAAAGGATTCTGTCCTGGGGAATGACAATCGGGCCCCCTTTCCTTCAGCCCGGGCGCTGAGACCCCTGCTGGACTTCCTTCACTTCCCTGCAGCTGCGAGTGGCCGAGACGCTAAACTCTATCACGCTAGCGCCTGCTTTGCCTGTGTGACTTCTAAGTAAGATGCTAAGGCCAGCCCTGCACCCTCCCCAGGACACAGAGGAAGAAGGGGAGGCCCAGACGTGGTGACATGACTCTCACCAAGCTCACCCAGCCTGGAAAGCGGAAGGACCAGGATCCAAACCCAGCCCCGGGACCGGCACTGGCACCATGGTGTAGCAGGTAAAGCACCCCATATGGGTGCCAAGTCCCGGCTGCTCCACTTCCAATCCAACTCCTTGCTAATGGCCTGGGAAAACAGCGGAGGATGGCCCAAATGCTTGGGCCCGCACACCCACGGGGGAGACCTGGAAGAAGCTCCTGGCTCCCGGCTTCAGATCAGTCCAGCCCTGGCAGTTGCGGCCATTTGAAGAGTGAATCAGCGGATGGAACACCTCGCACTCGTCTCTTATTCTCTCTCTCTGTGTGTGTATAACTGTGCCTTTCAAATAAATAAATAAATAAATCTTAAAAAGAAAAAGAAAAGAAAAGAAAAAACAGTCCCACCCCGCCCCCAAGCCCAGGCCCCCTCGGGTCTCCACACCCTAAGACCTCAGAGTCAGCACTTGGGGTGCAGGTGCCTGTCACACACACACACACCCCCTCTGAGCCCTGAGGCTGACATCACAGTGCCACGGACCCCGCAGGGCACTCAGAGCAGGGTGGGGCACGGAGCAAGGCTGACTGGCACAGCTGGCCTGCAGCTAATTGGATCAGTCCCGGGCACAGAGCCGCCTGTCCGGCTGCCCTGGCAGATGGGTGCTGGAACTGGGCCCCTGCCAAGGCCCAACCTCCATGTCCAAACCAAGCTGGACACGGAGGTCCCGTTCTGGCCTCCTCCTGCCGTGACCCTGGGGGCAGGCAGGGCCCAGACAGACCCAGAAGTCCACAGTGGCAGCCGCTGCCCCTCCTCCAGCGCCCGGCGCCTCCCCTGACATGGCCATATGGCCCCATATGCTCCCTGACAGCTGGACGGTGGAGCAACTGGCCAGCGCCGTGCTCCGCAGGGCCCCAAAGCCCCGCCACCCCAGCCACTCCCAGTCAGCAGGCCACAGGCCCGGCCGGAACCAACCCACAGGGGCTGCTTTATGACCTTGGGGGAGTCACTGCTCCTCCCTGACCCCCAGGCTCCTTCCCCCTCACACAGCAGTGCTGTCCACCCTCTGCCCTGCCCTTTGCAGTCCACTTGTGAGGTTAAAAATCCACACCTAGATTCACCCTAGGTATCCAGCGAGACGAAGAGACATGTCCATTTTACAGACACAGAAACTGAGGCCTGAGCGCCCCCAGGACTTCCTCAAGCGTGCACAGTAGTAGGGCCAGTACCGGAGTGGCACCAATGACTCCAGGACACTGCCCAGGAGCTGGGACTGCTGATGGCGAAACCTCCACCTGACCCAGACTGCCCCAGCCGGGTCCCCACCCAGGCCAAACCTTCTCCGGGGGCTGGGGCCCCACACACACCCTTGGCCTTCCTGGGGAAGGCAGACAGGTGTCTGAGTGGCACTGCCAGCCTGGGTCCCCACAGCAGCCTCAGCGCTGCCTCCCGCCTCTCCAGACGGAGCAATTGAAAGAGCAGATCCAGCCAGGGTCTCCGAAACCTCAACCCTGCAGCCCTGAGCCCCGTCTGGACGACTCCACCGCTGCTGGCTCCCCGGGAGCCCAGGGCCGCTCACCTCCGCACCACTGCCGGCCCACATTCTCTCACTCATTCCACAAATATTTACCAAGTGTCTACCAGGGCGCCACAAACATCCCAGCAGGCCAAAACCCCACTGCCCGTCCCGTCCCCCCGGAGCACTGCTCACCCTTCCCTCTGCAGCCTCCGGCCACCTCTGCCCCTGCCCAGGGCTGGGGGTGGGGGTGTCCAGGTCTGAATGCCCCCACATCGGAGCCCCCGCCTCAAACCAGGAACTGCCCTCAAACGCGCATTGAGTCCAGCAGTGGAGAGCAAGGGCAAAGACACAGAGCCCGGGACCAGGTGTCCAGGCCCCAGAAGCCAGTGGAAGGGACCCCGAAACTGGCCAAGGCGGTGCCCAGCCTCCCCGAAGGAGGCCTGAGTGGCTGGGGGCACCTTTCAAGTCACCCCAAGGCCCACCGCACCCAACAGCTTCCCGCCCCTGAACCTGTTGTAGTGGAACCCTCCGCGACTTCAAACACAGATGTGACAGGATCAGGGCCCGGCTGGGGAGGGAAACCATGGGGACGACACTGGCACTGGTCCCCCCTCCCCCAGCCAGAAGGTTGGGGCGGGGGCAGAGGCCGTCCGAGGCAGTCAGAGGAGGGCCTGGCACCACCGGGCTGGCATTCTCACCCCTGGCCGCTCAGACTTAGGAGCCGGGGTGGCTCTGTTCTTCCTCCCCATGGCTTGGGCCCCCCAGTGAGGGGTTCCCCCTGCTGCTGATGCAGGAGCAGGAAACAGAGCACAGTGTCCCCTGGGCAACAGAACCAGGGCAGGACTCCAGCAGGCCTTGCCCACGGAGGTGGGGCCAGGCCCTGGGCCGAGCTCCTGCCACCAGGTGTTGCCCAGAGCTCCTGAGGCTCGGGGAGGGGCCGGGGGCAGGGGGCGCTTAGAGAGAAGCGGCTAAGAAAGGCAGGACAAGGAGTCAGCCAGGGCCAGCAGGGGAGAGGCTGCCCGAGCTGGCTGAGGAAGCCCCCAGGATGCTGCAAGCCCACCCCCCCCACTCACTAGAGGCACAGTTACCCCACCTCCCCAGGCAACAGTTCTTGTCCCCACAGGCCTCCAAGGGCCTGAGTAGCCCTGGGGTGATCCAGCTGCCAGCAGCACGAGGCTGGGGGCCACCAAGGCCAGCATGGGGCTGACGGCTCCAGTGTCCTGTGCCTTGGAGAGACCACCGGCGGAGGAAGCAGCCCTGGGAGCCGTGGAGCCCCCCCCAACCCCCACCAGCCAGGCACGCCTGGATCTCCACAGGTCACCCAGGCATGAGCTGTTTGGCCCACGGCAGGCTCCAGGCCAGAGGTCTCGAGAGAACAGGTAGGGTTCCTCACAGTCCAGACAGAAGGACATGCCAGGCTGGTGGGGGCGGGGGGAATCCCTGAGCTCCCTGATGTGCAAACCTGCCCAGCAGAGCCAGCCAGACCCCGGCCCCAGGAGGTAACCGAGCTGGGCTCCCGAGGTCCCTCAGCTCAGACAAGGACCTCCGCTCAACGGCCTCCAGCAGTCCCATCAGGGAAGGTGTTTGGGACACGCAGTAGGAGGGAAGCCCCGGGGAGCCCTGTGGCCAAGTCAGCGGTGCCGCCTGCCCCACACAGGACCCCTTCACAATGGAAGGGACTGGCCTGACACAGGAGACCCCTCGGTGCCTCCAAACCCTCCTGGGTGAAATGGACAGGTGTGCCCTGGCTCCTGCCCACTCCCCAGCAGGCGGGGATGCAGCAGGAGATGCTGGGGTGGGAGCAGGGCTTAAGCCGGCACGCAGATCCAACCGGCACTGCCAGACCCCAGGGACGCAGGCAGACCGGCCTGCCCAGCACCGCTGCCTCCAGACTCACACCCTGGGTGCCAGGAAAGAGAGGGCTGCCAGGGGCCGCTGGGGACCCCAGGGGCTCTACCCCCCGCAACCTCAAGCTGGAGGGAGTCAACGCAATCGGCCATCCGCAGCTTCCGGGGCCCCACGCGGACATCTCCCCAGCCAGTCTTCCTCCGCACCGGCTGGGCGGCCTCCGGGTGTGGGCAGGTTCCGAGGCCCCGCAGCAGAGTACGGGGAGCCGAAAGACCACGGCCTCGGTGCCCAGGGCACCGCGCCAGCAGGTGCCCCCTCTCGAGCCAACTGTCCCGCAGAGAAGCAGCGCGGGAGACACACAAAGGCAGGCACACAAGGGCCACATCTCCTCCACTCTGGCCCCGCAACCCCCGTGTCTCTGGCCTGGTTGCAAAGACTCGGCTTCCCGGCCTGGGGAACGTGGCCACGCGGTACCAGCTGACCCTGGCGGGGTCACAGGAGCCCGGCGCCCGGAGCGGCTCCAGCCAGACGCCGCAGGGCCGGCTGGGCATCCCGGGGAGCCGGCGGCCGCGCTGGCTGGGGCAGAGGCTTAGCGCACTCGCGTGCCCGCCAGGGAAGAGGCCAGAGTTCCACCCCACACCCTTAAAGAGCCTCCCCGCCCCCTCCCGGCCTGCCGCGCCCCGGGGGCTCCGCAAAGTTGCTCCAAGTCGCAAGGCTTCTGGTGGCAGGTGCGGGTTGAGGCGGGGCCGCGCGCAGGCGGGAGCGCGGTCACGGCCTGAGGTACAGAGCGCGCACCCCCCAGCTCCGCGCGCGAGCGCCCCCCACGGACGCGCACTCGACACCCGCACCGCTGCCCCCAAGGCTCCCGCCCAATCAGAGGCCGCGCACGCGGCGCTGCCGGCGCCCGGACCCCCTGCTCCCTGGCCTGCGTCCCCGCGGCCCCAGCCTCGCCGCAGCGGCCCGGCCCGGCCTCACTCACCATCCGGGGCGCGCCGTCCGCGCGCGGCTCTGCTCCGGGCCCGCATCCCCCGGCTCGGCTGCGCTCCAGTCCCGGCTCCGGCTCGGGTGCCCGCTCCACAGGGCTCGGCTCCGAGATGGTGGCAGCGGCGCGAGCGAGGCAGGGAGGGCGTGTGCGCGCGTGAGAGCGCGGCGTGTGCGTGTGCGTGTGCGCGGGAGGACCCTGCGCTCCCCGGCGCGGCCGGCTCCTGCCTCCAGCTCTCCGCGCTGCGATGCCGGCAGAATCCCTAACGCGCGCTCCCGGCCGCCCGGGCGCTCCCACCCGCGCACACCGAGCGCGCTAGGGCCCGCCGCCGCCTCACCGGGGCTCCGCACTCCCGGGCTCGCCCTGATGGGGCGCTCACAAAGGCCCCCGGCCCCGGCCGCCCGGAATCCCCAGAGCGCGGCCCTGCGCCCTCTGCCGGGCCGGCCGCTCACGTGCCCCGCCGCTCCCCGTGGGGACCGCGCGGGCGCTCGGCTCCTCCACCACGCCCGGCCGAACCCCAGCCCTGGAGCCCGGCTCCGCTTCCGCGCCCCCACCCGCAGGCTTCGGCCCCCCGCCCCTGCGCCGCCGCCCGCGCTGCGTGCTCTCGCGCCCCCTTCTCCTCTCGGCCGCCGCCGCCTCTCCGCTTCCTCCCCGCCCGGCTCCCCCTGCCCGGACTCTGTCCCGCGTCTGTCGCCGCCGCCCTCTCCCGCGCCCCCCGCCCCGACACCGCCCGCGCCGCCTCTCACATCCTCCGCAAGACACCGGGGCCGCTCGCGGGGCCCGGGGTGGCGCGCGCACTGGGCAGCGAAGGGACCCGCAGTGCCCCGGCTCTGCTGTCCCCTGCGCCCCCCGCTCACTCCGCGGTTCCCGGCCCCTGGCTCCGGCCCGGCGGGTGGCGACGTCCCGCGCTAGCCTCGGCGACCGCCGACACCTCGCCTTTCGCCCGGGCTTAAAGGGATAGCGCACCCGCTGCACCTGCCCCACCCCAGGGCGCCGGAGGGCGGCCCAGCCGCGCGGGAACAGCACGGGGCGGCGGCGCGGGCGGCGCCCGGCCCGCCACAGCCGAGCACGGTCCTCCGGGCCTGGAGGTGAGTGGAGGAGGAGGACGGTGGGGAGCTGCCCGGACCACGCCATCCAGAGGGCGCTCGGCGCTCCTTGGCGGCCGAGCCTGGTGTGGGACCGCATGGGCTGGGCGCCCTGGACTGCAGGGTCGGGGACGAGGTACTGGGGAGCAGCTGCCCCGGATCTGAAGACACCTGCTGCGCTGGGAGGACCCAGGTCGCCTCCCGCTCCTGCTGTGTGACCTTGGGTACTCGCTGACCCCTCTCTGCCCCTCCCTTTACCCTTTTGTGGAAGGAAGGACGTTGGCTTCCATCGTCACTGGGGGGCGACTCCCACAGGGTGTTCGCCTTTCTGGGGGCTAAGGGCTTGCCTTGAACCCCATCTCCTCCTTGCTCGTGAGATTTGGGGTGCTGCTAGGTGCTCAGGGAACCAGGGGACAGGGGCAAAGCTGTGCGGTACCAGGACCTGCTGGGTAGGACACTCTACAGTTTGCAAAGTTCCTGTGTATTCCGGCTCTCTCTCTCTCTCGACCCTCGTGACACCCCCTGGGAAGTAAAGTGCACCCCTGGGCTCTGGGCAGCAGCATTTTCTCACTCCCACCACAGACACCTGCAGGGGGAAACCTTTCATTAAACGCCCATCGTGGGCCCATCCTATGGGGGCCTGGGACGCAGGTGATATAGGAAAGCAGGGAGCGGGAGTTGTGATGGAGCTGTAGGGAGTAGAGAAAATTCGGGCAGGCTTCCTGGAGGAGGTGATGTTGACGCCAGGTATTGGAGCATGTGTAGGAGTTGGCCAGGCAGGAAGGAACAGAATGGGCGTCCCCGCCGGAGGAGAGCCTGTGCAAAACCTGGAAGCGGGAAATCGGGAGTGACGGGCAGACTGGGGCGCAGACAGACTGGGGAAGCCTCGGACTGAGGCGTTTCAACTTCTCTTTGGGGCAGCAGTGAGACTCCACTTGGCAGATCCGGGTGGAAACCTCCCGCCCCGTGCCGGGGGCGCGGCTAAAGGCTCCCCAAACCCAGCAGCTGCGGAAGGAGGCCTCGCCTCTCCTGCCGCCCGATCCTAACCCCTGCTCCAGTCTGCGACCAGATGCAGCACAGCCTCCCCCTGCTGCCCGGAGCTGGAAGTGTAGGAAACCCGGAGTGTGCGCAGTGGCGGGCGGGAGCCCAGGACGCTGCACACCCTGCACCCCTGCGTCTGAAGTGGCCCTGCAGAGACCCCCGGCTTTGGGTGAGGCAGACCCAGTGCTAGCCTCCCTGTCACGTGGGAGCAAACAGCAGGTGACCGTGGGGGATTCCTGCCCGGGAAAGGCTTGGCCACGGCGGGCGTCCCGTGAAGTTGCTTTTCCCTCCCCACAGCCACGCTCAGCTCTGTGTGGCCTCTCCAAAGTCCCTTTTGTCCCCTTTCTCCTGGCCGGGTACCTCCCACCTTCCTAGCAGACTCCTGGGGGTGGAGGGGAGGGGCTCCAGGGAGATGAGCTCACAGCATTGCCTGTGTTGGTTCAACAAACCACCTGACGAGTCCTCCCAGGACATCCCGGCGGCCCAAGGGAAGGCAAACAGAGACAAACAGCCTGTCCCCGGAGACCCCGACATCCATGCAGAGCAGCAATTCCAGGCTGCAACCCCCTCCGCCCCTCCCACTTGTCCTGTCCTGGGAGCTGCACAGCCTTGCTCTCTCTGCTTGGGGGTTCCACGCCCAGCACCCTTGCTCTGAACCTCAGCTTTCTCCCCAAGTGTGTGCCCTGCCCCACGGGGGTGAGGATCTGGGTCAGCAGTCCTGCACGAAGGCAGGCAGGGGCGGCGGTGTCTCAGGGGGTCCCCCTGTGTCCTGCCATTGTGTCGGTGGCCAAGAGCTGCTGCCTCCTGTGCCTCCCAGCAGGCTTTCTAGAAAGGCACGTGGAGGACAATGGCCGCGCCCTCTGCGCTCTGCCAGGGTTCCCGCAGCTAGGGGTGGAGTTCTGGGGGCCGGAGGCCCGACTGGTGCTTCCCTGCCAGGAGCCAGCGTGGGGACTGGCGTGGGCTGCTGCAGATGCCTGCCCAGGGTCAGCCGTCCCCACAGGCCAGAGGTGGAGAGCTTGGTCTTGAAGCCAGGACCACCTGGGGCTGTGAGAGTGGCCCACCGGGAACCCCAGGAGACAGTGGGCACTTCCTGGCCACCTTCTGCAAACTCTCTGCTCCCCTGTGCTGGGCTGGGAGACAGATCACTAAGAGCAAGGTTTGAACCCTTGCTCTTAGGTCATTGGGAGGCCGCAGCAGGGACCGAGGGACCCCAGTCCCTCTTCCTCTCTCTCGCTCCATTCCTGGCTTCAGATGTGGCTGCTCGTGCCCCCACCACTGCCTGCTGCCACCTACCTGGAGGTCAGGTGAATGGGGCCACCTGGTCTTGGATTTGAACCTCCAGAGCTGTGAGCTAAATAAACCTCTCCTCTTCATAAAAGTAGTTTTCTCGGGTATTTCATGGTAGTAACGTAAAGCTGACACCCCACGGGTTCAGAGAGAGGCTGCACCAGCCAGCTGTGTCTGCACACATCCATCTGCCCTCCTCTGAGTTCTCCCCACCTGTCCGCACCACCTCCCGGATCCCACACAGGCCAGCCTCCTCGCCAGCCCTTCATGCCCAAGCAGCCTCTCTCAACCACCTGTCTCCCAGCTGCTAAGCCTAAGACCCCAGCATGCCCTGCCTGTGTCAGACAGATCACAGGGGGCAGAGGGGTAGTCCAAAAGCTCCCACATGGGGCCGGCACTGTGGCATAAAGGGGTAAAGCCACTGCCTTCAGTGCCGGCATCCCATATGGGCACCAGAGCGAGTCCCGGCTGCTCCACTTCCAATCTAGCTCCCTGCTAATGCCCCCTGGGAAAGCAGCAGAGAACAGCCCAAGTCCTTGGGCCCCTGCCCTTACATGGGAGACCTGGATGAAGCTCCTGAGTCCTGGCTTCCGCCTGGCTCAGCTCTGGCCATTGCAGCCATTTGGGGAGTGAAGCAGCAGATGGAAGACCTCTCTCCCTCTCTGTGTGTAACTCTGCCTTTCAAATAAATGAAATAAATCTTAAAAAAAATAAAACTCCCACACCATTCAGGGTAGAAGGATGATGTGGGTGTGCCAGGCTGGGGGTGGCAGAGCAGGGGATGGGGCCGGGCCCCCAGGGTGGTGGGAGGAAGCCTGGACTTGGGAGGATTTTAAACAAAGAGGCATGTGAGCAGCTCTGAGTATGTGGACACACTCCCTGTGCTCCTGGGGAGGAAGCCGATAGGGTGGGCTGGGGTGAGATGAGGGAGCCAGGGGCTAAGCAGAGACAGCAGAGAGTTGAGAGGCGGAACGTGCCAGAATCCGTGTGGATGGTGCAGCCAGAGGCTGTGCCCCAAGGCCTGGGCACACAGGTGCCGCAAGCTGACCCCTGCCAAACGTCACCACCTCATCCCAGGAATCCTGCCAAGCACGTGGGTGATGCCCGGTGCACAGCCAAGAGGTCCCTGGCCACCGGGGGAGGGAAGGCTGACCGGCCACCTTCCCCACTCCGAGGCCAGAGTCCCCTTCCCAAGGCCGTGCCTCACCAGGGGCCAGCTGCAGCCCAAGCCTGATCAAAACAGTGCTCAGAGACATTAAGTGATTTGCCCAAGGATGCACAGCAAAAAATGTGGCAAGGAAGGACCTGGCTGAGGGCGGAGCGGACCAGGAGGGCCGCAGCTGGTTGGGACGGGGCTGGGGGGCTGTGGGAGGGGCACCAGTCCCTAAAGAAGTCCTGCCCAGCACTGCAGCCAAGGGAGATTTCTTCCCCTCCATCGCCGTCCCAAAGCAGTGACACTGAAGTCGGAGCAGGGGCATGACGTCAGTGCTGGACAGCTCCACGAGGGCTCCAGTGTCACCGTTGGGCCAGAGTGCCGCTCTCTTCCTGCCTGACCCCTTTCCAAGCTCACACCAGGGCTCAGTGTCCAGGGACCTGGCTGGGTGGACACTCACCCAGTGTCCCCAGGCCAGAGTGTGATGCCCGCACTCGCCCAGGCCCAGCCCTGGTGTGAGCCTGGCCTGGATCGAGCCGGCCGGACAAGCTGGCGTCTGACTGGCACAGCAGAGCAAACAGACGGGAAGGAAATCAATTTGAGTGTTTGATTAATTTTAATTTTTAATTTGCACAGGGAGTAATGCTCCCCCATTTGCCACTGCAGACTCGCGGCTCACGCTGGCACTCGCCCTTGTCCTGCTGCCGGGGCAGCCGCGGGGGCTCCCTGCCCTGCTCTCTGGCCACACAGGGCCCCAGTGGCAGACTCCGCCCCTTCCGCTCGCTCTGTGCGAAGTGGGCGTGGTCGAGCGGTGCTCCCTCCCCAGAGGGGCCCACTGTTCCCAGCCAGGGTGCTCGAATGGACTCAGACTCAGTTGGTCCCCTTCCCGGGCCTGCCTTGGGGTAAGGGAGACTCTGAGTGGGCGTGGCTGCCCCAGCCAGAGAGACAGACAACATCTGAGACCCCTCCCTCTCCTCCTTCCCCGCTTCCCATCCCGTCCCGGTGCTCGGCCCCCCTGCCCTCCTTGAGTTGAAAGCAGAGGGAGGACGGGGGTTCTCTGGGCTCCAAGACATGGCAGAGCCGGCAGAACACAGACACAGCCGGTTCTCCCTCCCGGTCTACAGATGGGAGCGTTGAGGCTCAAGGGAAACAAAGATCTGCCCCTGGCCCCTTGCTGACTTGTCTGCAGCGGAGCTGGACCAAGCAGCCAGGTCTCCCCTGCAGCCCAGCTGGGCGTCCTGGGGACGTCTCAGTCAAGGCCAGGCTTGTGACAGTGGCGGGAGCTTCCTGAAGCTCTGGTCTGCCTCCCTGAACACCCCAGGCCCAGAGAGGTGGCAGCGGAGGAATGAGGGGCTTGGGCTGTGCCCAGCTCCCAGGCGGGACAGAGAGTCCATGGAAACCGTGTCACTCCAGGAGGACCCCACAGCCCAGCTCCCGGGAGTGCCACTTGGCCATGGAGCCAGCAAGAAAGGGCCTCAACTGTGACTGGAGGCAGTGGCCAAGTCTGTGTCCCCCACCCAAGTCTTACAACGGCGGAGATGCTGGCACACTGACCTTAAGGCAAAGGACACATTTGATGCCAACTAACACGTTCCCTGACCGCTGGGAGAGCTGTACCCAAGTGGGACACAGGGCACAAAGAGACAGTGTGCAGGGGTGGCCAGGGTGACAAGGCTTAGTTGCCTTAAAAAAAAATAAAGGCCAGTGCCGTGGCTCACTAGGCTAATCCTCTGCCTTGTGGCGCCGGCACACCAGGTTCTAGTCCCAGTCGGGGCGCCGGATTCTGTCCCGGTTGCCCCTCTTCCAGGCCAGCTCTCTGCTGTGGCCCGGGAGTGCAGTGGAGGATGGCCCAAGTCCTTGGGCCCTGCACCCCATGGGAGACCAGGAGAAGCACCTGGCTCCTGCCATTGGATCAGCGCGGTGCGCCGGCCGTAGCGCGCCAGCTGCGGCGGCCATTGGAGGGTGAACCAGTGGCAAAGGAAGACCTTTCTCTCTGTCTCTCTCTCTCACTGTCCACTCTGCCTGTCAAATAAATAAATAAATAAAAATAAAAGATCTGTTTATTTATTTGAGAGAGAGAAAGAGAGAGAGAGAGAGATCTTTCATCCACTGGTTCACTCCCCAAGTGGCTCCAACATCCAGGGCTGATCCAGGCCGATGCCAGGAGCTTCTTCCAGGTCTCCCACGTGGGTGCAGGGGCCCAAGGACTTGGGCCATCTTCTACTGCTTTCCCAGGCCACAGCAGAGAGCTGGCTGGAGATGGAGCAGCCAGGACCTGAACCGGTGCCCTTGTGCAATGCTGGAGTCACAGGCGGGGGCTTCACCGGCTACACCACAGCGCCTTTTACCGGGTACCTCCCGCAGGCTGGCTGCTGCATGAGCTTTAGCTTCCTTCCTGGGGTCCCAGGGTCCCCTCTGTGGCCTCGCCCTGGCCTCCGCCGTGTCTCAGCCTCTGTGCTCCGCAGCTCCGTTGTGCCTTGGCCCTGGCTGGGTGCCCCTCTCCGGCCCGAGCTGTTCCCAGCTCCAGGAACAAGAGGTGGAGCACTCACCTTGTTAACAGCTTGGAGCTGACGAGCAAGAACTGAGTGGGTTGCAAGCCTGATCACATTGATCATTAGCATTTAATTAGCATCTACTTTGTGTTTGGCACGGAGGAAGCCCTTCCACACCTTGTCTTACTCAGTCACCAACAGCCTCGGGAGGTGGTTATTAACTGTATTTTACACTGGCAAAGCAGACGCCCAGAGGTGCTGGGTGAAGCTTGGGCCACACGGAGGGAACGCTGGAGCTCCAGGGAGGAGTAACTGAGCTAAAGCTCAGGCTCTTTTCAAAGCCCCTCTCCCTGGGCTGGGTGTGGGAGGGCCGGCTCCAAAGTCCCCAAGTCTTTGGGATTGGGCAGAAGAGGAGCAAGAGCCTCCGGGACCAGGAGGGAGAGGGGTGTAGCGAGACCCACAGTGAGCCCTTAGGCACACAGCCACGGCTGCCCACGGCTGCCCACAGCTGCCCACGGCTGCCCACGGCTGCTCGCGGTGACCCGGGACAGCCATGCCCATTACATTACACTGTCATGTCATTACCCTGTGTACACATGAGGCACCATGAGGCTCAAATGGCTTGTGCAAGGTCTGCCATCCTCAGAGCCAGGATTTGAAACTGGGTCTTTCTGGTGCCCTGAAACGCACACCTGGACACGCCCATGGACAAGATGGAAGAAGGAGAAAGCTGCTGGCGCCAGGGCAGCTCGCAAACATCAGCTATCCTCATGGTCACTCCAGCGGCTTACAGCCCAGCGGCCACCTGGTCTGCCCAGGCTTTGACCTTGGAGGACCCAGCGGGGGGCGGGCGGGAGGGAGGGAGCCTGGCCAAGTCCCAGAGCAGGGTGGGAAAGCGTGGGTTGAACAAGAGTAAACTCTCACAATAACTGTGTGTCAAGTGCCGTTCTAAGTCCCCACCAATATTGCTCTTACTTCTCATAATAACTAGGGAGTCAGGGCTTTCCCAGCCCATTTTGCAGATGGGAATACAGACGTGCAGTGCTGAAGGCATGCACCCCGAGACCACACAGCCTGGGAGCGCCGGAGTCCAGATTCAAACCAGGCAGGGGGGCTGCCGCGGCCAGGGCTGGAGCCCTTCCCCACGCTGCCTATCACAACGGCCAAGTGCCACCCCCAAGCCCAGGGCCATGCGGGATGGGATGGGCCCTGCTCACAGCTCTCCTCCACGCACACTCTCAGTGCAGGAGATGAGGCCTTTGCCGACAGCACTGAGAAGCTGCCCTGGTTTTGCCTCCGTTCCAGGAGACACAGCCCCAAGTACTCGGGCCATAGACGTCCCTCCAGCACCCCAGGCCCCAGCTCCAGGGTGCTGACCAGTCCCTCGTTCCCCCCACACCCCCTGTCTTCCCTAGTCTGGGCACTCTCCACGGTCCTGAAACACCTCCACTCGGGGAGCCCAAGGCTGCCCTGGTTCCCCAGACACATTCTTTAGGACCAGGCAAGAGGGGTGGGCATTTGGCACTGAGGATAAGACGCTGCCTTGGATGTCCACATCCCATATGAGAGCACCTGAGTTCGAGTCCCGACTCTGCTTTTGGTTCCAGCTGCCTGTCTATGTGCACCCTGGGAGGCAGCAGGTGTTGGCTCAAGTCCTTGGGTCTCTGCCACCCACACAGGAGACCCGGATGGAGCTCCTCATTCCTGGCTCCAGCCTTGGCTGTTGCAGGCATTTGGGGAGTGAATCTGAATCTGTGGATGAGGCATCTGTCTGTCCATGATGCTTTATCTCTCTGCCTTTCAAATAAATAAACAAAAAGTTAAAGCCAGGCAGGCAAATCAACACTTTGAACGTTGCTCCAAGCACACATAAGGGAGCTATCTCTTAGATCCCTCACTCTGCCTACAAATGAGAGCCCCTCCCCTCCTCCCTGGGGGAGGCTCCAGTCCCTCTGAGTCCCCCGTGAAGGGAGTGCCTCAATGAGCAGGGCTGGTCGGTCACTCCAGGACCAAGGGAGGGAGAGAGAGCAGCAGGGGACATTCACCCCAGTGCTCCGTGAACAGCTGTCACCAGCCGCCATCATCCCCGACACGGCCATCCTGCACCCTAGGCCAGCAACCACACCCAGCTGTGCGCCCCAGCCTGTGACTCCAGAAGGCACTAGGAGCCCGGGAGCCCGCGGTGGTCTTCAGTGCTGTGTTGGAGCAACAGCTGACGGCACATGGGGGGCAGGGGGTGTCCACTTTTCAGAGGAGGCTCGCACCCCCACTGTCCCACGCCACCCCCAACGGGACCCAGAATATCCGCTCCCTGCTGTGCTTTCAAACTAAATCTGATGAAGGGCTGGGTGGTGTCCACTCACAAGTCCCGAGTGCTGGGCCCCATGGCGGGGCTCCAGGACAAGTGACCAAAGGCCATTTGTTTGCTCCTCTCCCGACCTGTCTGGGCCCCAGACTCCCCATCCCCAAGGGTACCCAGGAAGGCAGGTGCCCTCCTCCATCCAGAAAGGGGCCCAGCTCGTAGGGAGGGGTTTGTGCCCCATGGGGGGGCGGGGAGTGAGGCAGCAACGCTCTTCCTTTCACTTCCCCCCTCTCCCAGTCACCCCACCTGGACACCCCCACGGCCCAGGGCTTCCAGGCCTGCTGGCTCCCCAGTAGAAGTCAAAATCCACACTTGGCTCAGAAGCTGCCATTTTTAAAGTGCTGGTCCCCTGGGGCTGGCACTGAGGCATTGTGGGTAAGGCCACCGCCTGTGGAGCCAGCATCCTATATGGGTGCTGGTTTGAGTTCCGGCTGCTCCACTTCCAATCCAGCTCCCTGCTATGTCCTGGGAAAGCAGTAGAAGATGGTCTAAGTCCTTGGGCCCCTGCAACTGCATGGGAGACCCGGAGGAGGCTCCTGGTTCCTGGCTTTGGATTGGCGCAGCTCCAGCCATTTCAGCCATTTGGAGCGTGAACCAGTGGATGGAGGGACCACTCTTTCTCTGCCTCTGTAACTACACCTTTCAAATAAATAAATAAATGTTTTTTTAAAAATAAATAAAAATAAAGTGCTAGCCCTTGATTCTATGTCTTAAAGGTGGTGTGAGGGCCCCACATTCACTGTCACCAGTTTATGCCCTCTGATGCTCCCGCTGACCAAGGAAGGCTGGGGGTGGTGGTCACCAGCACGTCACAGTTCACAGAGCCCCTCGCCCGTGCCCGCTCACTGCAGCCTTGATGCCCCCTTGCACAGATGTGGAAACTGAGGCTCACAGGGGGCGGAGTCCTTGGGGGATGGGCCTGACCATGAGGAGATGTGGAAACGCAAGGTAGAGAAGCCATGGGGTCTTCTCTCTGCATTTTACACACACTCACACGTGTGCCTGAGACCAGCCCACGCCTACACACGTGTGCCTGAGACCAGCCCATGCCTACACACGTGTGCACAGGCAGATGCACATGCACACCTGCTCACCTGCGGGTCCCACCTGGGCACCCGCCCCTTCTCTCCAAGGCTCCCCGGGTCATTTCATGGGTCCTTCTGTCCCCAGCCACAGAGGTGTGTGGGGCAGGACACAGCCCTGGAGGTACCACCCATCCCAGAGCCTGTGCCCGACTTCTGGGCGTGGGCGGGGAGGGTCCCGGGCCAGGGTGCAGTCCAGGGACAGGACAGCACCAGGCCCTCTGAGAAAGAAGAGGGGCGACCCACACCGGGCCAGCTGGGGCCTGAAGACGCCCCCTCCAACGCCCTCTCCTGGGAGCCTTCCAGCATCACCTGTGGCTCTCACAGCAGAACCCACTGGCTCCCGCGCTCAGAGCTCTGTACCTCCATCTTCCGGGAGCCCCCAGCCTCCAAGCGGCTTTTAAAACCCAAGCCCCTAAGGCTGGCAGCAGCAGCCTCCAGCACCCGGCAACGATGAAACAGGAGCAAGCGTGATTGGTCACTCCCAGCTCGGGGGCGGGAAGGCGTGAGCTGATTGGCTTGCGATACTTATAAAAGGATGAAGCCTGGGGCCGCCAAGGAGCTGCCTGGCCTGGGCTGTGCCTGGTGGGGGCTGGGAGGAGGGTGGACAGAGCTGGCGTCCAGTCTCAGCCGCAGGCCCACCGGCTCCCGGGAAGGCCCTGGCACTCAGAGCGTTAAGCGTGGATTACCCAGACAGAACCTGAGAGCCTTGCCCAGCTCCTGTGTTCCCAGGTGAGTTCCCGGAAGGTCGGGAAGGGTCTGGCCACAGAGAAGCCCAGAGCGTCGGAGCTGAAGGGGCTCTCGGGGTGGTGTCGGACTGCACTCACCGAGGCCCAGAGGAAAGGGGGGAAGGGGTTGGCCCTAGGAGCCTCCCTGGGCCTGGGACAAGCACGCAGCCTCAGCTGCACACCTCCAGGGGGCGCTCCTCCTGTTTGCTATGTCAGAGCCCTACCCCGCAGCCTGCCTGCCTGCCTGGAGCTGTGGAAGCAGGGCTGATGCAGCCCCTCAGTCTCACCTGTGCAGTGACCGCAAGGTGGTCAGAGATACCCCACCCCTGCGCCTCTCCCCCGCCCCCACCCTCCTGCTCCCAGGCTCCCCACTCGGCCTTCCCGCCCGCTGTGCTGGTCAGGCGCCCGTTCTCGGTGGTTAGCCACAAGATGTTCATTTCCTGCAGGGTGAGCAGTACCTTCTCCAGTGCCAGCAAAGAGGTGGCCAAGATAGCAAGAAAGGGCTGTCCCAGTTAGTGGCCCCCCATTTCCAATTCTCACCAAAATCCTGCCAGACAAGTACAGTTTAGTTAGTCCCATTTTGCATATGAGAAAATCAAGGCTCAGGGGGGCTCAGGGGGCTTGATCAAGTCAGGGTCAGGGTCAGAGCCGGGTCAGGAGCTCACCACCTGTCCCTCCAGCGGCCCCTCGGCCACCCGCTGTCCGCAGGGTCTGTCCAGGCTGCAGGGAATGATGCCTGCAGGAGCTGCGGCCAGTCCAGTGCACGGAGAGGAGCGGGCTGTCCTCGGGGCTGTGGGCTGTCTCCCCTCCTGCCGCAGACCGGGGCTGCCCTCCATGGACTGCACTGTCCCTGTGCCACCTGGAACGGTCCTGAGCCCCGGTCCTAGGCTGGCGTCAAATTCCATTCATTCCCCCAGGAGCTAAGAGCCCGGCCCCTGGGGCTGAGATAGCCTGGGGCCGTGTCCCAGCTCCTGGGCTTCTGAGTCGCTGGATCTTCTGTGCCTCTGAGTCTGTCTGCACCAAGGGGGTGGCAAGAGCCCCTCCCCTATAGACTTAGAGTCTGCACACAGGACCCGGCGCGGCAGCTGAGCACCTGCTGCGTGCCAGGGAGACTGGTGGAGGCTGGGGCCACCGTGTTAACCAGGAGGCACCTGCCCTCGGGGGGATCACAGTCCTGGGGGCCCTGCCAGCGGGGCTGCACCGACAGAGGAGACACATAGTGACTGAGACCAACACATGTTGGGGTCCGAGGAGAGGGGGCCGGCAGGACCCCACCCGCTCTGGTTCCCCCGCCTTGCTGCTGCACCCTCCCAAGCTGTCCTAGGGGCCCCCAGCTCTCTGAGCTTGACCTCTCTGTCCCTCCTGTCCACCCACACCAGCCCCCCACCCCCTCCTATCTCTGCTGCAGCCCAGCACACCCAGCTGCCCGCCCCCCACCCCCACCAAGTCTAAATCACAAATCCTCTCGCCCCCGAGTCTACCCTCCTTCTGGACGCCCATTTTATAGTCCAGCAAGCCAGCAGCCCGGGAGTCCCTGTCACCTCCCCTGCCCTCACCCCTCACCCCTCACCCCTCACCCCTCACCCCTCACCCCTCGCCCAGTCCTCAGCTCCGGGAGAACCAGGTCATCCCAGCCCCGCACAGGTGCTGCTCCCTTCCCCCTGCAGAGGGCGCTGGTGGTGCCTCACCCAGTCTGGGGCATTTGTGACCACGTGTATCAGGAGGGCCTGGGGGTTGCACACTCCCGGCAACAGCCCCCAGCCACAGCTGGCAGAAGTGGGAACAGGAGTCCCAGCTGCTGCTGTCTGAGGTCCCGTTCAGAGGTCAAGACCAGGACCAAGCCAGGGTCAGACTTCAACCGAGCCCCTGCCCTGGCCCGGCTGCTTCTCCCTTCCCCCAGCTCCCTGCACCCTTCGTGGGTGTCCCTGGAGAGTGCAGGCCAGGCTAAGACGCCATCTTCGTGCTGGGCCAGGGAGACCTGGACAGCAGGTGGGACTGGGACAGAGGGCCGGGGCGCACAGAGGGTGCCGGGAGCTGAGGGCAGTGCAGGCCTGCGGGAGCCGGGCCTCCCAGGCGCTGTGGTCAAGTTGGTGCCGCAGGAGAGCTGGAGCCGGAGCCTTGCTTGCTTCCTCTTTTCTTTCCTTTTCTCTTCTTTTCTCAGGCGGTGCCCAGGCTCATCAGATAAACTCACGGGCAGTTGCGCCAACAGTTTTGCTACCGTTCGGCCTCCCCAGAGCTCCTCATAATTACTCCAGTCTGAGACATTAAAGCAAAGGGGAATGATGAGGGGGGAAAGATGTTTTAATTAAAAAATGAATTTTCCAGTAGACTCACTGACGGCTGCCCGGCTGAGCGCTCCACCCTCCTCATGGAGCCTCGGGTGGGGGTGGCCGGGGCCAGCAGCCCCTCCCCCAGCAAAGCCTGGCTCTGCCTCGGCAAAGCCTCCTCCTCTTCCTCACCGTCGGCACGTGGCTGCCCTGTAGCATTCTGTGTGGTATGCACAGACGGGCACAGGTGGCTTCCAGCTCTGTCACCGAGGACAGATGCCACGCCCTCTCGCACCTGCCTCACTCACGGGGGTCCTGGGCAGCAGCACCAGCGTCCCCTGGGAGCCTGGGGGGACTGCAGCTGGATGGCGGGATCCCAGGAATGGGGTCTGCGTCTTAATGAGCTCCCTGGTGAGCCCGAAGCACATCAACTTTTTTTCTCAATATTTTTTAACATTTATTTATTTTGTTTCAAAGAATTAGGGAGAGGGAGAGGGAGAAAAGGACCTTCCACCCGCTGGCTCACCCCCCAAGTGGCCACAATGGCTGGGCCAGGCGGAAGCCCGGAGCCTGAAACCCCACCGGGGTCTCCCACTTGGGGAAGCTCTGCCCGCCTGAGCCTCAGCCGCTCCCCTGCAAAGTGGGGACAACGACCACACCTGTCTTGCAGCTCAGTTAACAAAGATTGTGAGGAGCAAGTTTGGCAAGAAGGATCCCTGATCTGCTGCGTTCTGGGTGCCAAACCTCAGGCCCAGGGGCTGCATGGTAGCGCAGCAGGCTAAGCCGCCACTTGAGATGCTGGCATCCCATATGAGTGCTGGTTCAAGTCCTGGCTGCTCCACTTCCGATCCAGCTCTCTGCTGTGGCCTGGGAAAGCAGTGGAGGAGGCCCAAATGCTTGGGCCCCTGCACCCAAATGGGAGACCTGGAGGAAGCTCCTGGCTCCCGGCTTCAGCCTGGGTCAGCCCCAGCTGTGGTGACCACTTCAGGAGTGAACATACAGATACAATAGTTTGTTTCTCCCTCTCCTTTCTGTCACTCTGCTTGTCAAATAAACAAATGTTTAAAAAAAAAAAGTCCAGGTCGAGTGTGCTTCGGGAACATGACCTGGAGAGCCGGCGGCCCCCACATCCCTGCAGCACGCTGCTGTCCGTATGTGGGGCCCAGGAATCGGGACTGGAGGAGGCAAGGCCAGTGTTGTCCTGCCCCGCTCAGGGTGAGGGGAGCTCACCTCCCAGCACCGTGCAGGCAGAGGCGTCTGCTCCTGCTGCTCTCGCACCCCCTGCTCCCTGCTGGGGTCTGGGAAACCTGCTCTAATACGTGGAGAAATCTCACGCCCACAGAGACCCATCCGGGACCTGCACAACACTGAGTAGCCGTCAGCGAGCGCCTTTGACCTGACACTGGAGACCTTGCGATGACCAGACAGCAGTGAGCTCACCTTCATTGGAGAGTTATGTCCACAGGGGCGGGCGTTGTGGTGACGAGGGTGAAGCCACTTCCTGGGACACCCACACCCCATACCAGAGTGGTGGTTTCAGTATAGGCTGCTCTCCATCTGATCCAGCTCCCTGCCTCCGCTTCCAGTCCAGCTTCCTGCTAATACACACCCTGAGAGGCAGCAGGTGAGGGCTCAACTGCTTGGGGCCCTGCCGTCCCCCTGGGAGACCTGAATGGAGTTCCGGGCTCTGGGCTCTGGCCTGGCCCAGCCCGGCTGTTGCAAGGCAACTGGGGAGTGAACCGGCAGATGGAAGATCTTTCTGTGTCTCTGTCTCTGTCTCTGTCTCTCTCTCCTCTCTGGGTCACTCTGCCTTTCAGACAAACAAATAGATAAAAATATAAGTGACTTCCACTTCCCGTTCTCAGTAACGGACAGAAGAGAAGTAAGGACCCGGAGGACTCCGCAGAGCTAACGGACTACGCCTAACAGACGTGTGGAACAGAGCACTGCCCGGCAACGCAGGCACGCTTCTAAAATGCACAGGCACAGACCATATGTTAGACTACAAATAAAACCTCAACAGAACTCTAAAGACGGAGAGCAGGGAACCGGCATTTAGCAGTTGGGCCGCCGGCATCCCACATCACAGGGCCTGGGCTGCTCCCGGCTCTGGCTCCCAGCTGCCCCTTCCCGCCCGTGCAGGCCCTGGGGGTAGAGGTGACGACCCCAGGCATGGGGTTCCTGTTGCCCACAGGAGACCTGGACTGCGTTCCCGGCTCATGGCTCCCACCTAGCCCAGCCCCAGCCTTGCAGGCATTTGGGAAGTGGCCCAGAGGTTAGGACCCCAATCTCTCTCTCCTTCACCCACCCTCCAAAATAAATACATATTTTTAAAAACCTGTTAGAACAGGGGTCGGCACTGTGGCATAGTGGGTAAAGCCACTGCCTGCAATGACAGCATCCCATACGGGCACTGGTTCATGTCCTGGCTGCTCCTCTTCCCTCCCATCCAGCTCTCTGCTGTGGCCTGGGAAAGCAGTAGAAAATGGCCCAAGTCCTTGGGCCCCTGCACCTGCGTGGGAGACCTAGAAGAAACTCCTGGCTCCTGGCTTTGGATTGGACCAGCTCTGGCCATCTAGGGAGTGAACCAGCAGATGGAAAATCTGTGTGTGTGTGTGTGTGTGTGTGTTTCCCTCTCTCTGTAACTCTGCCTTTCAAATAAATAAAATAAATCTTAAAAAAAAAAAAAACAGCATCAAGAAAGCAGAGTACTTAGGAATTTACTTTGCAGGAGAAATAAGACTGTACAGTGAAAACCACAAAATGTTGCTGAAAGAAATTAGAGATGACATTAATAAAACAAACGCATCCCACACCCACAGACGGTGAGGTTAGTGTGAGTGGTAGCACGTCAATACTATCCAAAGTAGACCTACAAATTCGATGAGCTCCTTATCAAAATCCCTTAATGTATTTCAGAGAAATGGAAAAATCTGTCCTAAAATCCAAACAGAACCTCAAGGGACCTCAAATCGCCCAAACACTCTTCAAAAAGAACTAGGCTGGAAGACACGTATTTCTCCATTTCCAAGCTTACTACAGAGGAAGGCGTTGTGGTGCCGTGGCTTCAACTGTTGCTTGTGACACCACAGCCCATATCAGAGCGCCAGTTCAGGTCCCCGCTGCTCCACTTCCAATCCAGCTGCCTCCTATTACACCTGGAAAGCAGCAGAAGACGGTACAAGGCCTACCACCCACATGGGAGCCCCGGATAGAGCTCCAGGCTCCTGGCTTCAGCCTGGCCCAGCCCTGGCTGTTGCAGCCTTTTGGGGAGTGAACCAGCAGATGGTTCACTCTGTCACTCCACGTTTCAAAAGAATAAATAAGTCGGGCCGGCGCCGCGGCTCACTAGGCTAATCCTCCGCCTAACGGCGCCCGCACACCGGGTTCTAGTCCCGGTTGGGGCGCCGGATTCTGTCCCGGTTGCCCCTCTTCCAGGCCAGCTCTCTGCTATGGCCAGGGAATGCAGTGGAGGATGGCCCAGGTGCTTGGGCCCTGCACCCCATGGGAGACCAGGAAAAGCACCTGGCTCCTGGCTCCTGCCATCGGATCAGCGCGGCGCGCCGGCCGCAGCACGCCGGCCGCGGCGGCCATTGGAGGGTGAACCAACGGCAAAGGAAGACCTTTCTCTCTGTCTCTCTCTCTCACTGTCCACTCTGCCTGTCAAAAAAAAAAGAATAAATAAGTCAAAAACAAAGAAACCAAAAACTATAAAGCGGCAGCAACCAAAACCGTGAGTGACTGGCATCAAGACAAACAGACAGCTCAGAAGAGAGGAACAGAGAGCCCAGAGTCAGCCTTGCACTTACACTCAGGTAACTCCTGCCGTGGGTGCCACGAACGTTCAGCGAAGCAAGGACAGGCTTGTCAGCAGCGGGTGCCGGGGAAATGGGATCCCCACAAGCAGGACGAACTGGGACGCTGACCTCGCGCCACGCGCAGATTTAACTCAGGTAAACCAAGGCCCATAGCCACAAAACCCTCAGAGGAAGGCCCAGGCGATCGCGCCCCCCCCCCCGGCTTTGGAGCTGATCTCTCGGGTGACACCAAAGGCACAGGCGATGGAGGACATCGGTCTTCATCAAGATTTTTACATTTTGTGCATACAGACCCGATGAACACAGAGAAAAGGTGGTCCACAGAGTGGGAAATATTTACGAGTCGTACACCTGACAAGGGCACCACAGCGGGATATGATATGTGCGAGAAGAGAACTAAAACTACACAACTGTAAAACAACCTGGTTCAAAAATGGGCAAATGATGGACATCTGTGAAACAAAGACTATAATTAGCCAAAAAGCAGGGGCCGGCACTGTGGTGCAGCAGGTAAAACCCCCGCCTACAATGCTGACATCCCATATGGGTACCAGTTCGTGTCCTGGCTGCTCCATTTCTGATCCAGCTCCCTGCTAATGGCCTGGGAAAAGCAGTGGAAGATGACCCAAGTGCCCCTGCCACCCATGTGGGAGGCCTGGATGAAGCTCCTGGCTCCTGGCTTCTGCCTGGCCCAGCCCTGGCCCGTGCAGCCATCTGGGGAGTGACCCAGCAGATGGAAGCTCTCTGTCTCTCCCTCCCTCTCTCTCTGTCACTCTTTCAAATAAATAAGTACATAAATATTTTTAAAAGATTTTAAAAATAGGGGCTTGGGGCCGGCACTGTGGCACCCTGGCCTGAAGCACCAGCATCCCATATGGGCACCGGTTCTAGTGCTGGCTGCTCCTCTTCCCTCCCATCCATCTCTCTGCTGTGGCCTGGGAAAGCAGTGGAAGATGGCCCAAGTCCTTGGGCCCCTGCACCCACACGGGAAACCCAGAAGAAGCTTCTGGCTTTGGATCAGCACAGCTCCGGCCATGGCGACCATTTGGGGAGTGAACCATGGGACAGAAGACCTCTCTCTGCCTCTCCTCTCTCTGTGTAACTCTTTTTTTTTTTTTTTTTTTTTTTTTTGACAGGCAGAGTGGACAGTGAGAGAGAGAGACAGAGAGAAAGGTCTTCCTTTTTGCCGTTGGTTCACCCTCCAATGGCCGCCGCGGCCGGCGCGCTGCGGCCGGCACACCGCGCTGATCCAATGGCAGGAGCCAGGAGCCAGGTGCTTCTCCTGGTCTCCCATGGGGTGCAGGGCCCAAGCACCTGAGCCATCCTCCACTGCACTCCCGGGCCACAGCAGAGAGCTGGCCTGGAAGAGGGGCAACTGGGACAGAATCCGGCGCCCCGACCGGGACTAGAACCCGGTGTGCCGGCGCCGCTAGGCCGAGGATTAGCCTAGTGAGCCGCGGCGCCGGCCTCTCTGTGTAACTCTTTCAAGTAAAATAAATAAATCTTTAAAAACAATTTTTAAAAATCATAAAAATAAGGGCTGGTGCCATGGTGCAGTAGGTTAATCCTCCACCTGTGGCACTGGCACCCCATATGGGCACCGGTTCTAGTCCTGGCTGCTCCTCTTCCCATCCAGCTCTCTGCTATGGCCTGGGAAAGCAGCAGAAGATGGCTCAAGTGCTTGGGCCCCTGCACCCACGAGGGAGACTAGGAGGAAGCTCCTGGCTCCTGGCTTCAGATCAGCGCAGCTCCAGCCATTGCAGCCATCTGGGGAGTGAACCAACAGAAAGAAGACCTTTCTCTCTATCTCTCCCTCTCACTGTCCATAACTCTACCTCTCAAATAAATAAATAAAATCTTTATAAAAAAAATTTTTTTTAAATAGCCAATCGGCTGGCGCCACATCTCACTAGGCTAATCCTCCGCCTGCGGCGCCAGTACTCCAGGTTCTAGTCCCAGTCGGGGTGCCGGTTCTGTCCCGGTTGCCCCTCTTCCAGGCCAGCTCTCTGCTGTGGCCCGGGAGTGCAGTGGAGGATGGCCCAGGTGCTTGGGCCCTGCACCCCATGGGAGACCAGGAAAAGCACCTGGCTCCTGCCATCGGATCAGCGAGGTGCGCCGGCTGCAGCGGCCATTAGGGGGTGAACCAACAGAAGGAAGACCTTTCTCTGTCTCTCTCTCTCACTGTCTACTCTGCCTGTCAAAAAAATTAGCCAATAAGCACAGGACAGTGTTCAGCATCACTGATTTCTAGGGAAATGCAAAGCACCCGGATGTCATCTCTCACCCAATAAGCTGGCCACCACAGGAAACAAAACAGCAAGTGTGGACAAGGGCGAGGAGCAGTCGGGACGCGTGTGCAGCACTGAAGGGAGTGTACAGTGGTGCAGCCACCGTGGAAAACAGTAAAACAGTGCCTCAAAGAATTACAAGCAGGAGTGCCCGTGATGCAGTAATTCCACTTCTGGGAGGCCACGTGACGAGGAGCTGGTTCACGCAACTTCGTCCACAACAGCTAACACACGGGCGCTGCCCAAGTATCCGGCAACAGATGGAAGAGTAAGCCAAACGTGGCACCCACACCCACAGGCACTGGCCAGCCTTAGGAAGGAAGGACCTTCCGACCCAGGCTGCCGCACGGACGGCCCTGGGGGTCACCATGCCGAGTGAGATGCACCAGCCGGCAAACACAAGCAAGGCAGGATTCCGCTTCCGTGTGGATCGTGGAGACAGGAACCGGAATGGCCGTCGCTAGGGAAGAGGGAGCAGGAGTGGGAGCTGATGTTTCTGTTTTAAAGATGAACAGCCCGCTGAGCAGTGGCTGGGGTGACAACGCACGACACCTGCGTGCGTTTGGTACCACTGAGCTGCAAGTTTAAAATGGTCAAGATGGTACAATTATTTTTAGATTTTTTAAACATTTATCTATTGGGGTTCTGCGCTGTGATGTAGCAGGTTAAGCCTCCGCCTGGGGCATCGTCATCCCATATGGGCGCTGGTTCGAGTCCCAGCTGCTCTGCGTCTGATCCAGCTCCCTGCTGATGGCCTGGGAAAGCAGTAGAAGATGGCCCAAGTCCTTGGGTCCCTGTACCCACGCGGGAGACCTGGAAGAAGCTCCTGGCTCCTGGCTTTGGATCAGCACAGCTCTAGCCGTCGTGGCCATTTGGGGAGTGAACCAGTAGATGGAAGACCTCTCTCTATCTCTCCCTCTCTCTTGTCTGTAGCTCTGGCTCTCAAATAAATAAATAGCTGGAAACAAAGGGAGAGTAACCACTAAAGATTACGCATACCACATACAGCTAAGGCAGTATTTGGAAGTAAATGTGTAGCCCTAAAAGAATTTATCAAACTATAATAAATATAAAATTAACCCAGGAAGTTATTTTACTCAAAAAGGAAGGAAAAGAATAAGTCTGAATAAAGAAGAAGGAAGAAAAAAGTGAAGAAAGGGGCAAAATTATTTTGTGACAGAAAACAAAAAGCAACAGAGGGGCTGAAGTGAATTCCCTGACTCCCAACCGCCCTACAGATACACATGTTTAAATACTGTAAAAACTTGTGATTCTAACGCCGTCTCTCTTTAAGAAGTTTGACTCGTCTGGGGAGATCCGTGAAATCTCACTGTTTCTTCGAAGGTTTGGTGACACAGGCAGCAGTGTCAGGACTGAGCCTGACTTTGGTGACCCCCACCTCATGGTGAGGCTCTGAACCCTTGGGCGTGTGTCACTGAGGCTCAGAGAAGCACAGGTCCTCTTGGCCGTGGCCGTGACAGACGTGGAACACAGGTTCCCGTGTCTCCCCAGACAACCCACAAGCTGCAGGAGGGTTGGGGGCAGCCCCACCCATCTGTGGTGTCCCAACTCCCTCGTCCTCCTGTGGGCAGTGGGGTGGATCTTAGAACCCGCCAAGGCTGTAAGGTAAGACTGTGCACCTGCCGGGGCCGTGCACCTGCTGGGCCTGTACACCTTCTGGGGCCGTGCACCTGCCGGGGCGCTGAGCCTTACCTTTACAGACAGGCAGTGGGGAGGGTGTCTCACAGGGCCAGAGGCCTGGCACATTCAGGGGAGAAAGCTCTAGTTAGGAAAATCACCGTTCTCTGTGGCTGTCTGAAGGGAGACCCAGCCGTTTTTAGCTAATTCCCCCTCCTGCCTGGGGAGAAAGTGAATCACTGCCAAGTTCTCCTGAGGGTCACCGTCCCCGATATTGTGCTTAGAAAGCCCAAGGCTGAGAAGTTCCCTGCTCTGGGAAGTGTGCTTCCCCCCGGAGCACGCCAGGGCACACAGAAACTGCCACCGGCCACAGGCACAGCAGAGACGGGCTGCGGCTGGCCCAGGTCCTGTGCCTCCCCCCGTCTACTGAGTCAGGAAGGGACCTGGACCCTCCCCAAGCTTGGACCTCACAGGCTGGACCCTTCAGCAGCCTGGAGCTGGTAACCTGTGTCCTCAGGAGGGCTCGGTGCAAGGCCCTCCTCCACGATGCCCAGAACAGACAAACTCGGAGGCAGGAAGGAGCACAGAACGGTGCAGAGCTGTTTAAAGGACACAGAGTTTCTGGCTGGCACCGCGGCACCTAGCGGCACCGGCACACAGGGTTCTAGTCCCGGTCAGGGCACCAGATTCTGTCCCGGTTGCTCCTCTTCCAGGCCAGCTCTCTGCTGTGGCCAGGGAGTGCAGTGGAGGATGGCCCAAGTGCTTGGGCCCTGCACCCCATGGGAGACCAGGAGAAGCACCTGGCTCCTGCCATCGGACCAGCACGATGCGCCGGCCACAGCGCGCCAGCCACAGCGCGCCGGTCGCACCGGCCATTGGAGGGTGAACCAATGGCAAAGGAAGACCTTTCTCTCTGTCTCTCTCTCTCACTGTCCACTCTGCCTGTCAAATAAAATAAAATAAAATAAAGGACACAGAGTTTCTGCCTGGGGTCTTGAGAACACTGCAAGTGTGGGCATTGGGCCTGCTGCTGGTGAAGATGCCCACTCCCCACATCGGAGGACCTGGCCGGCCCCAGCTCCAGCTGCCGGCTGCAGCTCCCTGCTAACGTCCACCCAGGGAGCCACAGTGATGACCTGCGTGGAGCTCCCAGCTCCCAGCTTCAGCCCTGGCCCGGCCCGGCCTGGGACCCTTGCCACATTCGGGGGGTAAGCCGGCTTCCTCGCTCGCTCGCTCGCTCCGCCTCTCAAGGAGATAAAGAAAAATGAAAGTTCCGGAGATGGACAGTTGCCCAATTTTAAAATGGTTAAAATGGTAGACTTCCGGTGACACAGCCCCCTGCCAAGGCCCCTGGTCTCACGAGGGCAGGTGTGCAGGACGGCAGCGGAACCGGAAGTCTTGCTGAGCAGTGTGGCACCACAGTCACATATCTCATCTCTGGCCATGGCCCCCATCCCAGCCACTGGAAACGACTCGCTGTCTCTCCGTGGCGCCATGCCCTGCCACGCCTCTGTACCTCCACACATGCTGCTCCCCTGGCCTGGAACCCAGCTCCCTTCTCTTCCTGGCTGACGCCAGCGGTTCTTCAAGACCCTGCTCCGCGCCACTCTGTCTGTGGCTTTTCCCTGCCAGGTGGAGGCAGAGCCACCCTCCCCTGGGCACCCACATTTCTTGGGCTGCCTGCACCAAGGTACCCTTTTTGGTTTTTCATCTTATTTGAAAGGCAGAAAGGAATATTCCGTCCTCTGGTTCACTCCCCAAATGCCTGTAACAGCCAGGGTGGGGCCGGGCCAAAACCTGGAGCCAGAAATCCAATCTGGGTGTCCCACGTGGGTGGGAGGGACACAGTACTTGAGCCATTGCTGTCTTCGGCCACTTCTTAGGGTGTGCATTGGCAGGAAGCTGGATTGGAAGCAGAGGAGCTGGGATGTGAATGGCACCCAGGCATCCCTAGCGGTGGCTTAACCATTGCACCCAGCATCTGTCCCCAAGGTGCCCGTTTGTGGGTGCATAGTGGGGCTGGACGGGGCGGCCCAGGGCAGCTCAGCACCGATTCCAGCATTGCCCCCTGTCGATGTTCTTAATGAAAGCAACAGGAAGAAGGTGCCAGAGGTAGAACCTGGGTTCTTTCTCGGGCACGTTAGACTCAAACGTGAGAGTGGCTCAGAGGAGTGGGGGCTGGCTGGCGCAGCGGGTCAGGCTCAATAGAACTTCCCAAGAGAGCGCCATGATATTTTGGTGCACCAGCAACTGAGGGGGAAAAGGATGATAAGGACTTAGAGAAAATCAAAAGAGCAGCTGAAAGCTGGAGCTGCCTCAGCTCCCCGGGGGGGATTTAAAGTGGCCCAACTGGAGGAATCCGAGCCATGCGTGTTAGCATAGGAACTTTATGATCTATGAAAATGACAAGCCACCAGCTGAGAGCCGGTCTCCAGTCCTACTCTATGGAGGATGCTGGATTTGCACAAGGGAACCATATCCCCCCAACAGCATAGCTAGAGATATGGATAAATGATAGATCATTAGATGATAGGTGATTGATAGGGGCCGGCGTGGTGGCATAACTGGCTAAGCTGCTACCTGCGATGCCAGCATCCCACATGGGCACCAGTTCGAATCCCAGCTGCTCCACTTCTGATCCAGCTCTCTGCTGATGCACCTGGGATAGCAGTAGAAGATGGCCCAAGTCTTGGGCACCTGCACCCACGTGGGAGACCTGGAAGAAGCTCCTGGCTCCTGGCTTCGGCATGGCTCAGCCCTGGCTGTTAGAACCATCTGGGAGTGAACAGTGGATGGCAG